>NC_081784.1:6454271-6821771 GCF_963082965.1 Carassius carassius
TTTTGGCTGCTGTAGCTGCATTGTTGCTATTGTAGCGATCTGTCGTTGTCGTGCATGCGTTTTTGTTGGAGACTGTGCATGTACTGCGTTCACCAAATCTCCCACAGGCAGAAAAATATGCAGCGACAATTTGATTTAGGCACAGTTCCTGATCACTTCTTTTGTTGTTGAGAATGCTGTGTGACTAAACTGTCATGGTCGGGCAACTTCAGAGCCAGGAGCTGTGATTAATGGAGACCAGCCAGAAAGCAAGTGCTGGTCAGACCTGTTTCCCTCAAATCTATAGACATAGAAAGACAGAAAACCATTCAATACAAATCACAGAGAAGCAAAACTCACCATCCTTCCTTCATCTCCTTTGGGCCCCTGGAAATCAAAAGCACAAAATTAGCCTGTGAAACTGACCTTATTTAACCTTACTGCTATGTGTACTATTAATTAATCCAATCTGTGTAATTAGCTGGATGACATCTGCTTAGATTTGCTGTCAAACAGTAACACAATCAAGTGACTGTCAAACAAAAGACCCACAAGGGAATTATGCTGACAGATTTCTGTTCCAAAGCTGAGTGAGCTGTCAGTCTAACAGGGTAGAGCACAACTCAGAATTTAAGAATTGGATAGTTTGCATTTCATATGTGAATTTGAATTAAACTGACAACATACCCCAGGAAGTTTAATGGGTATGACAGGAAGTAGAATTTAGTGGGTTGTAATTCAAAGAAATTTGAATCACACAAGAAAGGAAGGCTAGGAAGTTTACAATAAACAATTGCATCATGTAATTAACAATTCACATCTAGAATACATTTTTACTTGAGTGATTAGAAATATTAACTCAGTTCAGTATGATTTATTCAGCCAACTCAGAGATTATAATTTTGCAACAGAGCACCACAAAATGTCCACTACAATGTTATTAGATAAATATTTGACAGCATTTGAATCTACTGATTATAAAATTGTGTTAAGATGTTGAGGTATTTTGGGTTCTTCTAACACAGTTGATTTGATAAAAACAAATAATGATATCATGAATTAATATATATTCGATGAATATATATTATGTATTGTAATTTTAATTTCAGGAAATAGAGCTAAAAAGAAGCTGAATGAGAAAAAAAATGCAAAACTTTATTATTTACATTTAAACGCATAATACAAAAGCTGCCCTTAAAAACATATTTTTTTCTGTATTAATTCATAATTCCAATTCCACTGACAAATGTCTTCATTCAAATAAAACTACAAGAATGCATGTAACAAAGGCTTCGTTAACTAACTATTTTAGTTTGGTTATGCCTTTCCTTTTTCTTTTTTTTTTTTTGCTGAAACGTGGGGTGTAGGTTTAGTTAAATTAAAATTACAAAACTTGAATCACAATTCTGAATTCCCATTTGCTGCCCCAATTATTTAAATACAGTACCTCAAATTCAGCAAATTAAATAGGTTTTTCAAGGCCTCCTTAACTGAATTCTGAATAGTGCTCTATCTATCTAAGAATTTAAGGCATGATGTGTGCTGTGCATATGTGACTGTTTATGCCTATGTAGAGTTTCAAACCAAATAATGCTTAGGATGCTGCCTTTGTAGACCATACTTAGTGATGAAGCATGCTAGGTTCAGGAACAAAGCCAAACAGAGCTGCATTAGACATAAAATAAAAACACTAAAGTGAATTGAGGCAAATTTAACCAGTTTTTGAGTTGACAGCCAAGAGTGCCTCCAATTTTCCTTATTTCCCCCAATAAAACGAGATTAAATACTACATTCAAAACATCATTTTACCGTTTAGCACACAAGAGAGCTAATATATCCTGACTCTGCATGCTAACACAACCCTATGACATGATTCGTTCTTCCAATCACAAGCCTCTTGATTGTTCAAATGAAGTTCAATGGAATTTTAAGTGTGCTTTGTCTGAGTGTGGTCTTCTCCAGCTGCGGCACATTAACAGGAGGTGCCACGTCCCACTTAGAACAAGTTCAGTTGAGGATAAACCGAAACAAAGCATCCCCAGGGACTTGTAAGCAACTCATTGAGTCTATCGCAGTAAGGAGGGAGATTGGAGAATGTCCTCTTTCAGACCTACTGATAAGGTTTTAGCATTTCCAGAGTTCTGGGTGGTCTGGTAAAGATAGCCCAGGAGGGAATACACTCTTGTTCTTCATGGAAAGGAAGGACACATTACATACAGACTGATAAGTGTGCGTGTCACTGTGTTGATAAGCTAATCTGATGATACCACTAGGGCAGAAAAGCTCTTTTATACATATTTCTCTCTCTTTTTTTTCCTGTAAAAGCGCTGCATTTCAGTTACCCCTTCTTTACAAGCAGCTACTTTGTTGAGTATGTGTGATGGGTTTGTTTTGACCTTCTCCCTCTGGGCTACTGTCATTGTCTGAGTTTCAGATTTTTGTCTGTGTGGCCTTGATCCATCCTTCAATTCACGCTGTGTAAACCTCTTGAAATCAGTGGCGAAACCGAATAAAGATTCCCAAATCAATGTAGCTTCTTTGTGTATTGACATTTAACTTCACTGTCAAAGAGCTATTTATTTAATGTGGTACATCATTTAAAAAATATGACACATACCGGGGGCCCTGGTGGTCCGGGTTGACCTGTATTAGCTGCGCCATTCTATAAATAATAAAAAGGATTATTGCAGTTTTATGAAGTGTGAACAATATGACAAATATGTTACATCCTAAAATGCTGTGAGTGTGTTTTAGTATCAGTTTAAAGTTTTACCTGAAGCTTATAGAGACTGCTCATCCCATTGCCCTCTGCATATGGGACACCCTGAAAAGAACAAGTTTACTAGGTTTTTAAGTATGTTGCTAGGTGGTTGCTTATTGGCTCAAGTCAAAATAACCCACCCAAATCAATATGATATTATGGTTTCCAGATATGTCATAGTTTCCTCCTTCAAATACAAGTCAAGTCAATGAGATTCTTCTCCTTATTTATCATTCATCAAGCTATAAAATCTTAAGGGAAACAAACTAAATATGAGTCTATTATTGTCATTTCGCTTGGATTTCTAGGGCCACTAATGTGGTAATGAAATTATGGCTGTCAATTTAATGTATCAGAGCACTGCATACTGTATACATTTCAGTTTTTCATTTCTTATGCTTGTTTGAAATGAGCTAGAGTGTTGAAGAAAATAGATTTGGCATATTTCTTGTTCACTGAAATGACAGCCACATGATTACGTGGGCTGCTGAAGCAAATATTCAGGTCTGAACTTGTATGAAACTACAAATACAAGTATTCAAAAATATTTTTTTATTTGATTAAAGCACACTTTTATCAAATACCCATCTCACTTATAACCATCTCATTTATAGCAGATTTTTTTTCTATGTAAAATTGTTGTTCCCATTCCATTTTTACACAGTATGCAGAGAGAACTATGAATAAACCACATGTATGCTGATTTTCCCAAAAAGGATAAATACTGGTGCACTATCAAAACATTGCTTGTTGTATTCAAAACTCCAACCATGTAATGCTAGATTGGGGCGAAGATATCTTTTTGGCGACCAATGACAGACAGTGGGAAACCATTAGGAAAGTATTCGTCATTTATGCAATTATGTTTGCAATTCCTAGTGGTGTAGAAAATGCACACTTTAATTCAGAACTTACAGGGGGTCCAGGAGGTCCGGGTCTGCCTTGCAGTCCTTCGCTGCCCTGGAACAGAAATACATTTATTTTCTTTACACGCATAACACAAACTGCCTCTCCAAACAAAGTATTTGATTGCATTGAGAGTCAGGGCCAACACCACACTGCAGTGTTAGCAAATGTTGTGAATAATAACAGGTGTCAGATAGAGCATTTGGAAGTTTTGAGGATACACTTGATGCCCCTTGGCTCTATTGGGTTGGCTCTCAGTGGAGCTTGGCTCTCAACCTTTGAAAAATGCCTCTATCCCCTTTCTAGTGTATGTCTGCACACTGCAGGCCACACCACTAGCTTGTTGAACACATTAAGCAGCATATTCACTCATCTCCCGCTAACCGAGTATTAGTCCAGCCATTTATCAGGCAGTGTGTGACTCATACAGATGCAGATGGGTCAAAGAAAAGTGAGAAAAAGATGTGCCTTACATTTTGATTTTATCCCACTCTAAAATTCTGTTTAACTCTGGAATTTGTAAACATAACATTTAAAATGATATACATAACAAATAAACAATTTTATTTTTTTTACTCTAGAATCCAAACATTATATATATATATATATATATTTACTCACTCTCGTGTTGTGCTAAACCTGTATGCTAAAACTTATATAAGTGGAATAGAAAATGAACCATTTAAAAAAAAGAAAAATACTTTTTTGTCATTTTCACTTTTATTACAATAGGACAAATCATAACTGACAGAAAGCAAAATGGAAGAGAGATGGGGGGTAGGATCAGGAAAGGTCCTCGAGTTGGGACTCGAACTCGGTTCGCCCATAGCGCAATGGCGCTGTTATGCCAGCACTGTCACGATCATTAGATGGAGTGCCCATGAGATTCAGTAGAGGGCACTCCACTCAGGACCATTCCACCCATCAACCACCAGATGTCACTTGGACACTAGCACCTCTCATACTGTTGCACCACACCCGAACTACATTACCCATGAGTCACTGCATCACAATCACCCTGCCACACCTGCACCTCATTCATCAGCCAATTTCCTTGCCACACCTGCACCTCATTTACACACACACATAAAAGCAGCACACTCACTCTCACTCACTGCGAAGTCTTGTTTAGCCTGTCTAACATTTCCGAGCGTTTCTGCCTGTGTTTGTTATTCCTGTGTTTGATCTTTGGACTGATTACTCCGACTCTGATTCTCTGCTGCCTGCCCCGATCTCTGCTTGTTTCTGGTTTTGACTCTGGTTATCCCTGACATACCTGACGCCATTCCTGATTTCTGCCTGTTTGACCATTCTTTGATAAAGCGCTGCATTTGGATCCGAACGTCTCTGGCTCATCATTACAAGCACGCTCTCCACAAGGCTATCGGCACCGGCAAAATTAACCATTTTAAAGATTGAACAAAAAATACAAAGCCATCACGAAAGTGGTCCATTCACATTACATTTCAGGCCTTCTGAGAACATATGATCATTTTGTGAAAGAAATGGTCCAAATTTTAATACATTATTCTGTTTTTTATCTTCTCATATGGCAGCCCTCAAATCTAGTGTTCACTTATGTACTTGACATTATCCATATGTCCATAATGTATATTCTATAGAAAAATATAGCATGAACAGTCTGCAAACATCTCACTTTGTTCTACAAATAATTAATAGTATGTCTGGGTTTGAAATAACTTTATCTTTTTTTAAGGTACTAAATATTGTTTTAGATTCTTCAAGCAGATATTATGACTTGATTACACTTACCCGTTCTCCCTTTGGTCCTAGGGGCCCTGCAGGTCCTGGTCTGCCAATAAGTCCCTAAATGCAGAGGATTATGCATGAGGTTATTTATGATTAGATACATCGCAAGGAAAAAAAAATGTAGTAGCCATGCAGTAATTATGAAGTCATGATAACATTTATTTTTATTGGAAAATTCTCACCTGTGGACCCATGCGGCCTGTGGATCCAGGCAATCCTGGCACACCTGGGGACCCCTGGGAATAGAGAAACAGACAAATACCATTGTAGTAATAATTGTATTGTATGCTAATGCATTCTTTAACCTTGGACCAATTAACTGTAAGCTTGAGGCTAAACTTCAACAACATAAAAATGAAAATTACCTTTTATTTATTTATTTTTTAATGAAAATCCATTGGCCCAACTGTAGAGTAGCAAATACATTTCTATACAATGTTAGCATTACTTCAAATGCAAAAGTATACAAAACAACCGGACATAAACTGATGATATATATGCCAGAAGTACATTTAAATACCTATGCAAACAGCAAACTGGTCAAACAAATAAAATCACTTCATTTCAGATCCAGAGTCTGAAAAATTCAGTTCCATAAGCAGCAGTACAGTAGTCAACTATGACGCATCAGACAACTCCACTAACTGTAACAGGATTAGTTCGATTTGTTGCATTGCACTATGTAATTCTGATAACTCACCTCATCACCCTTGTAGCCCATCGGACCAGGAAAGCCTCTCTCACCCTTCACTCCCTACATGACAACGAGACAGATGGAAAATAGTTGAGACAGTAAGTACAATCTTTTGATTTACTTTCTCTCTAAGAATGCTCTCATATATTATTAATGTTTATCTCTGGCCTCAATTCTTGCCTGTCACTGAATGTCTCACATCCAGGCACTCGACTGAACAAGAATACAAACCATTATTTCCTACAATTGTTGCACCATGTGTTATATATTTGCCCTGCAATGCCTTGTTGTAACAGAGGCAATGTACTTCCAGAATTACAGCTAAAGCTCATGTGTTTGCCAATCACACGACTCTCTTCTCTAATCTCTGATTTAGGGCGATTTACCTTCGGACCCTCTTTTCCAGGATTACCAGCTGGGCCCCGAAGTCCCTGATCCCCCTGTCAAAGCCAACCCAGAACATAAGGAGCCAGATCCACAAGACAGAAACAAGAATATGCAGTAGTGCAGCCTAGCATTTGAACACTTTGGCCACAGTTAATGTATGAATGTAATCATAATTAAACATTAAACAAAGTGGGATGCATTTTACAGAATGAGAGCACAAACTCAAAAAAGGACCAGGATTAAAACCCACTGTTTCATATTATATACACATTCATATCAAATGACTGGACTGCAGAAATGTCTGATGTATTTGTGTCTACAAAGGTGCCATCTATAAACAATCAGTTAATTGCATCAGCCAGAAAAGACAGAAAGCAGTGCTAGGGAATCTCAGGTGGAAGAACAGAATATTAATTAGTGAGGAGATTAAAATTGTACCTTTACTCCATCCATTCCTGGGATACCTGGAGTTCCAAGGGAACCTTTTTCTCCTTTCTGCCCTGGCAGTCCTGGTACTCTGTTCTGACACACACTGCAGGCGTTCTGCCAACATCACAAACACACACAATATAGGGTGCAGAAATCCCACTTTCTCTCTTTAAATCTCACTCTCCTTCTGTTCAGATAAACTCAGGATGCAACACATCTCAAAATTAATATTCAGAAAGGATCCATCAAATATAGTTGCCTGTGATTACATTATGCAGATGAGAAAAATTAAAGGATTTTCTCTAATGCTGAGACAAAGCATATCAAACTAAGAATTTGACCGGTAAAATTAGTTTTATTTTAAAATGCAAACTTTTCCCAGTTTTAAAATACATATAATACATCTTGTGATTTGCTTATGTATAAAATATAGAACTTTATTGGTCTAAAAACAAGTAAAATTAAGCAAAATGGTATCACAGAAATTTTTTTTTGTGGACTAAACTGTGTCAAATGCTAAAGTTGTGTCAGTTGCTCAACTAACAGTAATGGTATGCCTTAGAATGCAGGAAATATTATTATAAAACACAAAACCTATTTAGCTGAATTTGAAAGTCCTGAATAATATGCAACAAACTGAAGTTCTGATATACTGTGCATTTTTAAATGACCTGATTCATGGTTATTTTTTAATGGTTTAAAAATTCACCAATGATTCAACTTGCACCTTGACTTGGACGATGTTTGGACATTTCGAGAAGTTATATTTCTATGATCATGTCATAAATGCTTCCTTATAATTTTATAGTAGATATTCTGAAATATGATAAGGATTAATTTTACCTACATCTCATTTCTTCTAAAAGACAACTTAAGTAAAACATGGCATAGTTTACCTCACTCACAGTTTAACAGACTCCAATGTCCTTTTTTGTGCTCATGAGCTCTAGACAGGTTTATCTGCTTCTGACCTTTATTGCATTAGTTTAAGATTCATGTTTATGCTTTTACCAGCTTTCATAGACACATTTGGCACGGCAATCTAGCTTTGCACATAGCTAAAAACGCTAAATGTCAAACCCGAAGTTACAAACAATTCACAAGCAGAAAACTTGATAAAAGTCATGCATTATGGAAGCACTTTTTTTTTCAAAGCCTTTTCCCCGAGATTTTAACCTTGCCAGCCTAATGCATTCACCTCAATAGATTTACCCATTGATACGGAGACAAACAGAAAAAGCAGAAGCAAAGGTGCTTTCAAAAGCGGTTTTGAAACTCCGGAGCTACATAAGCAGCATTTTTCTCTTGTGCTCTTTAAGAGTGAAACTGTATACTTGCGAAGCGTAATCAGTGGTTTAGCGTAATGGGTTGTAAGGATTGCGTTGACATTTCACATTGGATGCACTTTTCGTACGTGGAACCAGCGTGTATCTGAAGGTAGCAATTTACTAGTGCATTAGTCTGACCCGCTCAATAAGTGCAGGGTGATTCAGGAGCCACATTTATATTTGTGTTGTTTGTGCAAGACTGACAATTAGCAAATTGAATGTAACCGACATAGCAGTGGAGGTATAACATTAGAGGAGAAAAGGAAATTTGTACACATTCAAAAAGGGTTTCAACACCTAAAATTTTTAGATTTCGGCATTAAACTGTAAATCAGATCTTGATTTTAAATAACAATTATAGACAAATATATATATATATATCTATATCTATATATATATATATATATATATATATGTTAGCAACATTTGTCCCAACAATTAAAATATTGTTAGATAGAATGCCAGAGCTGCTTTTTACCATAAACAGTGAATGATAATTAATAATGCCAAAAATGTAGGCTAAATAAACTGAGAAGTAAAATTGTATATATATAATATTTTCTTTAATTGTAAGTCATAGACAAGCTGTGCTTTTGTAGTGTTTCATGGTGCTTTTTGAAACTGCAAGTACATAAATCATCTACAGTACTTTTATTGTGTAAAACAAAAGAGCGGGTTGATATTTGCATGTCCTCTTGTGTTTCACAGAAGAAAAAATCATATTCAAGGAATGACTTGAATATGATTACATTTTATTTATTTATTTATTTATTTATTTATTTTTATTTTGGGGGGGGGGGGTGAATTGTTCTTTTAAATACACAACAAAATTATTGTACACAGCAAATTATTTTGGTAATATTTTTCCTTTTTTTATTAGGTAGAAGAGAGAATGCCCTCAAAATATATTTATTATTTATTGCGTGACATGACCCAATTCAAAATCTGTAGACAACTTGCTTGTTCTTTTGACATTTAAGTATGTTTTAATGCATTTTTCTTTGTATATGAAAACACATCAAATCTAAACTGGAGATGAATTGCATTGCATAAGCTAGTTTAAGTAGCTCTCTGTGTTGTTGTGTTTGACAGTTCAGTCCTAAGAATCTCACTGCATCAGTATTTGAACATGGGCATTTCTCTTTTCTGAAGTTTCTTTATCTTCTTTAGTTGCATAGAGATGAATGTATGATGCCCAAACAGTCAGCAATGGAGGAAGACAGAACAAAAAGTACTTGTATAGAAAAATTAAAGGGAGAGCAGTGAGAGAAAGTTCAAAGAATGTTTCTTTTTCTAAGTGCTGAATTTACATGAATTTAAAGAGTTTGAAAGAGAGCAAAAGAGCGGACAATTAAATAAATTTTAAATGCTTTAAAGTTCTTCAGAGCGATTTCAGATCAAAATGGGCTTTATATCGCCACTGGCTATATTCTGTCATTTGTGTTTTGTTACTAAAATATTGTGTATAATAGGAAATGCAATGCTTCTGAAATCTTCTGGTTTAATAGAGGGAAAAAATGCTTCTTCTAGGTTACATGGGGTAAGATCTGTCTTAAGATCCCCCCATGATCTAACAGAAGCCAACAGAGTTTAAAATAGATTTTTAAACACCTTTAGTTTGAGATGAAAGGTTTCAAAGTCTGCAAAAGTCTTGCTGATATGCATCTCAAAGGAAACTTTTTGGGTGCATAAGACCTTGCTGTAAATTCTGCATCTTTTCTTTATATTATTTAGTTCTGTTCATCATAATTCATACTATTAATGTTAGCATCCATTAGACTAGATAGCTGGATGAAACAGTACCTTCAGTAATGTCCCCATATCTCCAACAATAGGTAGTGCTGTCTGAAAAAGAACCATTTAGAGCAGTATTAGATACAACATTAGAAAATGAGACGCTGTACAAACAAATATTTATTTTATTCCCCATGGAGTGCTATGTCAATATCGTAATTCAACTATTTTCATTTGCATATCATAAACAAACATATTGTGTGTACCTGGATATTAACTTCGTTTCTAGGAATGTCCAGAAAAAGGCAATATCAGCATGTTAGTTAAAAAAAAATAAAAATACAAACCGGTTCTCCACGGGGTCCAGGGGGTCCTGGTCTGCCTTGTGGGCCTGGAGGCCCCTTTCAGATTAATACACAAAAACATATATGAATTTAAGAATATTTAAGGTATTTAAGTATTATTTATATAAAATAATTCTCACATATAAATATTTTGATATTTTCACCTTGGGAAATGTTTTGGATTTAAAGTAATAAAAGCATTTCTCACCATAATTCCTTGCACTCCAACTGATCCTGCAGGTCCACGAGGACCCTGTGAAAATAACACTAGGGCTGCATGGTTATGAAAAAAATCCTACTCGCATATGACTTTTACCAACAAAAAGTGTCTTAGAAAATGTAAATCAATATATTGTTTTCTGTAAGTGAGTAAACAAGATGATTTTCACATAATTTAGAAAGAAAAATTCTAGGCTACAAGCTCCAGTTCTCAAAAATCCCGGGAACCAATGTTCTGTATGTGTTGTTTTGCCTTATTCAAGTGATTTAACATTTTTAGTTTGTCACTAACCACGCATAATATTTTTTTTCTCAAAAATACAATCATGTACATACATGCTACTCACATATTATTATAGCCCAGTTTGTGCTGATTACAGTGAGATTAGACTTTACCCATTTATATATTTATAAGAAACTGAAAAAAGCACAAATGTCAGGGCATGACAAAACTTCTCAAGGGCCTAAAAATACCCTTAGACTCCAGAGGAATAACTGTCGATTATTCCCTTGAAATTGTAATTATGATTATGATCACAATTTACATTGAATGGTGTTTATACCACTGTTTCATGCAACTGTATGCCGTATTTTTATATGAAAATAAACAAGCTGAAAACATTCTAACTGAAAATCCTTTAGTGCTTTAATTAAGTGTATTAAGCCTCAAAAGTCAAATATACATCGGATTGGTTTCTTCTTTAAATTATAAAAAAGAAAAAAACAATATGAATGGTATTATAATGTTATACTAAAACAATGGAAAAACCCTTAAGATAACAAAAATAAAATAAAACATATCTTAAGCATGCAGACTAACATTAGTGGACTTTGAACTGTTAACTGCTGCTTTGAACGATTGTGGCATCCATAATTGTAATCACAATTAGAAATTCGATTAATTGTGCAGCCCTACAATAACACCATCATATAAATTCACTTGCTTCAACATTTTCAACACAATCTAGATTCAATCTCTGTGTTAACTTTTTTAACATCATAAAAAATATGTAATATCAATGTATAAGTACACTATAGGGGTGTGAATCTTGATTGGTTTCAAGATTCGATTACGGTGATCATCTCAACGATTCGATTTCATTCGATTTCACATGCATCGTGATGCGCCACATCCTCAATTTTAAACATTACTGCACATGGCTACATTTTCATTTATATTTTAATTAAAATTTTTCAGTCAACTAAATTGATAATCAACTAAATATAAATATAACTAAATATAGATTTTAAACAAGCAAATATAAAGTAATAAAGTAACAAGTGATAAACAAAAAGTACTTTCAGGATCTAAGAGTGCTTTAAGTATTCGAAAGCTTAAAGACAATCATAGTTTTTCCTCAGCATTATTGCTGTTTGATTATTACTGATGACATCATAGTCAGTGGCAGCTTTAATAGGCTGCATTCACACTAATGCCCAGATCTATTTCAACAAATCAGATGTTTTGCCCTGTTCTGAAAACATACCTGACTGTGTTTATACCAATTTTGTATCATAAAAGTATTTGGAGATGCAAGTGCATTTAACCGCAGCCGTAATCAAGCTTTAGGACAAACAAAAAGAAAGTGCACGTGAAAAGTGCAAATAAATTAGTAAATATGGCCATGGAAAATATGTATTGCAAATCATTGCGTTTCATTTATGTTTTGCAACTCTATATTTTTGTTTGCAAAAAGCACATTTATTTTTCTCAATACTTTAATTTTCGTTTGCATTTATTATTTTGAATATACAGTATATGCGGCATTATATTGACTCCACAGGGGGATTAGTCCTTTAAGACACTGCAGGCAAAAACACTGTTTTTTCAAACCCCTGTTAATTTAGCGATTTTGGGCTTTTTGGTTTTTCATAAAGTTCTTTTTCAAACAAGTGGAAGGAAAACATCCAAAATACACTGTTAAGTGTTTCTTTTATAGCACTTTATCTGTTTGTGTCAATAGATTTCAATTACAATACATATTTTTAAAGGCCGTTTTCTAAAAATGAGTTTTTTCTCCAACACTGAGCCATAAATCTCCACTTCAGTAGCACTTACACACACCAAACTTTACATTTTTATTCCTGTCTATATTCTGAAGGTTTTTACAGAGGGATTTGTTCATATATATTTTCCTTGATTATATACAACATTTTACTCCCCCAAAATTGTGAAAATCTATTGTTTTCTGGCTGTTCAATGTATTTTCTGAATTATGGAGTGACAAAAAAAGATACCCAGAATTCCCTCTGTAAAAACATTTGACTCTAATACTGTATGTCAAAAAAAAAATTTAACACATTTTTTTAAACTGACTTCATCTAGTGTTCAGATGTTTGTACTAGACATTTATGCAAATTAGCGCATATTTCATTCAATAATACCTCATTTGCATATTTAAACATCACATTTTTGAAAACTTGTAATACAAATTTTTTTTTGCAATAATCAATGTAATCAATCAACTGGGTAAGTAAGGTGATAACTATTAGTTATTTTTTTTACCTATTCACCTGCAGTGTCTCGCCTTAAATACACAACAAAATTATTGTATTAACAAAAACAAAGTGCACGTGAAAGTCAGTACATGCGTTTCCTGCATCTAATACATACTGCATTCAAAACTGCATAAATGAAAGCATATCTAACGTAAAACTGAAATAACGGCGGGTGGAATTGTCTCAGCAGATATCCCTTGCAATGAAGCCCACCGCGATTGTCTCTAGTCTAGTGCACACACACACACACACACACACACACACACACACACACACACACACACACACACACACACACACACACACACACACACACACACACGTGCCATATGTGTGAAACACTAAGCTCAGAATCGTTGAAGAGAGAATGCGATGCATCGGAGAATCAATATCTTCTCCCACCCCTAGTACATGAATTATATCTCATTTACATGCTTGGTCTACATGTAATTTGTTGATTTCTGCATGTTAATTGATCTTTTACCTGAATTCCTGGTTCACCTTTAGCTCCCATCAAACCCTACAGGAAATAAATTAACAAATAAGTAAATTAATTAATTAATTAATCAAATTTCTATTAATTGTGACACTTGTCATATAAATATTGTTTTCAGTCTGATATACAAAAGAATTATAAATGCTAAGATCTAAGGCTACTTGAAATGCTTATATATTATATAGTGTGAACTTTGTTGTTTTCTGGGAAGTATGTGGGATGAAGAAACGATAATGCAGACTGTGTATATCTGTGCGAAAAGTCATTGTCGTTGCAAACCTGTATGAGAACAAAGCAGTTGTGTTCCACAAAAGAAAGTTTGAAACAACATGACAGTGAGTAAATGACAGAATTTTCTGTTTTGTGTGAACTATCCCTTTAAATGAAGTTATAATTCTTGAACAGGTACTTACAGGGGGTCCAGTGATTCCAATGCCAGGTTCTCCTTTCTCTCCAGTATCCCCAGGTACTCCAGGTACACCTCGCTCACCCTGGTAGAGGGCAAAAAGTTCATTCAGTCAAACTAAATTAACTACAGAATACATAGAACACCGTCAAGTAGTGCAAGTTTAGACAATAAGGCTTTGCTGAACAATTATTGTGGTTTGAAAATGGTTGCCATATCAACATCACGAACATCTTTAGGCAGTATGTAGTAGTACATTTAAAACCAAACCCTTACAAACAGATACTTACACACAGCAGTAAAATAAGAGCTTTAACAGAGCATTCTGCATAAGCAAATCATTTATGACAGCATATAACTGGCTTAAATAAATGTTCAGGGTTTAATACAAGTTAAGCTCTATTACCACAGACAATTTCGACTTGTAACTCAGTTTAAAAACTGTATTCCACACATTTTGCTTTGTTTTAAACTTTGGGAATGAGTCAAAACAGTTTTCTGTGGTAATCAACATTATTCATAATGCTGACATTTCTTATCACACCATTTAAAAAAAAGACTAAAAGACAAAGCACAGCACAGGGAAATATGATTGGGGATGTTCCTTTATACATAAACTACACAAACGCTAAATTGAATACTTTAAAAAGAATCCCTCACAGTGACCTACCTTAGGGCCCCGCGACCCCCGAAGACCAGACACGACCTCCTCCTAGTGCAAAACAAGAGATGAAACACCAACTCAAATGAATACCATATTCCTAGAACTTACATAAGACTCCGTTTCAGCCAGATAAGAAGACACAAGTCAAGAAATGAGAAACTTTTATAGGAGCAGTGTTTTGGGAATACTAAAGTAGTGATGCTATGAAAACCGTTAAAAAAAAAAAACAGTGTCATATTTTATATAAACAGGTAAATAAATAATCCACTTTTTCTTAACCACTTGATACTGCAGTGATATTGCAGGAGCCAACAGTGTGAAAGAGTTACAGTAAGCATTATTTGCTATATGCCACTGATGGAAAATAGATTTTTGTGGTCAGCATCATTTTTTTAAGCACTTAAGCTCAATATATCTCCGTTCTCCCATTCAGATGTCTCAAAGTCTCACTAAGAAGGTGACTACAGCTGAGATGTATTTCCTTCCTTTGGGGGGCGGGGGGGGGGGGGGGCGGCTGGTTCCTCCCTGAAATGACTTTTTGCAGGTTGGGATGTCTGGACATGAATCTCGTCAATGATTATGTTTGCCACCATTTATTTAAAAGTACTATGTCAAATAAAGTGTTTTCCTCTGAACAATAACAAGTGCTTAAAGTGCTTAAATAATTAAGTGCTCAACGTGCTTAAAGAACTGAACTGCTAAACTGAAGATTAGAAGTGAAATCAAGGCTATTATCACTTTTTTTTCTGGGATGTAACTCGCATGTTGATTTGAAACCAACAGGCAAGTTAACGCTTTTTTTTGTCTTCTGCCAGTTTTCTACACAGGGTGACCAGTGGCTGCGAAATTCTGAATGACAAATCATGTTCTGCTATAAATGTGCACAAACGTATTTTTTAAATCGCAGACATGGCCAGTCATAGACAAAGGAGTGTCAGCTAATAGTAGTTCCCGGCTAGAGACCTGCACTCACGGTACTCCCGCGGGACCCAGCGCCACCGAGTGCGGCGCGGGACAATATTTGATGGGTGACTGCGGACGCGGGCGGCAAGATATTATTGTGTGCTGGTTGCGGGAAAATAAAATTATTTGCGGGACTCCCGCAAAGTGGAAATATCTAACAAAATAAAATAACTAGAAACAAATAGACCTTTATTTATAATATGATACCATAGACAGCGACGTGTAATTCGATTCCGAAATAGCGAGATATTTAAGGGTCAAGTTGGATGGATTAGAAGCACGTAGACCGGATGATGTCCTCCAGTGGTGGAAAAGACGCCGTTGCCATGTACTTTGCATTCCAGCTAGCGCAGGGCTTTCAGTATTTGCTGAAAATAACAAATTTTTTGCAGGAGCGGGACTGAAAAATCCCTCCCGCGCAGGTCTCTACTCCCGGCAACGTCGTGGTAAGTTTGAGTGCACGGGCAGCGGCTCTATGACCGGAGTCTGGTGCTGCGTTCCAGGCAGGTTTTTCTTGAGCTCGTAAGTCACTATTTCAAACCATGACTAAAGACTTTGTACCGTTCCAGGCAAGTCATGCCAAACTTTCTGAGCGCAAGGAAATTTAGCTAGATTATTAATTTCATTGCAACGTTACATTGTCCTAAAATCTATTTTTAACGTGTACCACGTGCATAAACACTGCATCCGTGGGCAGTGTTATCCGTAGGGGCTGTCACTGTTGTTTCGCGTGCTGTGTGACGTCAGAACTCGGAGTAACGTTACATCGATCTAGTACGAGTTCACGGGTGGGAATTCACGAGTTTGACTGCCGTTCCAGTACACTTTCACGGGTTTAAGGTTGGAAAAACACGGGTTATGGGTTGCCTGGAACGCAACATAAATCATAGCCAGCAAGCACTTTCTTACCGCTGCTGGCATATAGAAGCTTCCTCGAGCAAATCATGCAGAAACAAGCCCAGTGCTGTCTGTTTCTTGCACCAACTGCCAAAAAGCGCCATTTATTTTTGAGTCTAGGACATCATCCCCAGGCTTCATAAATCTGCGCTCCATTTTTTTTCTCCGACAACGCTAACGTGACATTGACATATGGGCGTCAATCAAACTGTGTTGCAAGGACACGCCCTTCTCTGCTCCTGATAGGCTTGTAACGTTAGTTAAAGCTGCGTTCCTCTCATATGATTGGTAGAAGAAATAAATTGGCTCGAAAATATTAAACTGCATGCGCAGGCTCTCAAATATTATTATATTTTTTTACCTCACGGCCACACGCCGGAGATCCGGCACGGTGCCGGAATACTTTAAGCCCTGCTTATATAAATTTGCCTCTCTTTTTTTCCCCTAAAAGCGAGGAAATAAAGGTGGCTGACTTCATGCTATACTGATTTCCATCCAGCAAATCATTCAGCTGATGAACAAGTGCTCGGTCTGCCCACCACCCACCTGTCTATATACTACATGCTGGATGACTCACCGACTTTACAGTTAATGTGCAGTTTCTCTCCTTCCCTCGCAAACAAAACATAATTTCTTAGGTCAGAGTTCAGCTGGCACCTAACTAACATGAAAACCGCTTAAAGTCAGCAAGAAATAAGACACAACAGCAAATGAGTATTCAATGACCCAATCCTCTCCCGATGGACCAAATCCTGTCCTGCTCTGCAGTTTTTTCTTTTTTAAGAAGCCGCTTTACTTGGAAATATATCACAACAGGGAAGAAAAGATGATCACAACTTCAATTTCATGCAGTCTTTAAATAGTGTTTATACTATTACATTACATACTAGAAATGTAACCCTATCTATAACATTCCAGGACAGCTGACAGGTGCACCGTCAGGATGGTACAGCAAAGGCGTTTTTAAAGATAGTTTAACCAAAGCGGTGAATTAGCATGAACAGTATTTCATTGTCAAAGCTGAAAACAAGAAGCTGTCATCAATAACCCCGGCTGCTGGCAGAGGAAGAATGCATGTGTGGCAATGTGTCACAGATTTACAGGTGCATAACATCATTGTCAGCGTGCCTCTTAAATCTGAGCTGTCATCAAAGCGGTGGGATGTTGGATACGTGTTGAGTGATATTCTGTTTGTCTATAAGTGGTGCCCAAAGAGCAGATATTGAGTGGGGAAAATGGAGGTGAAGTGAAAAAGAAAGACAGGAATGGTGTAGTGTACCTACCCCATTGCAAATTCCGACAGAGCAGGGCTCACCAGGTTCACCCTTGAGGCCCGGGGGACCAGTCAGTCCCGGCGCTCCGCCTGCATCACCCTGCAAACACACACCGACAGCTGGCATTTAGAGTTGCTGTCACCTCAGGTTTGTCATTTGACAGGTTGAGGAGCACCGCACAAATGCACACACATGCCTGCCTTCACACGCACATACAATATAAGAGCTGGACGTAAATATCACAGACATCTGGGGCAAATGCCACCAACCTAGATATCGCATCATGCACTTTCAGAGAGAAAAAGAACTCGAAACATTTGCTATGCTGAACCTGCTCACTTTATTAAAGAAGCTGTAGTTAATTAGAGCGATCTGTGAATATTTCAATGCATTATTGCCAGTCGACTTTCTCACAATAATTTTAATTTATTTTTCTAACAATATATTGCTATTTGTCTAACAATATATATTTCCTACTGTGATGCAAGGTCTTAGACTACTAAAAAATAAGAACAACATTAATAATATTGGAATATCTACAGTACAAATTAGAAATAAAATAAAATTAAGACTAAAAAAATAATAATTTAACATTAAAATATTTTTGGCAATTAAAATATTATAAAAAATAGATTTATTTTTTAAAAAAGTGTTATAAAATTATTAAAACAAATACATTAAAAATAAATAAATAAATAAATATAAATAGATATTTAAACCATGTTCCCAGAACTTACATAAGACTCAATTTCAGCCAGATAAGAAGACACAAGTTAAGAACTGAGAAACTGTCATAGGAACAATCTGAAAATCAGTGTTTGGGAATACTAAAGCAGTGATGCTACTAAAACTGTGTTAAAAGAACAGTGTGATATTTTATATAAACAAGTAAAATTAAAAATATATAAATGTAAATAAATAAATAAATAAATAAAAATGACAAAAGCACAAAAATACTTAAACTAAAATTAAAATGAAATATAAAATGAAATGTAAAATATATAAAATGTATATATAAATATTTTTACTTAATCACTAATATTTTGATTATTATTAATATTAAGTCCTCAGGTTGGTACTCGATGGGGAGAATTTTGGAAGTAAATCAGTAAAGTGTATAGCCATTGTTTAGTTCTATAAATCATCTAAAGATCAAATTTGCTGAAGGTCTAGTTTCAGATCAGAGGCAGTAGTGTGCTTCAGACAAGATCTCCAGTATTTCTACAGGCATGTCACATTTTGCCGTCTAAAGGACCACAATAAATTACAAACAGGAAGAAGTAATTCCTTGGGATACCTCAAGTGACCCTACTATCTATCTTAACTCTGAAACTATTTCAGCATAGAGCTTTTTATCTGCTTACAGCTGGTGCAAACTGTGAACAAATTCTTCTGAACATGGCCTAGTGCTTCAACATACGGAAAAACCAAGTAAACATCATATTAGAAACATGCAGCCCCAGTCACGGAGTGCTCTTGTGTACCTTTTCTCCTTTCATTCCATCTTTTCCAGGCAGTCCTGGCTGACCACGAGAACCCTGGAAAAAAACAGGAGAGATAAGACACATGCCTATCAGCTTTAGCTGTTCCCGCTTTTCATTTTTGATTTGATCCATAACATCCCCCATCCCTGTGCTCCCATCTTTTTGGAATAAAGGCAGATGCTCGTTAGCAGAAGCAGGTGCCGAGAACAGATTGTGATGCTGATGCTGTCTCTTCCCACATGTAGAGAACTCAGATGTACCCGTCCCTGTAAATTAATTTTCATATTACCGATTGATTACTGATTGTCTGTGCAACAATTTACATCTCTGCATTCTTCGTATTTCTTGCCTCTGTTATTTATACGTGCATTGTCTTTCTTGTGTTTGTGAGTGAGTGAGTGAGTGAGTGAGTGGTAAAAACTAAAAGGATGGGGAGAGTGTGATTAAATTAAATCAAGATTTTTACATTTTCATGTGGTTTTTGCCCATGCAAATCTCTGTGGTACTGTGAAGAATCTTTCAATTTCACAATAGGCTCTTCATGTTGTTCTTAAGGATATCAAAATGTTCTTCAAACTAGGGAACACAAAACTGTTCTTATATAGCATTACTGCAAAAACTCCTTTTTGGAACCTTAATTCATAAAGGAATAGCTCACCCAAAAACAAAAAAATTGATGAAAAATGTACTCTCATTCTGATGGCACCCATTCCCTGCAGAGAATCCTTTGGTAAGCAAGTGATGTAATGCTTTCTCCAATTTGTTCCAATGAAGAAACAAGAAATTGATTCTACACTTGTTCTGATGAAGAAACAAACTCATCTTTATCTTGGATGGCCTAAGGGTGAGTACATTTTCATTTTTAGTTCATACCTTTAAGAGCGTATGATATTCTGGTCCCTAATTATCTCTCATGTCGTCTCATTTACAGTATTTCATCATGTATTGTCTTGCAAAAATGTACTTTTGATCAGTTAAAAATTTACTCAAGCAGTTTTGGATGGGTTTTTCTGCTTACCGGGTCTCCTGGAAGTCCACGAATGCCAGTGGGACCAGTTGGACCCTGCTTTCCCTGTAAGAACACAAACAGGTTTAGATCTTTTTTTAATTAAGCAGCATGATCTCATTTCAGGTTTGAAACTGTCATTAGCTAAATGTGAAATCGGTTTGTGCCTAACTCTGAGAGAGAACAAATGAAAACATGCTTTGAAAACTCTTGCTTCAGGTACTGATTCTGTACCAGCTGTGTAGCAATTTAACAGCTTGCTATTCTGAGAGGTCCCTATCGGTGTCCTTAACTAAAATGAAGGTCACAATCAGATGCTTTCTGTGACCTGGTAACATACCGCAACCCATTTAACCCAGCAAGAACTGACTGGAATAAGCCACCCGTAAGAAAGCGTTTGCCACTGGTCAGTAAATCAGAGAGATCACAACAGAGCTGCTATTCTGCTGGTCAACCACATTGACAAGGTCAGCAATAATTCCATCACACTAAAGTAGGAAGACTTTAATGTTCTTTCTAACTTGGTCAAATCATAAGATGCCAGAGTGGAGGGTTGATTGAGACAGGAAGTTGATACCTCAAGTCCTGGAGCCCCTGTCAGTCCAGGCAATCCAGTATTGCCCTTCATCAGAGAAAGAAAGAAAGAAAGAAAGAAAGAAAGAAAGAAAGAAAGAAAGAAAGAAAGAAAGAAAGAAAAAGAAGAAAGAAAGAAAATTATCTTTCTTGGAAAATGGTGCCATTTACCAGAACATTTCAGAATAAATTTGTATAATTTCATCTGAAAAAGTTAGAGCTAACTATATGATTTAACCCACTTCATATTATATTTATTATTATAGACACACACACACACACACACACACACTAAATATAGTTAAATATAGTTAAATCTGTCAAACTATTTGACAAAATCCAGAAATTGTTAATGGTTATCACTATCACTATTTATTTTCTTGGAATGGCCAAAATAAAGACCATGTAGCCTTTCAACATGGACACTGTAACATGCTGAGCACTGCACAATCAGTTTTTTTGTGCATTATGCCAAAAATTTCACATTTTGTGCACTTTATTTACCTGTTGACCTTTTGAGCCTTCAGAACCTTTTTCACCCTGGTGAAAGAAGAGAAAATGCTGACTGCAATGCATGAATCACATTTTCAAGAGGACCTACAGTAAAACAAGAGACCAAGGTCGAAAAATATATTTTTGTGCCTGTGCTTTCAAAATGTTTCCTTTTAAAACCTCTGTGTCTCTAAAAACATCTACAGATTAAAGAGAGGTGGATTGAGCATTTTGATTGACTGTCCATTGTATTGATTCAGCACAACTTTCATATTTTCCTTTTTATTTCAAGACAAGGCTGCCAAAACAGACTTTTAAAAACTTCTCGGCATAAATTCAAAATTTGAATGATCGTACAATCGGTTGTGGATGCATGACAAACAATGCTAATGTGTGGCTACTAACCTGGTCTCCTTTCTCTCCTTTCTGGCCTTTATCACTTCCTTCCCCCTCATGGATTGTAGAAAGAGGAAACAAACACAATAATGGACAGAGATTATTCATCGAGGAAATGCATTATTACAATATAAAATTTTTTTTTTTTAAAAAGCACACAGAGGGAGTCAGTTTACTATGTACTGTATAGTATGTTATTTAAACAGCTCATCTGAGTGAAAATCATTTCCAAATACATTGCAAAAAAAAGTGATGTAATACTAATAATCATAATAATATCAAAAAGCAATGTTATGATGTAAATGAATAAACACGGAATAAATGAAAACATAGTTTCTGTCTGATTGTTTTGAATCATGGATTTGCATTTGCAAAAATAAAATAAAAATAAACAGTGTCAAGCTAAAATATAATTGTAATTTTAAATTAAATGTAAAAAAAAAATGTTTTTCACCAATGGTCTCAGATGTATCAGTATTTTCAAAATATTTCAAATGGTCTCTAAACTTACAGTTCCAGAAAGTCTAAGTCCATGTGCTGTCATCACCTTAATAAAGAAAAAGAAAGACTATTTAATATTGACGTTAATTTATACTGTTACAGAAAACTATCATGAGAGACAGCATTGACTGCTTTTGCAGGGTACATGAAGGAACCCAGGACCTGCATGCTCTTATGGAATTATCCTTAGAAAGACCTTATCAGTTATGATTTAATCTTTTCTCATGCGCTTAGTTCTCAGTTCAGTGATAACCTCAACATCTCCACAAAAGCATGAAACAGAAGCTTCCGGTCTCGTTCTTAACTGACTGGACAGCCTCGATGCGAGAGATTAACATTAATCCAGGGTTTATGACATTTAAAACAGCAAGAGCCTTTCACTGCAGTAAGAGGGCATCACGGTCTGCCACACAGAAGTGGATTCTGAATCTGCTTTACAGCTTTCCATTTACCCATTAAGTACCAGCAGGTTTAATAGCCTGTCAATCATTCTGAAGGCTTTCAGTCTGTGGTGAAAGACAGATTGTTTTGTTGATGTATCCATGAATTCACCTACTGCATTTCATGTGCTGTAAAACAGAAGTTCATGAATCAAGATGAAACAGGAGGCCTGATGTAACTTCAAGACAAAGTTGGCCTAGGAATGAATTGTAGCATTTTTTCCTTTTTTGTACATTTATTCATTGCGCTGAATAAATGCATGTAAAATATATGAGCTCTGCTCCAAAACTTTATATTTCCTTCACAGGGAGTTGCAGATTAATACGTCATCCTAGGTGAAATGGAACATGCATTGAAACATTTAGTGAACATTTAGTTTAGTGCTAGAATGTTGCTAATGGCAAAATACTTTAAACACAATTATACATTGCACAATACTGGGTAAATTGATCTTGGAGTATAAACTACTATAAGGTAGATACGATTTTTTTAAATTATTTAATAAAATATAAAAATATTATTAATTAAAATATTATTATGTAATATATTATTTTAATTATATATTATAATATATATAATTCAAATTAAAATAACTGTCTTTATTTTAATGCATTTTAAAATGTCATTTATTCCTGTGATGGCAAAACTGAATTTTCAGAAGCCATCATTCCAGTCTTCAGTGTCACATGACTGATTTTGTACTCATGAAACATTTCTTATCATTATCAATGTTGAAAACAGTTGTGCTGTTTAATATTTTTGTGGGAACCAAGATATTTTGTTTCAGAATTATTGCCACTTTTAATAAATTTAATGCATCTCTGCTAAATATTAAAAAAGAAAGAAAGAAAAATTGGGTGCTATACAATCAAAAGCAATTTAAAAAAAAAATAATAAACAAAGCACTGAAATCAGTTGAGCACAACCATACATTGACGTACACAGGTCTGAGCTCAGATAAAAAACTAATTGCCATTATAGAAGCTAGAATGTAATTAAAATCTTGAAATGGGATTTATGTTACAATTGTTCAAACATTTTTTTTTTCTTTGGACAGAAAACCCCCCCATTAATTATACATTCTTAATTAAAACAGAGCTAGTTCTAAACACCATGCTCCGTTCAGAGCCGGCCACAATCAAATTACAAACTAAAGAGGAAACCATAAGAGAATAATCAAACTCTTAAAAGCCAGTTTATATTTGTGTCACCCATTATCATAATTAGCTGTTTCAGAACCGGCAAAATCAAATTGTTTGGTGTTCCAGGCTTCATGAATCATTGTAAACTGGTTTAAAGGGGCAACAGTCATCTACCTTCTCCTATTTAGCTAGAGATTCACACAGCAGGCATCATCATTGATTTTGTGCCCTGCTGTCAAATCGCACCTTTCGTCTCCACCTTTTGATTTAATTGACACATGGAATGCTGTTCCAAACCTGCAAATTTTGTGCTAAGTGCAACCAAAAAGCTGTTGGCTTCTGGGCTCTCAAAGGTTTTCTTATTAGTATCCAGTCAGCAGAGATGAAGCTGATGCAGTGTACTCTACTCTCAATATGACAGAAGATGTTGGTGGTGCTAGTTACTATAACTTCAGCTTTGATAAACATAAAATGCAAAACAAACAAGAATTTTTTTTTCTCATTTTCCCCCTCAATTCTCTCCTCAATAACGTTTTGCGGACTACACTGACGTTAAATTAAATGTAGAATAATTTATATATTTATACACACAAACACACACACACACACACACACACACACACACACACACACGCACACACACGCACACACACACACACACGCACACACACACACACAAACACAAACACACACACACGGGCTGGGCAAGTTAACGATTTATTATCACGTTAATTGATTAATGGCGACAATTATTTTCTTGCGCCTTAACGCAGTTTTTATTATTATGAAAGTCCGTTGCTCACTGGCTCTGAATACACATATAGATAATTCATGGGTCACAGGAGGGGATGCTCCTGATCAAATTATTTAGGCAAAGCATCAGCATTCATAAACCACTGTCCACTGTTATTTTTAACAGAAAAGAATGCAACAAGCTCATAATCATGACTGGAAATCATGTTGGAAATAGGAAGTTTCCAATAGCACATGAAGACAGCAAGGAAGTGCTTTCGCTCAACACATTGGAGTGAATTGTTTTGTTAACTTTGTGGTTTATTATTTTGAGTCACATGAGACACGGTAACACACATATCCCTCTCACAGTATATTGCTGTACACATCTATAGCTTTTGGCGCTCAGAAATATTCATGCAATCATGCAGCACGTATCAGAAGATCTGCACTCCGGCGAGGTTAGTGCTCAAACTCACTGATCTATATATAACTGAACCCTGCTCTGATCCACCTCTTCCAACCGAACCAGGGACTGCTAAACAGAACGAACACACTAGTCAAACAAATCAGGCTTTGGGGGTTAAGATTGCCTAGTGTGAGCACACCTTCATTATTTTCCCGCATCTCGCACACACCAGTCTCTACCCGCACATCAAGTGTTGTCCCGCACTACACTCTGCTGTGATGATCGAGGCTCTGGACTCTGAGCATAACTTGTTTTTCTATAACAAACTATAAAATATTTTAGATATATTTTTAACTAACATTTAATATTTTAAAATATTTTAATTAAAATATTAAAAGCACCGTATTTGTTTAAACTGTTTGTAAACCAAATGTTATTACACTTTTGTTCAAATAGCAGTAGGCCTATTCGTTTTGTGCATTACAATGCAACTAATTGCGATTAATCGCAGACAATGTGATTAATTACGATTAAAATTTTTAATCATTGTTATAATTGTTATAAACATTTATTTAAACCTTTAAAAGTAATTCAGGTGATGTTGACCTTCTAATGAAATGTGGGTAGGTGCTATGTGTATTAATAAGCAAAATTCTAATTGATAAGCAGAATATACATTAACTCAATTTGCTGTTTTCCATGTATGCTACTGTTCAAACATTTGGAATAAATTTTTTTTTTTAGGTAATTAACACTTTTATTCAGCAAGGATTGACAAAAAAAATTACAGTAAACAATTATAATGTTACGAATTTAAAATATATAAATATTATTATTTTCATTTCAAACAAATGCTGTTATTTTGAGCTTTCTATTCATCAAAGAATCCTGAAAAAAAGTCAAAACATTCTGAACCAGCACAATTGCATGCTTTCAACATTGATAATAATAAGATATGATTCCTAAGCACCAAATCAGCATTGTGATCATAAATAAAATCCTTTTTAGAATATGTTATGATAGAAAAGAGTTATTTAAACTGTAATTTTATTTTACAATATTATGATTTGAGCAAATAAATGCAATAGTTCAATATGAGGTTTAAAATGAATCCTACAGCAATGACTCTGAATCATTTATTAGACTTGAATCATCTCTGTGGAGTCTTTCATGGCATGAAGATAAATGCGTCTATCAAAGACCTGCAAGTTTTCGGTTTAAATTGACGCTCTGTAAAATGTAGTGCCTCGTGTGTGTTACTATGTGATGCAGAATATCTGTATGCATCAGAACCTCTGACTGAAGGTTTTCTACACAAGATTTATTAGACAGAACTGGTAGACAAGTGAACAGACCCACCTCCTCCCAGCACACGTGCACAGAACTAACAAATAAAACATGCATTACACACCTTTTGCCCCTTTATTCCACTGGCTCCCTCCAGGCCAGGCAAACCCTGTGAAGTGAGATGTTAGAGGAGATGAATGTATCATGAGGTAAATAAGCACCCAAAAATCTGATGGCTGTGTCTGTGATGGGATTTTCAAACAGAGCTCTGAGATGTTACATACAGGATCCCCTTTATCGCCCTTCAGTCCATCCTTTCCTGCAACACCCGGGTCACCCTTCATCCCCTGGAAAACAACGATAAATAGTCACACATATGCATACAAAATATGAACACGGAGATAATATTGTCTAGGGATGAATAACCTGTAACAGGGCAAACGGGAAACCACTGGCACAAGAGATTCATTTAAAATTGTATTTATTTTATTGTTATTTTATTTTATTCCAATTTATTTTGTTTATAATTATTTTATTAGTGGTTACATTTTTGAAAGAAGTCTCTTATGCTCACCAAGGCTGCAATTATATGATAAAAAAAGTAAAAATTTGAACAATTATTACAATCGAAAATAATTAAAAATTTAAATTTACATAACATTTAAATACAATAATATATGTGTAATGCCAAAGATGAATTTTAAGATATCATTACACATGTCTTATTCTGGTTTTGTGTCTAAAAAATAAATATATATATATATATATATATATATATATATATATATATATATAGTGACGGGAGGAGCACAAGACAGACACAGTGGGCGTGACGTCAGGCCTCGGAGAGGCTTTTATTAACAGAAAATCAAATAAAACAGGGGATAAAGGTGGCCAAAGGGGAAGGGTGTCCAAAATAAACAGGGAATCTGGTGTCCTCGTCGTGCTGCGGGGCTCGTGTGGGTCGGGCAGTGTTCATGGAGGAAGGGTCCAGGTAAGGGGCGGAGTCCGGCGGCCGCACGCGCTCCCCTTTTCGGTCCAGGGCGCGATGGGCGGCGGCTTCCTCTCGTTGGCCGCGGCGATTGCAGGGGATGGACGGCCCGGCATCCTGGCCCGACGGCCGTGTAAACGGGTGCGGTTCCCATCCGGATCGCGGGTCCGGCAGCTCACGTCTCTGGTGGCGGGGGAGTCCCTCAACGCACCCTTCCTGGACCCACGAGGACACCAGTGTGCATGCACGGGGAAGAGACCGGTCTCCCAAGGAGAGGCGCGTTGGGCTTTTAAACAGCGGCGGTGATGAGGCTCCATTTCCTTCAGGTGTGCCCCATCACACGCCGCCAGCCCTGACACGTCCAGCGCCCCTCCTCTCACACACCCACTCCAGTCGGGAGCCTGGTGAAGGGCGGCGATTTAGGACGGGGTGACGGTGACAATCAGGGAGGAGGCAGCTGACTCGTCACAATATATATATATATATATACATACATATATATATATATATATATATATACATATACATACATATATACATATACATACATATATACATATACATACATATATACATATACATACATATATATATATATATATATATATATATACATACATATATATATATATATATATATATATACATACATATATATATATATATATATATATATACATACATATATATATATATATACATACATATACATACATATATATATATATATATATATATATATATATATACATACATATACATACATATATATATATATATATATATATATATATATATATACATACATATATATATATATATATATATATATACATACATATACATACATATATATATATATATATATATATATATATATACATACATATATATATATATATATATATATACATACATATATATATATATATATATATATATATATATACATACATATATATATATATATATATATATATATATATATATATATATTGTGTATATATTTATATATATTGTATATTTATATTTATATATATTTATATAGACACAGACCCTTCCCTGACTATTACTTATTTCCCTGACCTCTTTCATGCCAGGGAATCACAATTTATAGACGGTTTCATCGGGCGCACGCGCCTGGCCCTAAGTTAACTTCCGGTCTGTGTTGCGTATATCGGTCTGGCTGCAGTGCCTTCTATAAACGCAGTTAAAGTCAAGGTGATGAGTAGACTGAAGTTGGGGTCAGGTGGTTGTGCTGTGGGATGTGTTTCCCATACATTTATTTATTTTTGTAGATTCGCCACAATTTTAAAACTGATCGACTTTCAAAAAGGCTTCGTTGAATAAACATGAGTAACCTTATGTACTGCACGTTTAATAATAATAATTCCTAACATTTATATGTTTAAATATCAAAACGAGGCACAGGTGCTTTTATATCACTGTATTTCTGAAGGAAGATGTTACATGTTATATGTTTGATAAAGCAGCGTGTGAGCGTACCAGCTCTGCTTTGTTTACAGCTGTTACTGGGGAAACCTCTATTTCTCGCGCTTTATGTCTATGCTTTTAAACATCTCCTGCTGGCAAAGAATGAATTTGCATTTTCATTAAGTCCGCCTGATCCACGCAGCAAACATATTTTGTTTGTTATCAAAAAATATCTACTCTAGAGGGACTTGGCTGTTGTTATTAATTATATCTGGAAGTCTACCGGAAGATAAGTTAGGTCCACAAAAGCGCAGTAATGTGCAGTAACGCTTGTTTATGTTGTTGCCGTTGAAACCGTCTATAGCAATGACTAAACTGCGATGACAGTGACACTCAAATTCACATGTTATTATATAAGTCAGTGGAAAGATCACACACGACAACACTGTTTCAAACACTGAAAAAGCAATGAAGCTGTAATAAACATTATTCATCCATGCTGTGATGCATGTTGGGAGTCTAGCATCCAGCACCGCACATCTCACACTTATTTTTCTTTGGTAGTGTTGATGTGATGTGGCAGTGTTCTAGAATATTTAAGTGTTAAATGTCAAACTGGTCTCTGTAGCCTTATTTAATCTAACTTCCATTACACAAATGTGCCCAGGTTTGCATACATCACGCATGCTGGTGTGTCACTTAATTACAGCCACTAAACATGAAATCAATGTTCTGTAAGTCACCATAGTACATCATGTCACACAGAGAGGACAGGAATTTATCGGCCAATAGATGGCACTTTGTCACTGAAGATAAATTCCTTTCTCACTCACTCACGTCCATTTTGAGATGCTGTCCTTTCTCAAGACATTGTAAACTGAGCATCTTTTATGCTGGCAGGCGGACGCTGAGCATTTACTGTCTATAAACTGAGTCTGGAATCCATTTGTAGTTTCAGAAACTCCAACACATAGAATTCATAGTTAAATGATGCAAATATATGAAGGATTTAAAATTGAATGCTCTATTTTCTTTCTAAAAAACATTCTTTCAATGAGATAGAGAGAGTTGGAGGAAGTGATGAGGAGAGAAGGGACCATCACAAAACATCCCTGTGGTGATTTTAGTGCTGTCAGACTTGACTGAACACTGTATGTACATTAAAATTCCTGAGAGGAACTCTGTGGAAAGGTTATACAATTTGCCTACCCAACCTGGAAAAGACGTTTCCCCCAAGATATACAGTTTTTTTCTTTTTCATAATATTGCTTACAAGCACAACAAAGCGCACACAAAAGACAGCAGTGTTTGGTCTAATGCCAAGGCATACAGTGTCGTTCCTCTCTGTGATTGCCACCTCCCAAACCACCTCCCGAGTGATCAGATTGCTATCTGTTTTGATTGCATCTTGGAAACTCTGCACTACAGCAATCCAATCCGTAAAAACAAAAAACATCAAAAGATCTAGGCTATATTTGAGAACTTGAGATATGTTTTCATTGTGTTTCATGAAAATAACAAAAATATTTTGGAATTTCGTAATAAACATTTATGTGTATTTTTATGATCAACTTTCTGATTAAGTTTGAATTCCATGATGCCATTTTGAAAGAAATATGGACTTCATTGTATTTTTAAGTATTTTTTTCTGGCACAGCTAATATAACTTGAGATCTAAACAGAGACATCCAGGACCATCTTAACTAACTAACTAACTAACATTTAAGATTAAAAACATTTTAAACTGCTATAAAAGCTCATTTAAATGGTCCTGTGGTTGTGTGACACGCTGAATCAATTCAATGCAGCACTTTTCAAATGTTATTATAATTATTGCACATGCAATATTCATAACCCCATATTAATACTTGATTAATTATTTGTACTTTTAAAAATGTATTCGCCACTCCACAGGGTCATTTAAAATTAACTAGTGAATCGAAAGAGTGATAAACTTGGGGGTGACCAAATGGAGGTTGATAAAACGGTGGTTATAAATGGTGACAAATTATAGAATTTAACACTTTCTTTGGATTATTTATACCAACTGTATGTTTTAAACATCATTTGGGACACCACACACTTAAATAAAAGTGTCCTCAGTCAAACAAAGTAACCTATTATAAAAGTAAGTGGTTATGATGTACTGTAGGTATCCCTGCATTCTGACTTTTATGTACCTGCAGCAGGACACTAAGGTCAACAGTATGTTAAGCACACTACAGTGTATTGTGTATTGACCATGAACAGCTCTCTAATAAACAGCAGCAATTACTCCGCTCTAAACTCTTGTAGTGTGAGTCTGTCAAAGCGCTCTCTTTGCACTGTCAGGACAAACGTATGCAGATGCTACACAGCCCACTGTTCTCAGAGTCCAGTCACAGTCTAGTGCCTGTGTGAACGGGTGGAGATGACACACATACACACTGCTCTCACAAGAGCAAATTGGAACACTGCATACACACTCTCCTTCTGTCTAAGCTCAAAGGTGCAGCGAAGCAAAAGTCTCTCCCTCTGGTCCTCTTTGTCAAGCATCAGCTCCCTCACCAAACTCCTGTGTAATCCTGAATCCCTGCATGAAGATTTACAGGAAATGTTCTCGCTGAGAGAAGAGAGTGTCTTTTACGGCCAGCTGATGATAGACTGTCATTCGTGATTAGTAATAAAAGCCACACAGAATGGACAGAGTCTGAATAGCTCTACTAAGAGCTCGATTTTCTTTGGGCTTTCCTGCTGAGAAAAGCAACTTGAACCAGCCTAAGGTGGTTTGTTGGACTTGCAACCTGTAAAAACAGCTGTTTTAGATGGTGTAGTTGGTCTTGCAGCCTGTCCACCCTTGTTTGTGCTGTTTTTATTTTTTTTATTTATTTTTTTCAGCAGGGCCATTATCATTTCCTTTCATGCTCATGTAAATACAACTGCTTTCCAACTGTGGGAACTTTTGGCCCTGTTGACTTACAGTATAAACTCCTCTAAAACAAAACTAAATAAAAACACAATAGAAAAGTCACTTAAAACACACTTTTTAAGTTTTCCATCAGTATATACAGTATCTGCAAGAGAAGAATTATGTTTTTTTTTTGTTTTGTCAAACAAATGTTATTTCTATCACAACTTTTGTTTGACGAACATTTCATGCTGGAAATCAATTTTTAAACTTGTTTTTAAACACATGTTTTTTTTTCCATGGTAGAAATGATGCCACAACTGGCAGTTACAATTTATGTAAAATTAATATTTTTGCCAAAAATAAAATTGTTTATAAAGAGATTTCAAACTGTGCAGACAAATCCAACCAGCTGACAAGTTCTCAAAACCCCTCTAGAATTAAATATATATACAAATAGTTGGGATGGGACAATATTTGGTCGAGATGCAACTATTTGAAAATCTGGAATCTGAGGGTGCAAAAAAATCGAAATATTGAGAAAATTGCTTTTAAAGATGTCCAAATTAAGTTCCTAGCAATGCATAATACTAATGATAAAACATTTTTGATATATTTACGGTAGGAAATTTACTAAATATCTTCATGGAACATGATCTTTACTTAATATCCTAATGATTTTTGGCATAAAAGACAAATTAATAATTTTTACCCACAGAGTGTATTTTTGAAAAAAATCATGGTCATGGTGAAAAACACAGCAAAACTGATAGTTATAATTTTAATTTGCGTAATATTGATGGTATTTTTACTAAATAAGCACTGACATTTTGAAAGTTTCAAAGTTTAAAAGGATTTTAAAATGTTAAGAATTAAAAAAATTTAAGATTGAAAGTGGTTCTGCAACATGAGTAAAACAACCAAATCTATGAAAGAGAGACTAAATGAAAGCATAGTAAATTAAAGCATAGTAAAACCTTTACAAAATTCTTATAAAAGTAAATTAATTAAAAAGTAAGTTTTTTTCTTGTATTTTTAAAAATATGTACAAATATTTACATAGAATAGTTTGTTTTATTACAAAATTCACATGCTTTAAGTCTAGTGTGATGCAAAGGGTCTCTGGGGTGTGCAAAGGATTTAACCAACAAACAAGTGTTTCAGCACTAGTTTTGAAACAAGTGAGCAGCCTTTTTGATTGGCTCTCTTGACGTGTTTGTATTCCTAATGAGCACCGCAAAAATACCAAAGACCCCGAGGCATTTTGTTCTATGAAAGGACCACAAGAAGGTCAAACATTGACAGACGGCCCTGATACTGTATGATACAGACTGACATTATATACAAAGCCGAAGAGTCAAAGCACCACCTTTCATCTCTGAATACAGCTCATGGTTAAAATAAACTTCTCTCCACATAATGGTTTGGTTTGTTTGCATCTTCATAAATAAAACTCAATTTAATTGAGTGTCTCAGAATCACAGCATGCCTTACTGTATAGAAATATATCTAATGTATTGACTACGCATCTCTAAAAAAACCCAAATCATTAAAAATGACATGCGTCAATGTTTTCTAACTGGTTAATGCATGCAGGCATGCTGGCTGTCATTTGTTGCTAAGACAAAACACAAAAATAGAGAATACAACCGTGATTCATTTTACGTCATAAATTACAGAATATTCTCAAACTCTATATTTATTAACAATAAATCAGCCTACATTGTTTGTCCTTGTCCTTGTGTCCCTTCGAGCCTTAGCACAGTTGAATCATGGCATGTCCTGTACTTGAACACATACACAGCTTCAAGGCCTTCCAAAATTAAAGCACAGATTTCTTGATAAACGGTTTTGCTTTTTTTAATGCTCCAGGTTTAAAACCAAGAAAATAGTTTTGACTCCAGCCAGTTTCCAGTTAAAATTAAATTCTATATGCTAAGGCATTTCGGAGGGTTTAAAAGCAGAAATGCGGCGCTGTTTTCTCAATTACTTTTTAACTTAAACTTCCTTAAAATAAGCTTACTATTTCTGCTTTGAAACTCTCTGTAATGACTTGCCGCATAGACTCCCATAATTTAACTGCATGGCTGTAAATGCAGTTTTTCTTTGTTTTTACAAAACCGGCAGGTGAGATGAAATTAGTTTCTGTGGCAGTCAAGAGTATGTCAAAAATGCCGCTGATAGCCCTTAACCTGCTTTTAACCCGGAACATTCATTTAATCACTCCCAAGCCTGAATCATTTGCCCCAAGTTAGATGTCAGGTGGGTTTGTCTGGGATCGGATAAACATTGCCCCTGGTTACTTTTTGTGCATTTGACTAAATTGAAACAGTAATTACCGTCACTTAGAGGAAATAAAGAAAGATTATTTTGATCTAAACTGGCCATGAACAGCAGAACAACTCAATAATAATTTAATGTTTAGAGATCACACTATCTGAAAGATACAATTAACTCACTTTAATTACTGTTCTTGTCAAATTGAGGGACTCAAAACAGGTTGTATCAAACTGACTGGAAAAGAAAAATGTAGGTTATAATTTTTTTTTTTCATTAATGAAGGAATCCAAGCACAGTTCTGGTGTGATATAAACTCATGAGCATGAGAAAAACAGATCCAGAACACTGAGTATGGAAGAGCGCAGCAAAAGATCATTTGGTAAATCAGTAGTTGCATAATAAAAAATAAAACAGAAATGATATCAATAAATATCTACAAAACAAGAACAATTAATTTAAGACTGCATAAGATAAAGATTTAAAAAAAAAAATTCTTATCCCACTACCAAATAAATGTATTTTTATTCACACATAAGCCTAACAAAAATGGCAAGGTTTATTAATAAAGAGAGAAATTGACAACAGGTTAAAAAAGACACATAATTAAAAAAAAATATATATATTTTTTTTTTCAATGCTTTGCAATTAATTCACCAGAGAAAACAGGTAACCAGAAGTCAACCAGTAAGCAAACAGGGTAACTAATATGGTTAACATATGAGAAGAAGGTTAAAGGTCAGACGGTTTACCCTGAGACCCGACTGTGTGTGTCTGCCGTGAGTGTGAACTGACAAGTTAAGGAGCTGCATGTAAACACTCGCTCTTCCTCTGTTTAATATTTATATTTATATACTGTAAATTTATATTCATACACTGCCATTGCCCCTGGTGAGATCTGACACCCCTGGGCTTCATGAGAATTATTGCAGACCTTTTGCAAAAGCACTGTTCATAATTACCATCTGTCAGGCTCGAGTCTGAGGAGTGATGCAGGATATGTGTGTGAGTGTGTGTGCAGCTTTTTAACATGCTGAGCAGACAGCTAGCTTTGACTGAGGGAAGCCAATCTGTAGGATGCAAGCGTGTCCTTCCCTCTCTGTTCTCAGGAGGACAGCACTGAATAAATGCTTCATCTCACCTTACTGATGAACAGACAGCACATGTGTCAAAACAGCCTTCAAGGTCACTGACAATGGTGCATGTGTTTCCACTGACCTCACAAGATATCTACTCAGATATCTATGTCTATGTTCAGAGTGTGATACTAGCTTACTACTTAGTGCAGTATACACTGTATCGGTCCGTGTAACCCTTAGCAGTTTTTTGTTAAATTTGCACCATCTAAATTAACCAGATAAAAAAACTTTCATTTTCCGTTTTATTTTTATATCTCACAAACTAATAATTGTCTCTACATTTAATTTTCGATTCTACAAGATTAGGTTGTTGCATCCGAATAAGATTTTTTTTTTAACAAATCCAAAACATGACTCAATATTCTGATTAGTAATTTTTTGTGCTTGCGGTTGGTCTGTCCCATTACCGCCGGGGGAGGAGACGGGGTGGCTGGATTAGCCTACAGCCAGCAGCGGACCCAGCGCTGCCGCATTGTGTGTAAGAATATGATTAATTTGATCATGCAATAATTTATTGGCTACATCAGAACTCATTAACGTTGACTGCGTTAACAGACACAGATTGTCTGTATGATAGCGTGGTAAACTTAGAATTAGGTTTGATTTTCGCTGGACATTGCCACTGTTCAAAGATATCCATAACACAATTGGTTTTAACAATTTGCAACCACTTAATATAGACATGAAAAAATATATATTTCAAAACCGCCTACATGTATTGTAGCAGCAAATTTAAACCAGAGAAAGCTTTGTACAGTGTTACAGTGTACAGAATTTTTTTTAAATGCTCCAAAGGTAATAATACATTCCTAGTTACAAGACTTACTATTGGTGAAATTTTGCCAAACCCTGGGTGCCCAACCCTGCTCCTGGCGATCGACTGTCCTGCAAAGTTTGGCTCAAACCCTAATCAAACACACCTGCCTTTAATTTTTAAGTGAGCCTGTAGCCCTTAATTAGTTGCTTCAGGTGTGTTTGATTAGGATTGGAGCTAAACTTTGCAGGACAGTAGATCGCCAGGAGCAGGGTTGGGCACCCCTGCTGTACAGTATTAAGAAAAAAAAAGTACAGTAATGTACTAAACTTTTTACTTACAAGTTCCAAAGGTTGTTCTACTACAGTTGAGAGTTTGTCAATATCTCCCTTACTGTATGTCATTGGTCTCAAACTCAATTCCTGGAGGGCCACAGCTCTGCACAGCTAAGCTCTAACTCTTATCAAGCATACCTGACCCAGCTAATCAAGGTCTTCAGGATCACTAGAAACTTCCAAGCAGGTGTGATTTGGAGATGGTTGGCGCTAAACTGTGCAGAGCTGTGGCCCTCCAGGAATTGAGTTTGAGACCAATGCTGTGTGTACAATATACAAATATTTTCATGAAATATTTGCTGTAATTCACCAGAAGGGTTTCATTCACCAAATGTTGAAGTGAATTTCTAATTACAATACTTACTACAGATGACATTTTGCCAAAAGCTCCTTTACTGTGTGTACATTACAAAGATTTTTAGAAGAAAAATTTTAGAAGTTTGGTGAATTACTGTACTTTTTTCTAAAAAAATATTTGTCTACTGTACATACAGTGAAGGAGGAACTGGCAAAAAAAATCACCTGTAGTAAATGTTGTAACTAGGAACGTATTACAAAACTTGGAACATTAAAAAAAAAAAACACTGAGAATTGCATTTTTCTTTTTCAGAAAATGTGTATTCTGTGTTTGTACAGTAAGGGATATATTTACAACATCTCACCTGTAGTAAGTCTGGGAAAAAAAAAGAAAATTAAATATAAAAAAACAAAAAATAAATTACAATTATATTTAACATTAAAAATAAAAATAATAATTCACTAGAAAAGCTGTAACCTTTAGAACTACCGTATTTTTCGGACTATAAGTCGCATCAGTCCACAAATACGTCATGAGGAAAAAACATATATAAGTCACACTGGACTATAAGTCGCATTTATTTAGAACCAAGAACCAAGAGAGAACATTACCGTCTACAACCGCGAGAGGGCGCTCTATGCTGGTCAGTGTAGACTACAGGAGCACTGAGCAGCATCTCTGGCAGCATAGAGTGCCCTCTCGCAGCTGTAGACGGTAATGTTTTCTCTTGGTTCATTTCTCTCTGTTCATGTCAAATTAATTTTGATAAATAAGTCGCACCTGACTATAGGTCACAGGAACAGCAAAACTATGAAAAAAGTGCGACTTATAGTCCGGAAAATACGGTACTAACTTTCTCCCCATTTACCGAAACTTACCGTATTTTCTGGACTATAAGTCGCACTGGTTCTTGGGTCTAAATAAATGCGACTTATAGTCCGGTGCGACTTATAAATGTTTTTCCCCTCATCATGACGTATTTTTGGACTGATGCGACTTATACTCAAATACGGTAAATGCCAAAAATAAAAATAGTCCAAAACTGATAACTGCTGTGACATCTGAGCGAAAGACTCATGGTGACCACAAGGGGATGCCAGGGAGCATCCTTCAAAACCTTGAAACATGTGTTACAAACCATAGACTGTATAAAAACATTGACGTTGTGTCTGTAACGTCACCGATAGGTTTCCAAAGAGCATTTTTGAAGCCAAAAGCTGCAATCGCCATCTTGGCAGTGCGTCACTCCCGGATAATTCGAAAATGGGCAAAAAGGTGGTAGGTGGTTGCTGAAACCATGCCCACCTAGCTCGACGACCATGACAGGAGCAGCAATCCACCTGTCACTCTAGTGGCCACACCCTTAATTATGTAGAACTTTATTTAACGGATGTGTTATAAAAAACTCACCTCCCTCACAGTTGTCAGGAGGGGCAAAATTAGCTATATAGACCAAAATAATTTTTTGAACCAGGATGTAAAGGTTTTTTTTTTTTTCTGCTGTAAAGTTTGGCATTTAAACATGTGGAGTCTATGGGATTGACTCCTTTTTGCAGACAGCCTCTAGTGGCCAGTTGATGAATTACAGTTTAAGTCACATATGTATGGGCATCACAAGAAAGAGCGGGAGGTTGCCGCTTGGTACAAACCTATGTTCTTTTAGATTTCAACACATAAAGGGCACATTAAAGCACAGGGCCATTGGTAATAAACAACATTCAACTTACAAAAAAAGTAAAACAGTACGAAAGTAAAAAATAAAAAAATAAATGTCAATAAAAAAATACATCTAGTTGTCTACTTAAAACTGGCATTAAAGTCACCAAACAGAACTACAAAAATATAGAATTTTTTTTTAAAATCCTGAACACTTTCCTGCCTACCATTGGTCAACAAAAAAAGCGTCACTCCAATGCCATTGGTTGAGCTAATGTTGCTTGGCCAGGCTTAAACATTGCGGTGTATGTTTTAAAATTGCCACAATGTTTACACTTCCCAACCTACGAATGGTTTCCTCTTTATATATATATATATATATATATATATATATATATATATATATATATATATATGTATATATATATTATATATATAAATGCGCAAAATGTTTAAAACTTCAAAAAACTGAGCAATCTTACCTTGATAGCTTCAGCATCACATGTTCCAGGTGGACCCTGTGTTAAAGAAATAATTCTCAATAGGAGTAAATCAAATCACTTACACTTGCATTTGGAAGCTCATTTTAAAATGTATTGGACAAGGAAGCTTATATAATTAAAATCTAAAACCTGATTTTGTAAAAGGCAAAATAAAATGTAAATTCAGCTTCAACTGCCTGACCCTGCAACCAGAAAAGCATTCGCTGCTTATTAGCCTCTGTCGCCAACACCTGCAAACATCCTTGACAAAGGTCACTAGACACATCAGCTCAACTAAATATCCAGACAGATAAGGGCTCCTGGACCGCACATGGCGTTCCTCGACACCTCGAGGCTGGGGGAGGATGTCTGTGCCACCCGGGGCCCTCCTCCTCCCCACCATTGACGACAGGCCACTCGTAAATGCCAGCTCCCAAGGACAGAAGCAAGGTTGGCACATTCCACGGAAATTATTTGGACACTGCCATTTAAAAATGTCACTCTTCGAAACCACTTCCCTCCCGACTCTTGTGACTTTGTGTTCACTATTTCATGACTTTCCTGTAATGGAAAGTGACAGAAATGTACAGCAGCATGTGTGAAACTAAAGTGCCAGTCAATGTTAGTATGCAGAGCAGACCAGGCAACATTTGCAGTTCATTTTGCCACTTTGTGGATCATTAAAGAAACAGTTGAACCAAAAATGAAAACTTAGACATCATTTACTTTCTTAGGAAATTCGATTACAATGAATGGGGTGTTCAAAAGGTTGCAAAGATATCATAAATGTTATAAATGTGGTCCATATGACCCATACTTCCATCTTCTGAAGTAATATGTTGTGTGTAATATATATATTATTGTGTGTAATATATATTGTGTGAAAAACAGCCCCTTATTCTTATCTGGCACTGAATGTCTGTAAAGATGCTTGAAAGCTGAATCAAATTTCATAACTCTGTTACAGTTACTGAACTGAATCTGAACCAACACTGTACTGACTTTTTAGAGCTGCTCTAGAGCAGAATTTGAATTTGTCTCATATTTGATAATATTTGTGTCATAAATTCTGTTGCTTTCCTGTTTATAACTGATAACATGCTTTTGAACATTCTGTATTGTTTACACATTATATAAATTAAGGTTACTTTACTTATCTTTTCAATGAATCAGTTGATTTAATGTACAAAACAACTCTAAATGATTCGTTCAAAAATTACTTACTACTACGTTGACGCATTGCTGTCACACACATTTTAACCACTCAATTATGTTGTAATAACGAGATGTTATGTCATTAAAATGCCATCTTTCCTCGTTAAAACAACATAATTATCTAGTTAAAATGACATCTTTTCTCGTAGTAGATATTTTGTCGTTAAAACTACATCTTTTCTCGTTAAAACGACATAATTATCTTGTTAAAACGTAATCTTTTCTCATTAGAACGACATGATTATCATGTTAAAACAACATATTTTTTCTCGTAATAACGACATATTTCATAAAAATAGTGTCGTTTACCGTTATAGAAGATGGTTAAATTATGTGAGCAAGCTAAGCAATTGTCAGCACTGAGTTCGCCACAGTCCTGTGATAAATGATAAGTGGATAATAGAAATACACTTTTTAAAATGTATTTTAATGTTATTGTTTTTATAGTAATGGCATGTTTAAGATTAATCTCCAATCTGTCTACAATATAATGATATCCAATAATTCCACTCAGACCCAGAAGATGAATGGTTTAAGATGATCAGATCAAACCAGTTATTTTTTAATAATCAAATCTGGTCTTGGAATGTCTTTATTTGAATGACTTGTTTGATTTAACAATAAAGTATACTAACATTTCTGGGCTGCGTTTCCCAAAAGCATTGTAAGAGTTGATCGTAGAACCATTGTCATTCCTATTATTATTTTTTCATTTTGTTTCAGAAATGTAAAAAGGAAACTAAGGTAGATTTTTTTATTGTTGTTTGTGGGTAAAAAAGTAACATTTTGTTGGTTAAAAAATGAGATTATGCTTTAATATTTGTTTCACATGCGCAGGTGGCCTTGATACGTTTTTTCTGATTATATGAATTAATTATCTGGGCTACTTGACAGAAATGACATTTTTAGCTGAATGAAGCCACGAGTTCCAAAGCTTTATTCTACTGGAGTACGTTCCAGGCTCTACTGTATGAATAGGCTTGCACAATATAGATAATGAGCTCAGATGGCAAATACTTTACATCTCATTGCATTTATATGAATTAAATAAACACAACATATTTGTTTTTGATTGTTTCATTTAGAAGTACACCTTTCGAGCTTTCTATAGTCATAGTAACTAACTTTTCAGTCAATTTTTGAGGCGCGTTTGAGAAAGAAGTTCACAAGATGGCAAAAGCGCACCCTCTTATTTTAGAAAAGCAATTTGTAACCTTTTGTGGGTGTAAACAAAATAAAGCGGACATTAACGTTTCTTTCCACTGATATCACAATGCAAGATATTGCGTCAGCGCTGCCGACCCGAGAAGTACAGTTTTACACTATGTTGGATATATATTTGCAAGATATGTAGCCTAGGCAACAGCCAAACAGTTTGAATAAACATTATTGTGACTAATGAGCAGAGCAGTACATCAGATGAACTCTTATTCTCTACTGTGTACTTCTTATTCTCCACAGTACTGTGGCGACAGCAGCGTGAACAATTGCTTAGCTTGCTCACATAATGTAACCATCTTCTATTATGGGAAACAACATATAATTTTTATGACGTAATATGTTATAATAAAATGTTATAACATAATATGTTAAAAAATGTAATTTTAATAAGATAAATACATTGGTTTAACAACAAAAGATGTCGTTTTAATAAGAAAACTTCTTGTTAATATGTGAAAAGACGTCATTTTAACGAGAAAAAAGATAATAACATTTTGTTATTATGAAAAAATAAGATCTCATTATTACAACATAATTGAGTGGGAAAAAATAATATGTGTGTGGCAGCAATGCACCACCATATATTAAAGTAGTTAACACAATCACAGGTAAAGTTTAGTAGTGAAAAACTACTTCAATGTCAGTCTGTTGCTTACACAAAGCTATCATATTACTGCTCAAACTCCTATTTATAATAATTGCATAGAAAAAAGTAACCAACACAATCTTGAACCAAAAAATGTAAAACTGTTTTTGAACAAAAAAGAGAGCAAGTAATGTCCTTCTTTTTTCATTCAATTTAGTGATGTATTAATCACTCATTTCCCACTTAAAAGAGATTCAGTAAAGCTGCCAATGTTTATCCAGCTCTATGTGGGTACAACCAAGCCAAAGGAAATGTAAACATGCCAGAAATTTCTGATGCAACAAACATTTCAAAGCCTGAAGTGTGCGTGATTTTTACTTCACACATTTCCATACTGATGCCAAGGCTGTGATGAGATGACTATTAATCAAGCAGTAAACTAGGGCCCCTTTGAGTGTCTCATCAGGATCTTCAATAACACTTATGCATGTGACTGCTCTTAATATGGCCCTCTGGGCTGCTTGAACTCGTAATTTGAAACATTGATCCACACAGCGCATGTGATTGAGATTTCACTTAAGCCAATGCAAAAACCAAGAAAACTCATCTGGAGCGGGGATGAATAAAGCAGTAGGTCTCTGTCCATTATGCACAATGATACATTTTGTTTGCTTTTGATGCACATTAGTGACAACAAAAATGCTTTCTAAATCTGAAATGACTATGAATTGCATGGGGACGAAATTAGGTAGAAGTGATTTAAATGAAATTGTACAAATGAGTTGCAGCTCAAAAATTATATTCAAATATATACATTTATTTTTCATAAATATAATAGATATTTATTTTCTAATTCAAAATAAAAAACTTGTTTCATTTAATTAAAATGAACTGTTTTACACAGTATTTTGGGAACAAATACTTTTCTAAAGTTGATATACTTTTGTCCATGTAAGCATTACATTTACAGCTTTAGAAGCTTTTGCAGAAAGCTGGAGCATGGATTCAAATTAGGTAAAACTGAACATCTACACTCGCTAGTAGTTTAAATATCTCACTAAAATAAATGTGTAATAGACAAATACTTAGGGTTTAAAACTTTGTGAATGGCAGGCGTAGAGATTCCTGCAAAGCTTTGTGGGCACAGATGCTACAGTATGTGGCCTGAGAATGTCTGATCATATTAATATGCCAAATATATGATATAGCAGATTTGACATCAACAGGTATAAAACAAAGTTTTATTTAATTTATTTTATAATGCACTTTTTCACTAATTAAATAAAATGGTAACACTTTACATTAAGGTTACCTTTGTAAAGGGATTTTAAAAGTGTTCATTATAGACTAATAACTCATTTACAAATGCAATATAACTCATTGCTAAGCCGTTATAAAGGCATTGATAAAAAACAACAACTTGATTTTAAGGCAATACCTGCAAAAAAGTTAGACATTTTTAAAGGGGTCATATGATGTTGCTAAAATAAAAAAGAACATTATTTTGTGTATTTGGTGTAACCTTTCAAGATGCACGTGTATTTTTGTCTGAACCTTAACGCAATTGCACGCAGCAGTGCAAAGTAGATTCTGTGCTTACTTGTTCTAATATTTTATGTTTTTTAAAATGTTGTAGATTTAAGTAGCAAATGAGAATCACTTACATTAATGTATATATTTTAAGACAAAGGTCTTCTTTATAATATTCAGTTTTTGTTTAAGATAATTAAAGCAACAGTTTTTAAATAATGAAAGAAAATGTAAAAGTATGGTATTTTGGGGTAAAAAGCATCCCTGCTGTTGGGGCTAATGGCGCACTTCATAATAAATAGAAGGCTGACTTTTCCATTTGGTGACATGACATTAGATTCAGATGGTGAATATCATATATTATGTTTGGTGTCCATATTAGAGATAATCACCATGTTTAGAATGAAACCATCAGATTTAAAAACATGATATTAATCATATCATATAATAAAATAGCATCTGTTATTACTACTGCAAATATTATATATATATATATATATATATATATATATATATATATATATATATATATATATATATATATATATATATATATATATTCAATTATTATTGGATCTCCTTCAATACTTTCAGAATCTTTACTTATTAAAACAATTTTATTTCTGTATTTTAAAATATATATTTTTACATTAACATTTTAATGACAGTATATTTATTGAAAAAAAATATATTTTTTTTTTTCAAAATAAGCAGAAAATAGTACAAAGTGATTGTTTTGAACAAGTATTAACTTAGACATTATAAAAAAAAATTTTTTAGCTGAAGTATCAATACCGTGGGCCTTTTGCCCCGTTTGTGGGGTAAAAAGCCCCTCTTGTCACCTCATATATTTATGAGATTTTAAAACAAAATAAACAACTTGAATAATTATAAATTATTCAAGTTTTCTGCATTTATACATTTAAGGTGCAGTGAATGGCAAATTTTTTCTTAAGGTGGGCCTTTAGCCCCATGTATAGGGCTGGGTACCGAACTTCGATGACTTTATGGTATCGAACGAAAAACTTCGATACTATGAGTATCGAAAAATTATTTATCTTTCGGTGCCAAATTTCGGTTCCAAAAGCCAAGCGGCGGTTTATTTTTTATTTTTTTTCCAAGCAGCTGTGTCTGTGTGAGCTCGTAGCATACGTGCATGTAAGGACCTAAATCCGCCGTGATTGGCTGACCACCACCATGTGACGGGGAGGAATTCTGAAGATACTCGCAGTCACACAACACAAGTGTAGTTGTTTTTTCTCAAAACGTTTCCGTTTTACAATGCCAAAGAGGTCTAAAGAGTATTGCAACCAAAGCTGGTGTTACGGTTTAACTGGTTACCGTCCGTGTTATCTGGTGACCAACTTCCTAGTTTATGTCTCCGCTGCAGATGACGACAGCAGCAGATTCGGCGATTCTGAAAGCACAAACTGACATGATATTAAGTGTCTAATAAACGCAGATATGTTCATTGCATGACTCTGATATTCTTGTAAAGATTACAAGTTATTAGTATGATCGCCCGTTTCGCGGCTGAAGTAGGATAAAAAAAAAAATACAAATGAAGTATGTCTGTGTTGGTGCGGGTTTCGAACACGAGCTAAAAGACGACGCACCGCGAGACAACAGTCATGAACCACCGAGCTACCAATCTACACCGAATCAGCTCCAGGTCTCTGGATTCAAGACAAGACTCGGCTGCTGAATCAAGGAAATGTGACGTGTTAACTTGTGACCTGTGTTTACCTATTATGAAAATAAACCATAGCAGAACAATGACTACATTTTATGGTTCATGATGTTAAAGAACATTTCTTGACTTCTCAGACAACTGTACATTTGTGGCAACTGTGGGTTAATTATAAACTAAAGAAAATGTACCATGTTTTTACTATGGAAATATGAGTTAACGATAGCGTTTATAATTAACCCACAGTAGCCACAAATGTACAGTTGTCTGAGAAGTCATGAAATGTTTTGCACTAAAAATGTTTTTTTTTTTTACATTCCTTTGCATTTTAGTTGTTTCAATATTAGCCTGTACACAATATCATTTGTTTATTTATTTATTTATAATATGTTCATGTTGTGGCAAAAACTGAGGTATCGAAATTGGCACCAGATCGAAAGATTTTGAACAATACCCAGCCCTACCCATGTACCCTAATAATAAAGCTTGATTGCACAGAACAAATTGTGAATGAAGTTTAATGTCTTCTCTTGTTGCATTGCTAAGCTCATGATTGGCTGCAGGCCTTCCAGTGTTTTTAACTTTTGGTCTCCCTCAATACTGAATATGTGGTCACTTTTTTGTCTTGTCGGTGTAAAGCTCTACAAACCATAAACTATAATTCTTACCGGTGGTCCTGGAGCCCCTCGTTCTCCTGTTTTCCCCCGTCGACCCTGCGACACAGAAAATAAGAAAGTAAAAAAAGACCATTTTCAACCACAGGTTCATGTTTGTCAATGCTGGGGGTAATTAGAAGACGACAGCTCCTCTTGTTGTAGTGACTAATTTGCTTTTAATTAACAGAAAGAAAACAGCTTAATTGCAGAGCTCTGCGTGGTGCATCCCTTTCTCTCTACCACACAGGTCTATCACCTGCCTTCCAGCTGTGACAAACCACAGCCACATCAATCAAAAACAGACCCTCTGTGACAAACAGAACAGGCCCCTGAGCACGACCCCAACTGCTCGTCTGGACATAATGGACTATAAACAAATATAATAAGCACCTTCAATTCATATGTTCGAAACACATGAAAAGGTAAAGTGCACGAAGTGAGCTTAATGAAAGCCGTCAATACTGCCAGTCACCTTTTAAATTTTTCGGCACGGCGTGATGACACATGTATTGGAAAAACTGACATAAAGACAGCCGGTGTGGCAACCTCGTGGAAATTAGTTTCCACATTGTCCCTTGATGAATAAGCCGGACGTTTCTTTGACGGCTGCATCTACTTTGCTAAATCAATTTTAAGGATATGTTTTATATAAAAGCGCATGGTGCAATTTCAGCAATATGTACACCATTATTAAGAATTCAGCAGGGGGAGGTGGAGGACCAGACTGATTTTTGTCTTTTTTGTCTATGTGGAAAGTGTTTGCAAGATCGCTGTTCATGGTTGGATGAAAGATGAAGTGGAACGTGCACACAAGGGCCAGTGTCTTGTCTGTATCCTCAGAACTGTTCATTTACATAGTCTTTGATTTGATCATGTCGAGCTCGCAGGGTTTATCATTTTCATTACCTGCAACATAAAGAACTCCCGATGAATGAACCGCTTTCATCATCAGGCCCTGTTTGAATGTATGTGTGTATGTGTTTGCTGCCAATTTCAGAGCAATAAGGGAACATTAACCTTAATGATGGCACAATGTGGCAGGGGGGGCGTGGTTTAGTGAAGTCTGCAGCGGGAGAGAGAATCAGGAGAGAGCGGTAAGTGAGTGGTTTGGGCAAAAATTATCATCACCTGTTTCTTGTTCCAGTAATTGGCATGGAGAGAGTATAAAACGCCAGGAGAGATGGAAGCAAGCGAGAGAGAGACGGACTGCTGACCCGAGCCGGAAACAGAAACCGGAAGGAGTGAACCGAAAGTGTTGTGCGAACGTGTCAGAGTAAAAGTCACCATTGGGTGTTTGTGAACTTTTAGTTATTTTCGTTTAATAAATTCGTCAGCAGTCCAGCCGACCCCTTTGTCCTCTTCCTTTCCCCCCACGAACATACTACACACAATAACTAGAAGGAATCTCAGCAGATCCTTGAGTAGGACACTGACTGAAATTCCCTGTACAGATTTTATTTTCTCTTTATGTCCTCGGGCAAGATTTACAAAACACTCTCAAGAATAAAATTCTTCTTAACTGCTATTCTTAATTCCAGAAAAAAAAATATATATATATATTTCTTAAGACTGTTATTTTTCCTTAAGATTGCAAATCCTTAAAAAGAATCGTCCTAAAAATCATTGTAAATAGCCTTTATGGTTAGGATTACCATCAATTTGTCTAAAATCCCCAAAAAGGTAATATGATTATTTCATATATTAGGTCGTTTTAAATATTAAGTAGCCTATTACAATGAAACACTAGTTATATATAATACATATTACTTATGACTATTACAGTAATTTGCAGCAAATGCAAAAAAATATGGCCTTTACTGAGCTTTTCATTGAGTTTATCAGTCTGGGATCAATCAGATAACCAAAGCCTGTTATTTAGTTCATAACAAACAAGGTTTTTAAGAGTAAATCTGACAACTGTATTTTTCAAGAAGCACATGCAGGAACACTCTTATGAACTTAAGAAATGTATTAAAATGATTTTGTGTGTGTGTGTGTGTGTGTGTGAGCCCCTAGTTTGCAACTATGGCCTCATTCTATGGTGGATGGTAGTGGATAGTTGCTTGGGTGTTTCTAGGTGGATGTTTACTGCCTGTCCCTCTAGTAAAGAGAAAGTTGTAATATGTAAGTTTCATGGCTGTGAAAATTGAAATCCATCATCTGATTATGCTGCTCAGTGAAAATCAAACAGGTTGTTATCAGCAGTAATGATATGTTAACACGGCTTAGAAATTGCAAAACAGGTCAATTAACGGTTTGTTCCGGTTCCTGTGCTGTCTTAAGACAACAAAAGCTATATGAAAAAATAAAAATAGGACTATTTTTCTTAATCCTATTAAATCAGACTGATGATGAATAATGTATTTTTTAATCATTTTCCTTTTGACTTTAAAATATATTAAGCTCTTCTGTGAATAATAATATCTTGGTGGCCTTAAGATATGCCATAACGAACCTCATGCATTACAGAAAAAGATTTAAGTGTGAGTAAAAAGTTGCAGATTACAATACCATGATTCGGAATGTTAAACACTCGGAAAACCATGAAATAATTATCAATAATTGGTGCTGCAAACCCTACTTATCACATTACTAGGGGTGGTCTGAGTTTTGTTTTTGGATAAAAATACATAAAATAAAATAGATAAACAGAATTTGTAGATTAATATTACTGTAAATTAGTACAAATAATATTTATTTCTAATTATTTAAAAATCAAATCAATTATAATATTATAATTAAAATTTTACAAACAAAACAAATAATTATAATATAATATAATATAATATAATATAATATAATATAATATAATATAATATAATATAATATAATATAATATAATATAATATAAGAAAATTATGTAAAAGGTCTGTTTTCAGCAGCCAATAGTCTACTATGAAAAAATAAATTAAATTAAAAAAATAAAAGATCTTTATAAAGTGCTGATTTGGTACTTAGTTAAAAACAGTTGTGCAACTTCAAGTGTGAAACCTGACATTTCTGGAGTACTGAGTACACTTTGCAAGTATTCTTGCAAGGCACTTTATACTTTAAGTAAAAATCTGGCTTTTTTCATTCTGGGAACACATTGCCCTGCTTCTTGAGAGATGAAGGTACACTACTGTCTTGACAAAAGCAAGCAAACTTGATCCAACCAGGACTTTGATAGAGAGAGACGTGGACATCCCAGATGCACAACAACACGAGTACATCAGAGTGTTTGAAAAAAAGAGTTTGAGAAACAGATGTTTCATTGGTGCTCAGCTAGAAGTTTCAGTGAAAACTACAAGCCCACCGTCAGCTTTATCTGACCCAGAGATGACTCTAAGATGCTGCTGGCCTTGAGACAGAGCTTCTAAGGGAAACCACATCTGACACTGGCAAAGAAAATGGTTCAAATAGGTAAAAGTACTTATAGATTCAATGGTGGACCATTATTATGGATGGATGAAATTAAGTTTGAGCTGTTGATTATAAGGTTCTGAGAAACTATGGGAATTGCTACAAGAAAGCTAAAATATAAAACTTTAGCTGATTATCTAAATAAACTGACAACAACTTGAATGCTTAGAGCTTGATTAAAAAAATTATTTTATTTCCAGACCGGGTATTTATATAAATAATGATACATATAAATATATAAATAAATGTATAAATAGAAATGTATGTGGATGTAGGATGACCTGGTCAGACAAGGGCATCTCTGCATGACACTTCAGCCTTTCACACAGAGCTCAAATCACTCACAAACAGCATCACCTCTCTCTCCTCACTCAGTGCTGCTCTGCCTGTTGCTATGCAACAGAGTGGCCTGTAAATCTGATAACATCCGAGGCATTGATTATTTTTTGAGTTCTGTGAAGGCAAAGTTTTGGTCACAAATATACATTAGAGAGCAGGAAGATGTCGGAGATCACTTTTATGAGGTGTTTGAACATAGTTGTGTGGACGCAGTGTGTGAAAAACAACCAGCATATAATGGTAAAAATCCACTCACTCATTGTTTTATAATTCCAAAAAATCATAAACTTTCTCTCCACATGAGCAGTTCCAGACTATGATGACATAGTCAGTGAAAGTGCCGCCCATTTGTGAAGCTCTGTGCTCTATTAGCATATACACAGCCCTGAGTGAGAAGCTGCGGTCCGCCATTACTGTTCTCTTGCTGCTGGAGATACAATATCAGTGCAAAAGCGCCATTAAAAGTGTTGTGTTTTGTAATGCACCATCGAACATAGGAGTCTCCATAGACTGCTGAGGACACAGTGATTAACTTTCATTTTCCAAGGAAATATCCCAGAAAAAATGGAAAAGTCCTATGCGTTGTGCTAACATTTTACACCGGACTCGACTGCCTCACAAACGAGGGTCAGTTCATCGCTGGAGGTGTTTGAAGATTGTTTCTGAAAGAAGAATGATACCAACGCTTTGTGCGCAAATGTCCAGACTCCAGAAAAAGTAAGCATCACGCATCATATTTTGTTTTCCAAAAGAGATTCTTGGCTCGCTGTAAGGCTAATTTTGCTAAAGCTAACATCGCCTCTGCCTGTTTTCACTAATGCTGCCTTCAAGTGCAACCAAGAATGATCGTAAATAAGAATGTGGTGGTTAAAAAATTTGCGTTTGGAAGCAATGTGTTAGGTCAGTAACACAGTCAACATGGTCAATATACATGTATACACACACACACACACACATACATGCTTACAAGCATAAAATACAATATAACAATAGGAGTTTACATTTTGAACCGTCCCAAAAAATTTATTTGGTTGTTATTGTAGTTATTGTTCAAATGATAACTCACATATTTAACACAGATTCATTACAACAACCTTATGTGAGTAATTTGTTTAAGATTTAGACTATACTGATCATAGAAATAAATAAAAAAACATTTTGTCTGCAATTATAGTGAAGCCCCAAATCTCTCTCATTACATTTTATCCATATTTCAAGGTCACAACTTTGTTAAAACATTTCTGTTGCTGTGGTATGGAAAACCCAAACCTCTGATTATAAGAAGAGAGCTCAAATTTTGGTGGAGGAATTCAGACATCACTGAACTGCTAATGAAATCAAACACAATATATCTCCACACACAGGACAGAAGTTTGCAAAGCCGTATCTGATGGTTTTACCATGTGCTTTAATCTTTCATTTGAACTCTGCCCTACACAGACGGGCCTGGAGAATGCCAGTGTACCTGCTGGATGGAGTACACTAAGATTAAATGAGCTTGCATCTAACCCACTTCTGTCTCGCCAGGAGCAAAGCAAACAAACATCGACCTGGGTAATCTTTAAAGCAGCGCTCTAATCCTGAAATGTCTAAAATGTCAACAGTTCACTGATACCCCGCGTGGGTCAGGTGCCATGGATTACAGTAAATGTGTTAAAAGGGACGTATGGGGGTGCGAGGAGGAGGGTATGACGGACATAAATGCAGATCTAGCATTTCAAAAGCTCCAGTAATCTTCTGTGAACATGCACGCACTCTCCTACCAAGAAGAGTTCATATGATAAGCCAGAGAGAGCCTGTAATGTCTGTCATTAAAGCATATGATCCTCTATACACATACATACACACACACACACACACACACATACACTATATATATACTATATATTAGGGGTGTAACGATACGCGTATTCGTATTGAACCGTTCGGTACGAGGCTTTCGGTTCGGTACGCGGTACGCATTATGGACCGAACGGTTCGTTGGACTAATTAATCATAATAAAAAATTGTGAAATATAATGATATTCGTTCAACAAGGTAGCCCAATAACCCAAACGACGTAGCAGGCAACGCCCCTGACACCCCCGGAGAAGAAAAAAACACCAACTTATATGTTTATGTTAGGCTACTCAGTCAGGCGCTCGCTCACTCAGTAATACGCGCTGAAGGCTCGTTGCAAAATCGCCAATGCGTTTAACAGACCAGAAATAGAAGATCCTCCAATAAACAACAGGTCTGGTGTTTGGGTGCACTTTGGATTCCCTGTAAGCTATAATGGTGGTGGCAAGAGAGTGGTGGATAAAAAAAAACAACGATATGTCGCGTCTAGGGTACACCAGCTGGAATACAAAAAAAAAAAAAAACACCAGCGGGAATACTTGAAACGTGTCAACTCATTTACGCCGACATCACCTTAGTGTGTCAGTATCTGGGAAAAGACGAAAAAAAGGAGAAACATACACGCAACAAACTATCCCCGCAGCATTTAGACAGACATTTCCAACGGATTCAAACAGGGCAAAAGACATCACCACGGCGATTGGTAGGTTACGTTATAGCCGCGGATATGAGACCTTACTATTTAGCATTCATTCTATCATCACCATTATAGCTTACAGGGAATCCAAAGTGCACCCAAACACCAGACCTGTTGGTTATTGGAGGATCTTCTATTTCTGGTCTGTTAAACGCATTAGCCATTTTGCAACGAGCCTTCAGCGCGTACTGAGAGAGCGAGCGCCTTACTCTGTAGTGGAAAACGTAGGTTTTAAGAACATGCTTAAATGTAATTGAGCCCCGTTACAATATTCCTTCACGAGCCCATTTCAGACAGACCGTAATTCCTGCTTTGTTCCAAAAAAACATAAGCCCTATAGAGAACCAATTGAGTAAAAACACACTCAATATAAAGAGTTATAGAGTTCCATATAAAAAGTTACATCTTTGTATTTGTTCATAACTAATATAACATTTTCATTTTTTTTTTATAAGGAGCTGTTTTTGCTTTATACAGTATGCTGCTAAGAAAACACAATAGAAGATGAGTAAAGAAAAGCTCCATCATTGTTCAATGTAAAAAAACAAACAAACATACTTTGTTAGTTTTAATAAATAAAACATTTTTTAAAAATCAAGGAAATTTATCTGCCAATTTTTTCTTTTTGCTGTATCTAAAACGTACCGAACCGTGACACCAGTGTATTGTATCGAACCGAACCGTGAATTTTGTGAACCGTTACAACCCTACTATATATATATATATATATATATATATATATATATATATATATATATATATAGTAGGGGTGTATATATATGTACGGTCTATGTAGGCAACTCACAGCTTTAAATATCTACCAGCAACCAGTAATGGCCTGTTTTCTTCATTGTATTTTCATGTAGTCTTGTTCCTGTACTCTCTCTTTTCACTCACAGTCAAGCTCAGAACATCCTGGAAATAAAGTGTCTTCTCTGTAGTTGGTGTAGATAAAATTTGCAGAACAAGCAGCAAACAATAAAACCTCATGCAGTTTTGCACTTGTCCCTCATTATAGTTAACCTACCCACAATATTTTGTAAGTGTTTGTGTATATAGGCACAATTGAAGAGACCTGCTTGTATAGGCTTGGGTGAAGAAAGGGATATTTTTTGTCCCAATTAATCCTGTGCTCCACTACTGGTGTCACTGTGAGTCGTCCTGGAGCAGCACAAGTGCTTTTGTTTGCTGGCCATTCATTCAAATTAGCATATATAGTTAATATAGTTATAGTTAATTTTTCTATAGTTAGTAATTTAAAAATTAATAAAAGTTATTTTGAAATGTTATATTTCACCATACTGCTGTTTTTGCCATATTTACTGTGACTCAACCCAAAGATAAGTGGGAAAATTACGCAGTGAAGTCTTTATCAAGTCATAAACACCGAATTCACAGTTTAGAGCGGAATGCCACGGAATTATAATATTTGTGTTATTTATTTTTATTTATACTATTTATAATTTTGTGCAATTAGCCTGTCTTGCCTGTCCATTGAGTTTGTGTCAAACCCCTTTGCAGTGTTTACATGTTGTTTAATTTTATAAAGTACAATTTGATTACAAAATGCACCAATTTTTTTGCCTTTTGTGTTTTTCAGTTGAATAAAAGACTATTTTTCCCCATATATATATATATATATATATATATATATATATATATATATATATCAATCATCATTGAAGATTTCTTAAAAAAAAAAAGATGAAAATCTCGTCTTGTCTCATTCTTGTGAACCCAGTCTCATGTCTCGTCTTGTGGGATAAGTGTCTCGTCACACCCCTAATAAATTTGGATTCTATAGTTGATTATCATGGTAAGTAATGCAAGTAGGTAAGCAAATCAATCAATCCATCAATCAATGGATGTGCACAGGATTATTGGAATCGATGTATTTTGGAACCAATTCTAAAGGAAGTAAGAAAGAATCCTGTATGAATTAAACAAAATCCTACTGGATATAATGCAATTTCCTACAATATTTTATGATCCTTATTGTTTGATTCTTATAGTCTTGTTGGATATTGTGCAATCTTTATCAGAACCCTACTGGTATTGTAACACAAGAAACAGCAACAAGGTCCCACCATGGGACAGTCAAAGAAATTGCTCTAGGAGCTGCTGCAGATTTAAAACCGCTGAAAGACATTCCTTTAAATTCATTTTGATATTTAGCTTTTATCCTATTGGGAATCTTAACAGTGCTGTTAGGAAACAAGCTTTTTTAATGTCTTTTTAATCTCGTTGTGAAATCCTGAAAGAAAATTCCTATTAGGATGGACTCCAAATCAGGACAGGGTTTCCAATAGGATTCTAGAGCACATTTTGAAGTGTACAAAATCATTGGCACACACCTACATCAACACCCCTTATATAACTGGAAATAATGCAGTTAATATGGACATACACATACGTAAGCAAAGAATAAAGCATCATTTCACAGCATCCCAGAGGCTGCCATGGCACCCTCCCTATCTGGAACTGATGCGACTGATGTCTGGCCTTTGACTAATGAAAAGCTGGCAAGAGTGAGACATTCCCAACACACGCCTTTCCTCTGCCTCTCGGTCAAACCAGGATACAAGACGCTAACCTTTCCCATCTCAACATTCATAATTGCCAGACACTTGCAATTACCTCAACTGTCTACCAGCAGCAGCCAAACATAGCTAATTAATTCTGTAATTAAGATTAATTCCGAAATGCCGTCTTTCCCCCCTTCTGCATATGTTTTCTTCCCAGAGAACATTTGAGCACTGCTGTGCACAAACCTTTGGGGGTAGTGCGGTTTTTGACAAGGAGAGCAGATGATTTAGATCTGATAAGGCCTTGAATGTGCTCTTTTCTGAAACTCTGAATTACAGTCAAATAAGATCTTGTTATGTCAAATACAGTAAAGTGTTTTAGCAGATACTTTCTTATCTAAAGCGACAGGAAGGTTCAGTCACCCTGGAGAAAACTAAGGAGAAGTGACTTGCTTCAGGCACAGTGATAATAACAGTATTGCTTTAGCTCATGAACCCAAAAAAAAAAAAAAAAAAAAAAAACATGTTTAGCATTCAAAATGAACTGACAGCCTTCTGATTACAACACCACAACTTAAAGCACTGAACTACCCACACTAATAAACAACAACTATATGCGCTACCTAAATTTGTGATATGATAAAACCTTAATTCTAAACTTCATAGCTAGCATTAGCTAGCAAAAAATTCTGAATTTGTGACCGTCACACACTTCCTAATTTTCAATGAAATCTGCCAACTCAAATCTGCAGACTGGCTCTGACTTTCTTCAATTAGCGTCAACTTATCCAAACTATATAGGTGATATCTGCAGGATCAGATTCAGATCCTCCATCCAATCAACAAATGGATAGAACCAAATCCTGCCCTTCATTATATTCTTTTTAAATAATCTGCTTCACTTGGATGTGCGTCACAATACAGAAGATATTATCTATAGTGACTTTAACCAATATTGTACGACTATATTGTGACTATACATCCTCTTTTTCCTAGACATGCGCCCAGACTCTGGAACAATCTACCTAGTTTTGTTCAGGAGGCAGACACACTGACAGTTTAAATCTAGATTAAAGACCCACCTCTTTAACCTGGCATACACATAATACACTATAACAGTTCTATAAATATATGTATATCCTTTAAAGGATTTTTAGGCTGCATTAATAAGGTCAACCAGAACCGGGAACACTTCCCATAACACACAATGTACTCGCAACATTGTATGAAGAATGGCATCTACGCTAATATTAGTCTGTATCATTATAATTCAGTGGTCACTGGATTCAGTCCGTATCCAGACCAGATGGTGGATCAGCATCTAGAGACGACCTCTACAGCCCTGAATGTCAGTGGAAACCATGTTAACTACATGCACCCCAGAGACAGATCGGCACAAGACCACAGGAACCAGATGAGTCCTCTGAAAAATCTGACCTGTTTTGCAGCCTGGAATTAAACTACACCATGCTGGTTTTGTCTGGCCAGAGGAGAACTGGCCCCCAACTGAGCCTTGCTTCTCGCGAGATTTTGGTTCCTTGCCACTGTCACCTTTGGCTTGCTTAGTTGGAGATGCTTGACTGATTGCACAGACACACCATTGGAAGGGAGCTGATCTGGAGGATGACATCACTGAATTATCAATGAACTGACTTTAGCTGGGAAAAAAATGACTTTATGTTATTGTCCTATTGCATTATTGACAAACTATTTTCCTGACACTGTAAAGCTGCTTTGACTCAATCAGTATTGTATAAAGGGCTATATAAATAAAGCTGACTTGACGAGCCCTGGCTGGAATTTCTAAAGTGCCTAAAATGTCCCGGTTCTGTTTTTTTTTCCCTATTAACATGCTCTTTACAGTTCTCATACATTATATGTGCATGCATTTGCATTGCTTTGACTGATCTCTGTACATCGTACCTTCTCACACACTAAGACTAATTGATTATTTTGCCTGCAAGCTATTCGTCAAACTACATTTCAGTTATTACCTTCAGCAAGTCTGAAAACAATAGGAAAACAAAGCCAAAGTATGACATTTTAGACAATTTAGTAATCCCTGCCAGGATGTAAGGTCTCCCTAATGTGACATTAGCATGCTACAAAGCTAAACATGTAATAGTTTACTATGCATAAAAATGCATATAAAATAGTGATTTTGTTTTACTATACTTTTCTTTATTGGATAAAACTTACGCAACATTTATAATCTAAACATTTTAAGACTCATTCACAATATGTGTGATGTTTTTTTGAAATTTTTGGGGTTTGCTTTCTTCCCACACAGAGATAAAATAACAGTAAATTACAGCAAGACAGTTCACTAAATACAAAATTCTTGATAAAAACAACCTAACAGTACATTTGAAATAGAATATTTAACTTTAAAGTTGTCAACACATTAACTATTATAACAATGCTCCCTGTTTAGAGCTTACAAATCTTTCACTAATAAGGGTTCCAAATTGGTTAGGATGCAGGGATGCTGCCTATGCATGCAGTAGAAACAAGGCAGCTCACACAGTAACAGAGAAAGATTGGAACAGAGCCACAATGCAAAAAAAAAAATACAATGTTATCATGGTTGTGACATCAAGTTCATGAATGCATTAACATTTACATATCAATTCCTACTCAGTATTCAGCACCTTAGACTGTTCTGATGATCAATTGGCTTACCTTCAAGTATCAGCGTAATTCACAATCAGAACAGTGGTCATTTACATAAACAAAACATCTTAAAGATGAATTACCATATTTTGATGCAATAAACTTTAACAAACATTAGAAGTACTTATGGTCTAAAAACATGCAAATCAACAAAGCTCGCCCACAGTATTGTCACAATGCAAAACTTCAGTAAAACAGGATTTGTTCCAGTTGTTTACTGGGGGTATAGGGAGAGAAGGAGAGAGAGAGAGAGATAGTTAGTTAGCACAAAGCTGTCAGCTGCTTGGCAGCCTCTCAAATGCAGCTTAACGTTCACCCTGTTCTGAGTGGCACACAATGCAACTATTCAAGCCTCCAAACATCTAACTATCCCCACACACATAAAGAGACGCCTGCCAGTCAAGAGTAGAGCTTCAGCTCACTCTGGCCAAAATGGAGCTGCAACATTTCGCTCTCTGTGTCTTCAGGCTCAATATGGATGATTTTGTCATTGTCACCCTTGGATCTACAATCTACAGAGATCACTTCAGGACGAACTGGAAAACTGTTCTGCCTTTGACCACTGGATGGCGATCTGGTTCCATGAATAAGTTCTGGGAAGAGTGAATGAAGCACACTATGGCAAGCCGAAGAAATGGACACGAGTGTAGAATTAGAGGTACATGAGAGACAGGTTGTGTACAAGCTTTCCTTTAAGGGTGGAAAGGTTAAAAACACAACCTAAATATACAAATGGTAAATAGATGTAGAGAGCGGGCCAGCATGGGTGAGCCTTTTCTGTGCTGGTAATGAAGGATATCAAAAAAGAAATTAATGAGTCACATTTCTTATTACAACACCAAATCACACCTTAAAATAACCTCCTTTCAAAACATGGCAATGCATACTGTTTTCTCGCACCCAGAATGGGTTTTAATGCCACTTTTAAGAAGGACATTACAGTATCTCATTTAAGAGCTCAAAGTTAACAACTTGTGCTGATGTCATTATGCAAATGTTAAATTTTTTTTTTATGTGGTACGAAAACATAATGAATGTTATATTTAGTGTTGAGTCGAATTTCCCTCCTCCTCCCTGCTTAGTTATATTTTGGGGACAAAAATGTCCTCAAAAGTAAGCAAAATGGCAAAACCTCCATTTACATTTACATCATAATTTATGCATTAGTAATTCCTGAGTAATCGTAATCATAACGCCTCCATGCAATGATGGCATAACACATCTAAGTAAACGTGTAGAAATACATGTGTGCACGTGTCCTAGAGCCCGACCGATATGGATTTTTGGGGGCCGATGCCGATGCCGATATTAACTCGAAAAGAGCCGATTTATAAGCCGATATTTTGATTTTAAAAATAATCTGGATATTAGACCCATTTCCTATAAACTGCATTTACACAACATTCAATAGCAAAATATCTGCCTGTTCTATGTATGTGGACTGTATAAACCATTTTCCAGAATGGACTATGTTAAAAAAAAAGCCTTAGATTACAGTCTCAATGACTAAACAATTGCACATCAAAAGTATATATTTTTTAATGATCAAAAAACAGTCTGGTTTTAAACATTTAACACTTTTACTTTCTTCCAGTTGAAGCTGGTTTTAACAGTCTGTATGTTTACTGTAAATAAATTATAATACTAAAGTTAAAGTATTTGCAGAAGTAGTCCCACACGTTGCTGCTACAGCATTCACCTTTTTCAGCCATCTGTAGGCAGAAAGAGAGACGGAGAAAGAATAAGCATGTGTATTAATAATATCACCATGTATCATTACTCATGTCATCATTAGAATTATAATAATAATAAACTGGGATCTCCTACATAGGCAAAAATGAGAAATATATATTTTTTTTTTATTTGTCAAGCAATAGGTATTACCTACTTATATTTAACAATATTATTTCAACATTTTCCTGTTATGTCTGTAAAGCTGCTTTGAAACAATATGTAAAAAAAAAAAAAAAAAGCGCTTGTTCAGCTCACATTTATTTACATGTCCCCTCTGGTTTAATCATTTCTGACGCACCTACTGTAGTTACTGTAACTACACTATATTTGCTCTCACAGACACATTCACAACAGACCCGTATATCTTCTCCTCTTCTCTTTGTGCAGTCTGAATCAAAACATCGTCTTGCCTACTATTACCGGAAGATTACGGAATCAATTCGAAGTTGAATGGTTAACGTAAGTGTCATGAACACACCGCTGTCAATTTTGAGAAGAACCACCTTCAAACAAGTTAATAGCAAGCATTTAAGGGGCCTGCTAAAAAGGAAGCTATTAGCGTTAGAGTAACGTAACCAGCCTGAATTCACCAAATTGTTCTCTGGACCTGAGGGTAGCCTCTTCTTCCTTGCTTCTCTCTTAATTCTCATCAGCAGGACTAGCGCTATCGCTCGCTTCTTACAACGGGACAGATACATGTTTGCTGCTGACCGAAAGGAGGAGGAACAGACTATGAAAGAGCTCCCGCTAAACGTTTTTAAAACTCCGCCTATGCCATAGCGCAGCGCAAATCGCGTTGTATCTGAAGGGCAACGCTGAGCCCAGCGGCAAGCGCCGTGCATACCGCGTCCTGTGTGAAAGGCCCAATTACGCGGTCATTATGTGGGAAACACACAGCAATAGAATAAGAATAAGTTAAACGCTAACGTTATAGTTTGACCTCCTATTAACGTTCGCGCTCTTCCACTGATAAACATGGTATTAGCTTTGTGGCTAATCTAATATAGCAATGCATTAGCGGCTGTAAGTGATGTTACAGAATATTTAGAAGTGATAATGATAGGACCGTTAGCTAGAACTACCACACAGTTTTTATATACAGGGTAACTAAATCTACAATCATTTCACATGACGAACGACAGACTCACCGTCAAAACAGTTGATCGCTTTCTTCTGTAGTGGACTTCTGGCGCTGTTGTTAACTCTGGAGCTATGCAACACTCATAACATGAGTGAAGCATGAGACTCTGTTTCTCATGTTTCATCGGCCGTTATAAATGCCGATGCCGATTTAAATGCAATTACCTTTTATCGGCCGATAATATCGGCCGGCCGATATATCGATCGGGCTCTAACGTGTCCATGCACGAACGTGAGAGTTTTGAAAATGTTTTCCTACCTTATAGCAGGTCATAATCAGTCATGGCTCTTTTCACAGTCGGATCTGTTGTGCCTTTTTTGTGAGATTGGATGTCTTCTCAATTTACTAGGGGCCTTGTAGCTTAACCCTTTAGTGCACTTTGCACTACATCCAGCAAAGCTCACTGTGCATCTAAAAGACCACATTTTATGAATCCAGATTCAGTTCAAATTACTAGAGATTTTCTCAAAGCTCTGGATGTATTGTATTCCAGGTCTTAAAAGAGTGGATGGGCAGGGTAGATTAGAGCAGAGCACACACACCATCTGGGGAACGTCTCATGCCAGTCAGTGGCATACTGCTTAAAGCACAAAGGCACAAATGTACACTGGCATTGAACCAGTGAAGTATGTGGTATAAAAAACTACCAAAACTAGCAGACCTTAATCCAATCCAACATTTATTCTACAGTATATTACTTTCACTAATAAAATGCTAAATGAAACTTGATAAAAATGTCAACACATAGAAGTTTAAACTCCTATATTCACTGAACTCACAGAAAGTTCAAGGGAAGAACTACACGAATAACACAGTCTACTACACCAATCCAGCCCTCAGCGAGAGGGTCTTCCTCCTGAATGACCTCCACCAGTCCAACGCCGCATGCCCAGACTCCACACGTGTCTGTAGACATCTGAAAGCATGTGGTTCAAAAGTCTTCAAACCCCATGTGGGCATGGAAACCATAATGAGGTCACATCGTTTTACCCCTTGTCCTTACCGGACAGCAACTGGGCTGACCCCACAGACCTAAGCCTGGTACCACTGAAGCACCCGGCGCAGGATTCCTGCCTCGGCAACTTGAACAAACCAGGTCTGGCAGTGGAATCACACAGCAGACTAGTGTGACAACTGCTCTTGTAGTTTGTAATCAAAGAAGGTCCAAATGCTCAATGAAAGAAGACTAAATGCAAATCAGGCAATTTGCTGTCATCTAGCCAATTAACTTCACTGTATACAAACATCAGTCAGCAAATGTGCATGACAGGAGAAGCGTAAAAATTGCTGCTCTTTAAAATTGTTGTTCTCTTTAGCAGTGCCTCATTTCATTCTGGGTTGGTGTTTAAAGAGAGAGCAAACCAATGGGTCATTCCAGACCCATTTCACTTTTTTTCCTCCGTGGACCACAAAGAGTTTTTTTAGAAGCTACATTCAAATGTACATTTTCCAGTATAATGAAAATGGCGGATCAGAGCTCTAAAAAAGTAGGGATGCACCGACATCAACATTGTGGGCAACAATAATAAGCCAAAAATTACTGGTCATGGCCAATATTAAAAGTCTTCAAGACTTTTACTAATTAAATATACTAAGAAAGACAGATTGTATTGGTGAGATGCAAAATATTAAATTTAATCAATCTTTTTTATTATTATAATTTTTTTTCATTAGCAATGTCATTAAAAGTTGACTCTTGCAGTTCAGTCTTTGAATAGAAAAAGACTGAGCAATAATTGAGAGCTATTATTAGCCAAAAACCAATACAGTGTCAATATTTTGTCAACTGCTACAAAAAAGCACTATGAAGGTATTATAAAAGTAGTTCATATGGCTAAATTCACTTCTTCTGAAATCATAAGATAGCTTGGAAAGAACATTAGACCAGAAATCCCTGAAAATAATGCCCTCCATTGTATGCACGGATTTAAATATGGTTCTTTTACAAACTACATGCTAGGTTGGATATTTTGGCAGCATTACAACCATTATAAATGAATGTAAACCAAACATAATGTCCGAATGCTACAGTTTAGGGAACGTTACTTATGATTTGAATTTCTGTTTGTTCCTCATACAAAGACTCGAAATACAGCATATGAGTGAAGAATTAGTTTGACGTTTCACTCATGGTGTTTTTTTGTCATTTTGGAGGAGCACACTCTTCAAAATATATCTTTGTGATTCACAGAAAAAAAAGCCCTACAGATCTGTTGGTGAAAAATTTAATTTTTAGGAGAACTAGTCCAAACCAGACTGCATTATGGCCATTGAGCAAGTCTCCTTCTCATTCAAGCTAGATGCTCTGACCTACATTACCCATCTACAGTATCACAGAGAGAGTTCATTTCACCACGCCATCCTCCACACATACACACACATCCTGATTGCATACTGTATCTAGTCCGTAACCAGAAGAATCAAACCCTCAAGGTCTCAGGTTGCCCGAGTGGCCCCTTTAATTAACTGGCCGCTTAATGTGTTTATCCCATGCAAGCGTGGCTCCTGCTACACCGAGGCACCCTGGGAACAGGCTGAGACAGTCAGATAAATCATCACTCGGCACATCTGTCCCCAGTCGCGGCCATCCATCCTCCCTCTCTCTCCACTTTTCCCTCTTTTTCCCTCCATTTCTCCTCATCGGAGACTCAATTCTTTTCCTTTGGGTGAGGACGTTTGTCTCTGTCTAACTCTTCCACAGGCTGCTGCCATAGGTTAATATTACATACTCAGATCTATTGCTCAGATAATAGCGCCGTACGACAAGGTCACTGCACTGGGTTCCGAATGTTAGACCACAAATAGTTAACTGAAGCCAGCCTACCTGTGAAGGGCATAAATCTAGGGAGTAAACTCCCGCTGTGAGAGCATCAACTCTTGAAATCTCCATAAGGCCAGATTGAATTTGTTCCAGTGTTTTATTTCCCTGAAATGAAAATTATGCTAAAACAAAGAAGAGCTATGGCAATTACTGCATATAAATATAAGTTCACAGTGTGTGTGTGTGTTCACTGCTCTGTGTGTGTGCACTTTGGATGGGTTAAATGCAGAGCACGAATTCTGAGTATGGGTCACCATACTTGGCTGAATGTCACGTCACACTCTATGTATTTCAAGGGCAAAATTAAGGCCATGGTATATAGTAATGGTGTAGGAGTTTTGGATAACATACTATGGTGCAACCATGTTTTTTGTACATGTATCATAGAAATACCTTTTCTTTTCTTTTTAAGTACCATGCAAATATCACAGGAAAATGTGAGATGGTTGATAAAAACAGATGTTTTACTAAGTCTCTCCCCCCCAAAAAAAACACCTATGTGTATTATAAGACATTACCAGGTTTCTTAGGCAATACTATAGTTTATAATGTACTAGGAGTACTGTATAATTTATAAGTAACTTGCAGTGTCAAAATTACTATACTATATATGAATATGGTAATCATTCAGTACCATAATGTAATAATCAGAAAGTAGAATTTTTCTCCATTTGCTAGCATCCACACGTATAAATACATAAATCACAATCAAATATAGAAACTTGAAAAAAGGAGAGTTTGAGACGCTAATTTGACGGACAGAGACATAAACACCAGAAACACGTGTGTGCCTCTTAAACAGTAAAAAAAAAAATTGATGCCGGGAAAACTAAACGTTTTGAAACAAAGATAAAGGTGGCAAACACACATGCCTTTTCATGCTTTTTTTCATGCATTAGTTCCATTACAAGATACTTTACTGATACAACCGCTGAAATGATTTTATCCAATGCAGAAAAAAATAAAATAAAATACATTTAACAAAATAAAATAGTTCTTAGTGTATAGAGACCCATTTTCACTATTAAATTGGTGCTTATTAGCAAGCCTATTATTAACATTTTGGCTGTTTATTAGAACTCATGACCATATTCTACATCCCTAGTCCCCAATACCTAAACTTAACAACTACCTTACTAACTATTAATAAGTAGCACATTAGGAGTTTATTGAGGCAAAAGTCATGGTTGATGGTTTGTTAAGAGTGAGAATTAGACCTTAAAATAAAGTGTGACCAAATTTTCTTTGTGTTTAAAGGTTATATAGATATATAAATATAATACAAAGTGACATAATAATACTAACAAACTGGATTAAACATCTTAAAAACTTTAGAATGAGATACATGCAGATCTGAACTGATATGCACTTAAAACAGAATACTAAAAAGGTTCAAATAAGACTTCAAAACATTATAAATAAGTAAATGTTATTTTCAGTCTTTCAACTTTCAAATATGCACAAGAAAGTTATGTGACATAACTATTAGCAAAGTACTATTTACATGGAGCAAACTCCACCCACGGAAATTGTGATGATAATTGCAATACAAAGACATCCATCACGTTAACATCAAGGCAAAAAAGTCTGAGACAAAGAAAGTAGTCAGAGAACAATTTTGCAGCTCAAATAAAATTTTATATGGAAGACTACATTTCACTACATCAGCGCTGCATATACTGTTGATAGAGTTTAACTTTTTACTAAACCCATAATATTCTTTCAATATTACACTTCAAAATTCATACCACTCATACCAAGGTAAAATTAACCTGCATTTACATAGACTCTTCTGGCCATCCTCCACTGCATGCCCAAACAGAGAGGGGTGAACACACATCAGGAGTCTGCTGGCCAATAACCTCACCCTACAGGTGCCCATCGAGAGGTCACCGGCATGTGTGCAGCCTAATCTAACACAGCGAGCCAATGAAAAACACTGCCAACTGTTCCACATCCCGCTGGTACAACTCATTCTCCTGCTGTCTGTCTTTGACAGGACACGCTAGCAATGCACACACGGAATGATCCACAGGGCATCCATTATTAGCAACATCAGTGCTAAGACAAATACCGTTCCTTTATTTACTGTCAAAGCCTGGATTAAAAAAAAAAACACAAAAACAAGGATTGTTAGTAGTATATAGAATTTAACCTGAGGTTTTCTGTAAAACGAGATCTGGCTCCTGACCACATAGCCCAGTTGGGCGGCACTGAGTGTTAAGAGATCGTCATGACATGAGGTTTCAGAAAAGCTCATCACTGTTCTGCCTGCGTAGTCGCAGAATTTGCAAAGGCGTGAGGAGACTTACAGAGAAGGGGGACGGTGACCTTGTGTCACCTTGACCGCACACAGAGAGTTCAGAAGATATGGAGAAAGGAAAGGAAAAACATGCATAACGCTTGTTATTCTGTGATGCAAGGCTGTAGCCATCATTTCATATAGGGAAATAAAGTTTGATTTGCTTCAGAAACATGTATAAATGTCCACATACACTTAGATGTCGTTGATGAAAATATTGGAAAAAATCCAACACTGAATGGATTATCCAATCAGTGAAGCTTGTTTATATGCTAGTGTACTAATAAAAGTTGACATTTCTAATTTAGCAAAACGAAACAAAAATACTGATGATGACTCTTATATTGAGGGCTGTGTCCTATAAAATGCACTGCCCAAAATTGCAAATATCACCATGCGACTTTTTGCGAGTAGAAAATCATAGTTCATTAGTGTCTTTGGCTGTACAGCATTTTGCTATAGCATATGCTATTCATATTTTATTGCATTAAAGTGACTGGAATTTTTTCATTTTTAAAGTTGCTTTCATCTGTTCCTTAAGCTGTCAAATTTGGGTTTGATGAGCTGTGATGTTCCTGTTTTAATAAGAAATATGCTAACGCAGAAAAAGAAAACGTTTCTTATTTCAAAATGATTGAACTAATTAGTTGTTCAGCTAATTATTTATTTTGTTTGCGATCTTTAAGAAAGTGAAAGAAAGTGACATGACATTCAGCCAAGTATGGTGACCCATACTCAGAATTCGTCCTCTGCATTTAATCCATCCAAAGTGCACACACACAGCAGTGAACACACACAAACCATAAACACACACCCAGAGCAGTGGGCAGCCATTTATGCTGCGGCGCCCGGGGAGCAGTAGGGGGTTCGGTGCCTTGCTCAAAGGCACCTAAGTTACGGTATTGCTAGCCTAAGACTCAAACCCACAACCCTAGGGTTAGGAGTCAAACTCTCTAACCACTGGGCCACAACTTCCCACTATGAAGGCATATTTTTTATTTTATAATGCAAAAAATTGATTGATAAAGTAACAACTTAACCAATATTTCAGATTATGCAATATTACTTTTTAATATGACAAAAAAAAAATGTATTACATTTTTCCCTTAATTAACAATTAAGTTATTACAAAAATTTTAGGCATGTCCTGAAGTTGTCCAGCAACTTATTTACTTTTACTTGCATGTTTTTTTTTTCAGCTTCAATTATTTTTATAATTTTACCTTCATTCCCAATAAATGTTTTTGTATTTTTTCAATGCAGCCAGAAAAAGTAGAAAATGTAATTATACAAATGTGATTATCAAATTGGGGAAAAAAAAGTCATCAATAAGGACTTCAAATGAAAAATTTATTTATGCAAAAGCTTAGCATACACTAATCTCATACTGTATAGTAGGTATTACATTTGGTTTGAAACTTGCTTTGTGTCCATGAAAAAAAGTATGTTCTATACAGTATGAATGAGAGTAGTATGAATGAAATTCAGACGCAATACATCTGCCAGTTGCATCACTTCACTGCCATTCACAAATCCTCTCCTGTAGCCTTATGGGATAGTAAACCGAACATCAGATACACACTTAATGTTTTATGAATATTATGAATTCAGACATGGTACTCGGCTCACCTACTAAGTAATTATGTAAAACTACCTCAAAAATAACAGACACAAAGTAGAATCCACAAAACTCCAAATTTGATTAGGGTTTAAAGGAACAAGGTATATGGTTGTAGAAACACTTCAGAACAATATGCAGTTACTTATTTGATGCTAACAGTGGGAGTCATTTGGAAAAGTGGAAACTTGAAAACAAAAATGACAATTTAACTTAAACTTAGCCTTGTGTGGAAACTTTAACTGCAGTCAAAAGCAGGAGCTGTCACTAGAGAAATGGTCCCCTGGAAATCGTTTGTGTCAGTGTCCATATACACAATTACCGTTCATTCCCTCTCTTACACAATCAGCAGGGTGTCCACTTTAAATTAACCTACAGTTTCCTTACCGTATGCAAATTTATTTTTTAGTACCACTCGAGACAGCATTGTATGTTAAATAAGAGAAAATTGTTTTTCCACCGAGCTTATATTGTAATCACTTGCTGAGAATAGAATGCAATTACTTTCTATTGTTTAGAAAACACATGCAATATGTTATACGATGACAATACAAAATCTGTGATGCTTTACGGAAATGTCTGGATGATTGCAATCCATTTTCACAGCACACTAAACTGTCAAATTTGCAGGTCAAATGACTTATGCGAAACCGAGACTATCTGACTGTGGGCATCCGCTCTGCATGTTGCAGCACGAGGTTCCCATCAATTATTTAAAGGGCACAAATTGATATCACTGCTGCTGGATCCTCTGGTTACGAGGTAATATTCTCTTACTGCGGTCATCCACCTCCAACAGCTGGGGAAAACTTCCATGACAAGACACAGAGTGACCTAGTAACACGCTCACTCGTTTATACACTAGTACTCACTCCGATTTCATTCCCTCATGTTTTATAGCATGTATCACATGGCTAACCGTTTCTAGGCGCCTGCTGATGTTGGCTGAGGTCCATGGAGAGCCAGACACATGTCATATGTCGGAGCTAATAGTATGATTTTGGGTGTCACATAAATTACTGCCCTTAACATTAGGAAGCATAAGATCCAAATGTTTTAGGAGTAAATAAAAAAAATTAATTCACTAATTCAAACCATAGTTAATTTGGCAAGAAAAGGTTAACTAATTATATAAGTAAATAATGTAATGGTAAGATTTTGGGTGTCATTAGAAGGTAACATAAAATATTGTCATTAATATAACTAAGCGTAAAATCTCATGGTTTTGGTTTTAGATAAATAATTACATTTTATTAAAATCCTTCCGTAAAATGAATATCTGGAATGTTACCACATTTAATTACATTTGAATTGAGCTAGCAAACTGAATGCAGAATTACAATTTGAATTTAATGACATAAAAAGGCTTGACAAAAACACCAATAAATAAATAATAAGCTAAAATGCTGAGGTTTGAAGGGTTTACATGTATATTAATCCCATTAATTAGTAAATAAATGGATGGCTGGACAGGTGGTTATGTTCTTTACACTTCTGCCTGAGTGAACAAGATATCAGTATCCAGGGATTTATTAAGTGTTCGGTAAAGCATATGAGAAATCTCTAGAGAGAACAAGCTAAACAGATTAGTGGTTTGAAACTAAACCCATCCAGTGGTTACCAGGAGAGAGAAAAAGAAAGACCTGGATGTAGAATTTCAAGCAGTAAAGGTAGTTTTACAGTGTCCAGTGTTGGGCAGTAACGCGTTATTAGTAACGCGTTACTGTAACGCAGTTACTTTTGACAGTAACTAATACTGTAACACATTACTTTTTTAATAAATTAACTCCATTACAGTTACCACGTGGTGCATTGTCCGTTACTTTTTTTAATTAATTAATTTTGGCTGAAGTGTAGCCTACAGCCTAACCTGTTTGCAGCAGTGACGCATTGTAGAATTGGTGGAGGCCAACCACTGTAAACACGAAGACGCACTGTGGGCATGTTTCCGTTTATTCAAGTATGTGCGGCAGTCATGGCGAGTCAAGGTGAGAGCAACACGAGTTTCTCAAATTGGACATATGCTCATTATTTTACTCTAGTTGAGCATAAAGACAAAAACATTTTAGCCAAATATAAGCTGCATCTTTCTGGTTCGAATGTCCTATCCTATCCCACGAATTTCCAATCCGTGCGCTCAGATTTTGTAAACTGTACCCTCGATTTTAGAATCTATACCCACGAATTCATTATCCGTGCGCACGCTTTCGCAATCCGTTCCCTCGGATTTGTAAACTGTAATTACGGATTCATGCAGCAAGCTCCTACGTGTTAACATACAGTTTTAATGAATATTATTATGTGAAATAGGTTTACAGCAAGGTTTACAATCAAGTGTAAATAGGTTTATACTTGATTGATTCTCTATCAAGTGTAGTACGAGGTTGAATACAACGATTTAATAAGAAAGATGTGCATCAAAATCTTGTTTAATTTGTGATAATATTAGCACTTTATTATTATAAAATAAACCTGGCATTGTGACTGACTCTGGAGTAATTTGTTCCTCTTTTGTATGTCGTTTTGGATAAAAGTTTCTTATGCATAAACTGTATAATATATAATAATGATAAAAATAATAGTTATTTTTATTATTATTATTTTAATTTATAGGCTTAATCAATGAGTGCACTTAAGACAGTAAAAATGTTTGTCATAAAATAATTCATGAATGCCTTATTTTTAAATAACCTTTTACAGTTTTGGAAATGTTTGTGTACTATTCTTTCTTAACATTAAGACTTATTTTGTTGAGCTTTAAACAGAGTTTGATGCATGCTTCATTAATGTTATTATTAAATAATTAGGCCTATTATAACATTACATTCAGTTAGAAAAGAAATGACAACATAACCGGCACATCATTAGTTTTTTATTGCTTTTTACCTATTTTTCTTCTTCTTTTTAGCTTTTATTTTAGGCTATAAAACACAAGCGGCGGTGTCTTATCCTATTGGTGATTAATGTAAAATAAACGCTAAAAAGCTGATCATGGTCTCATATGATACTATGAAAAATAATGTTTAATAAACAGAAATTAATCTGCCAGTGGGGGCGGAGCCACAAAGCCGTGAGTTTACAAATCCGAGGGATGGGATTGCGAAAGGGTGCGCACGGATAATGAATTTGTGGGTACGGATTCAATTCTCTGAGGGCACAGATTGAAAATTTGTTTAACCGATGGAACGGTTTAAGAATTTGTGAGCACGGTTTATAAACTGAGGGGACTGATTGCAATACCGTTGCCACAGATTGTATGTTTTTCTCCTACAGGTGAAACATTGTTGAAAACATGCAGCCTGTCTCTACTGTGGAGTCGTTGGCTTTTCAGGCAGCTCGTTAGCATGATAACATAGATAAAATTTTAAACAACATTTATATTTTTTATGTTTTCTTTTTATTGCATATATTTATGGTTGTCAATAATATGATTTTTTTGGTGCTGAGTTTCTTGAAATTGATTCTGAATAATTTCATTTATTTATTTCGAAATGATCTGTGTTATGTTGTCCATTGTTGATAGTTTTCATACTTAAGCTGTGAAAGGAACATTTTTAAGGGCTCAACACAACAGCTTTTATGATAGAGAAGCCACTTTAGTTTTTGATTCTGAATATATTATTCAGGTGTTTTGTTATTTATTTCAGAAATCCTTGTGATATACAATATTCAGTTTGTGCTGGTCTGACTTAAAATAGTGTTTAAAAATTACCTTCTGTTTAAGTCAGTTTTGTGTTTGTATAGACCATAACGCATAAAAGGGCATTAATGGGAACATTAAAGAACGTTCTTTAAAAAAGTAACTAAAAAGTTACTTTTAACAGTAACGCATTACATTTTGGTGTAAGTAATCAACAAAGTAATTGAGTTACTTTTTGAATGAAGTAACTAGTAACTGTAACTAGTTACTATTTCTTAGTAACTAGCACAACACTGACAGTGTCTATATAGGGGTTGAATATGTGGTATATGGTAACTTCACACAGTGCTTTGCTCTTGTGGCTGAGGATGTCAGGACATTTTACAGACAACTGGCGATGGATGCCGAAATGGATCTGCCATTGAACAGTATGGATGAGGTATTACAGCACTGGCAACATGGCAAGCTACTGTAATGGCTCGTTTTTTACGGCTGCAGTCTTCAATCTTCATTAACATTCTGACTCGACTACAATTAGCCCAAGAGTCACTAATTACATACATCACCACAATTAGTGGATTCATTATAATCCTTTTTCTCTGAGTTACACTTTTGCTAAGATAAAAGGAGCAATTATGATGCCTGCACCCACCGCTCTAGTCTCAGTGGAAAATACAACATGTCAGTATCTCAACATTTTTTGTGCACATAGCAGGAGTTGCATAGTTCCTCTGCTGTATTAATGGAGAGGGGAATAAACCTCAATCAATTAATCGGAAGAGCATGGTGCTACCAAAGTCATGGGTTAGATCCCCACACAAACTGATCATACTTGAACATGTACAAAATCTCTATAATATATGTATATATAACTATCCCCATCCATATATACCCATGTATATCTAGCTCTATATATAGATATGGATAAATATAGCTACATCTACCATCTTTACTTATCAGAATAACCCTATCTATCCATCCACGCTTCTATCCATCACTACCTATACATTTATATCTCTAAACATTTCTATATTCACATTTAAATATACTGTACCTATCTATATATATTTACCTCTATCTATCTATCTATCATCCATCCACCTCTCTATATCTACATTTCTATCTATTTATATATATCGATCTACTGTATGTATATCTGCACCTATCTATACCCATCTACATCTATTTTTACCTATCTATATATCTACAACTACTGTATATAGCTTTTAATCTATACTCATCTATATCTATACCGGTTACCTATCTACTGTATATTTACACCTACCTATCTATATCTACATCTATATCTATTTCTATCAATCGTTATCCATAGTTATCCATCCATATATCTATATCGGTTCCTTCCTATACATCTATATCTAATCATCTGTATGTAGTTATTCATCTGCAGTGCCCTCCATAAGTATTGGAACAGTAAAGACAAAATTGCTTTCTCTGCTGTGGAGTCAAGAAATTTGCAAATATGATTTAAATATGAATATGCGACAAAACTACAGAATGTCACATTTTATTATTAGGTATTTCGACACAGACATGTTTTACCAAATAAAAAGGACAGCACTTTTAGAGTACATCCCGGTATTTGATGTGAGCATAAGTATTGGAACAGTTGAATTTAAGGCAGATGTAAAAGTTTAAAAGCTAATATTTAGTTGCAGATCCCTTGCATGCAAGCAGAGCAGTGAGTCTGCAACCCATAGACATCACCAGACTCTCTGACTTATGCTTTGAAATGCTTTTCTCCAGCCTTTAATGCAGCCAATTCCAATTGTTGCTTGTTTTGGGGAATTTCTGTCTTTAGTCTCCTCTTCAGCTGGAGAAATGAATGTTCAATTGGATTTAAATCTAGAGATTGATTTGGACAATCTTTGCATTTCACATTTTACAAGACTTTACATTTCTTTGCCCTGATTAAGTCTTTGACTGAACTGGCAGGGTGTTTCGGGTCATTGTCCTGATCCAATATGAAGTGCTTTCTAATGAGTTTGGCACCATTTTCTTGAATATTGGTAGCCAAGATAATTTTGAACCCTTCCAAATTCATTCTGCTACTGCCACAATACATTAAATCATCATTCAAATTAAAAGGTCCTTTTCTAGAGACAGCCATGCATGCCCATGCCATGACACCACCTCCAACAAGCTTTACAGATGAGGCTGTATGCTTAGGATCAATTGCAGTTCCCTTTTTTCTCCACACTTATGCTTTCCAATCACTTAGATAAAGGTTAATCTTTGTCTCATCGGTCCATCAACTCAGTTACAAACCTCTACTGGCTCACATTTGTGAAGAATCTTGCCTTTCTATTTTTGGTGCTGATCAGAGGTTTTCATCTTGCTGTGTAGCTTCTGTAATTCTGTGTCAAATTCTCCTGTGGACTGTAGATTAACAGAGCATCACCCCAGCTTTCTGGAGGTTGTTGGTGATTTTACAGACATGTATTTTAGGGTTCATTTTCACAGCTTTTATGATTTGTCTGTCATCTACAACTGTTGTTTTTCTCAGTTGATCAGGACTCGTTGGTTGCCGATGTCTCTGGTAGTTTTCAAACTCTTGATTTATCCATGCCCTTTGTTTTTCCTATAGTTCTAATTGACTTCCCCTTTTCTTTTAACATCCAAATTGCTTGCTTTTCATTTAGAGTCGGCTGCCTCATCTTCATCCTGGTTTGTGTGTGTCCTAATTAAATGCAAGACTTAGAATGCAGAAGCAATGGATATAACTGATAAGACACATTTATATATCTGAAGAATTAATGCAACAGGACACAGCTGAACACTTAGAAAGACCTGTGAGGCATCTGTTCCAATACTTACGCTCACATTAGATAGGGAGATGAAACTCGAAAAGTGCTGATCTTCTTAGCTAGTGAAACATCTTTGTGTTGAATCACCCAATAATAAAATGTGATATTCTGTAGTTTTGTCTCATATTCATATTTTAATCATATTTACAGATTGCTTGACTCCACAGCAAACAGAACAATTTTGTCTTTACTGTTCCAATATTTATTGAGGGCACTGTATATATCTATATTAACATCTATCTATTCCAATCCATCTATAATTATCCATCTATAACATCAAAATCTACAGTTATCTATGTATCTATTAGGGGTGTCCCCGACTAAGGATTTTCATAGTTGAATCGGAATTTTCGAATCTTGACAATATTCGACTGATAGTCGAATCATATGTTTGGGGGCGGGGCAAAATACATTAACAAGAGTCAAGTCAGACATTCGACTAACATAATTACTGATGTTAACACACAGGGAAAATGTGTAATGAACACCTTGCAGATATAAACGTGGGAAATAATGTTTTATGTTTTGATGAACAGATAGCTAACACTTAACGTTGGCGAAACCATAACAATTAACAATTTTATTTTTATTTTTTTTTACAATAGTGCTCTCATTATAACGTTAGCCTAAAACGTTAGCAGTTAATGTTCTGCATTACTGTTCTGCATTACTGTACCGCTGCGTGCGCTGAAGATGACCATTAGAGTGACGCATTTGATAGCAAGTTTTTAATCAATGGGATTCAACTCATAATTTCATATTGAATACGCTTCGTTATTTATACAACATAATGTTAATATTAAGACTTGTAGGCTATTTGCAAAAAGGGTCCGAATACACATGAACATATCTGCGGGGCTGTGAATGCGAGCTCCTTTTGTGGACGCGTTCTTCACGAAATAATGTGCAGAAACACGGCAGCTAAACGTAAAAATTCATAGCATTTTAGTATAATGGTCTTCTCATTATAATAGTATGTATATAACAGTCCCAGTCATAGTTATTAATATTCTGCTTTGTAGTTTGACCTGCTCACGCTGTGCGCTGAAGAGATATCACCGCAGTACTACAATGAAGCGCTTGACTCAAAATGCATCTTATATCAGGTAAATAATATATCCACAATATATATACAGCGGCTGAGATGTTTTGAAATCACTTGTACCCTACCTGTTCGAAAAAAATCCAGTCTCTGCCTTTGTCAGTTTGAGTCTTGGTAAAGTTTTAAGTCCCTGGCGCCCAGATGCTCCTCTGTCGGTCACGGATTATGGAAAGTGAAACATAAATCTATAGGGATTATTGGATTTATTCACGCATTTTAAAATATTAATTTGAAGCTTCTTTCTTTTCAGATTCTTACAGCTTTATCATAATAGGCTGTATATTGACTTATTGAGAGAAAACCGGTAGTTCTGTGTGAAAAATGGCATAATCAATAACCCCCCCGTGAATATTCGACTGTTAGATTGGTAGTCGAATCAAGCTCCTCAAATCAAATCATGGGTTCGTCGACTATTCAGGGTCACCCCTAATATCTACATCTATATCTATACCTATCCATCTATATAAATTCATGTGTTGTAATATTATTTAAAAAAGTTCTTGGTTTCAAAACTCTGTGATTCATAAGTCTTTATTTTAGATCACACTAAGAAAATAAACAAACATGCTAGCAATGAGATATAACTGCAATGCTAGTTGCTCCATAAAAAAAAAAATTAATTTAATGTAAAAATTTTATGATTTAATTTTGTTCGTTCATAGTCTTTCAGGTCTTCAGTGCTGCAAAAATCAGATTTGTACATTACAGATACGAGTGAGCTCTCCATGTCCTTAGCCGCTCAGTGAAGAGTTTGAAGCTCCTATTTGATAATACTCCACATCCCACCAGCTAAACGGCCGACGAACACCATTATGAGAGTGTGAGGTGAACACACATATTGAACCCACAGATGACATTACGCCAGCCAGGGCAACACTGAGCCCTGAAGAACTTGGCAGAACATTAAACAATAACATGCTCTGTGTATGTTCTGGCTTCGGGGCAAGTGCACTGTGATACCTAAGTGTGGGCTGTTGCTTTTCTGTCTCCTAATAAAACCATAATAAAACTGTCTATTTACTGTGGGTGTATTACAGAGGTTTGTGCCCTTTCTGTTTACCCAAGTGTGCGCACACACACACACAAACACAAACAAACTCCTACACACCTGCAGCACAAGTAGCCTTTCTCCAACTCAATTCTTATTAATTACGCAAATGTATGTCAGCTGACGTTGCCAGTTGAATACGTGCAATGTAAACTGGCAGTCTCGTTGCGATGGCATGCATGCCTGTGCTTTTCTACGTCCTGTTGCGCAGAAAGCAAGCAGCACAGAGCTTTGCACCCCATTCCAAGCACTGATGAATATTGCAGTGTGCCACCATCAGGAAGGAGAGAGATCTTTTTCTTCTGCTGGTGCTTCTATGCTTCCAGATTGATCTCTTGTAGAGTGTTACATGGTCCCAAAGTCCTCCAGTTTTGCTCATCATGCGGTGTCAGTGTAATCCATAATGGATAAAAGCAAGCACTTTGCATTACTATTCATGCCTTTTCTCCTATTCGGTCGCAACGCATTATTATTTAAATTAAACCGATCCCGATGCCACCCTCCAACACAAACAGTCATTTAAATGCACTCAGACACGCAATCACATGTAAACACATACCAAAGTGGTCTCATTAGCAGGGGCATCCCTAAACTTAAATAACTTCGGAGGCTTAGCCCATTAGTGCCATGCAATGCAAAGCTGCCTGCAAGTAAATAATTCAAACTACAACTACTATTAATTTTTATCAAACACTTATGGTATGAATGATTAATGAATGATTGATTGATGAATTGGTTGATTGATTGATTGATTGAGTTTATGATTAAATTAATGAATGAACACACACACACACACACACACACACACACACACACACACATACATACATACATATATATATATATATATATATATATATATAATATAGGTGAGAGAGGGTGAGCTGAGCCAGTTTTTACTTATGGCGTGTTGTGAACATGACAGTAATGGGTCCAACTTAAATATATAAATACATTTCAGGATGTGGTGCATCTTTGGGAATAAACGCATTGGATCTAAAATAAACTGCTTTCAAAATATGGCTTTCCAGAAAATGTGGTTTCTTGGCTCAACTTGCCCCCAGTGAGGGGTAAATTGAGCCTAGTCAGAGGAAGAAAATTTAAATAAAAATGACTTCTTAAAATATTTGTGAGCCTTGGGATGGACTGGCCATCCTTGCATTGTGTTTCCCCACCTGTGACTCTGGGTTAAGACGCTGGGTTAAGCTCCAGCTCCCCATGACCTTAATAATGATAAAGCAGTTTGGATAATAGAATGTATGGATGACATCTTAAAAGTTTTATTTCAAAGATACAGTTCAAATCTTTGGATGCATTATTTTAATTATTTTTTCAGATTTGTCCTTGAACATTCAAAAATTACTTTGAACAACAAAAACAGTTTTCTGAACTTAAAATGTAAATGTAATATATATATATATATATATATATATATATATATATATATATATATAGTTTGAAACATGAATCACCATAGACATAAACTTGGAGAAGTAGCTACGGTTAGAATGTTCTTCCACGGGATGCGTGCAGTTCTGTTTTTTAACTGCGCCAAAATTTACATAGTGTTGCTTTAAAGGGGTCATCAGATACTACATGCACTTTTACAAGTTGTTTGAACTGAAATATTTGTTGGCAGTGTGTACACAACCACCCTAAAACTATAAAAATCTTTTTATATTTTTTTTATCTCGTTAAATAATTTCCTCTTTCTCAAATTGAGGCGATCTCAGATGCCTGTCTGTTTGTCGTCACACAGATAGGCCCCTCCCACAATAGTTTGATTGACAGTGGCGTTAGACCAGCCTTGAGTGAACTGTCATCAGTCCGCCATTGTTTCACCGCAAATCACCATTGAATGTTTGCAAATCGCCTCTATTAATGACAAGCAAGTTTCATGATGAATGTGGCTAAAGTAAACAGTCCCTCAGAGAGCAGCTCGAAGGGGGGGGGGGGGGTTCTGTCAGCAGAGCTCATTTGCATTTAAAGGAAAATGTTACAAAACGGCTTGCTTTGAAAAGAGCTGTTTTTGACAGGGTAAAAAGGGTTTTGTTGTACACTACCATTGAGAAATTTAAATCAAACTATGTTACAGACTCTTCATTAAGAGCCTAAAGAATTATACCAACTTGTGGAAAATGGGCATCCGCTTTATCAAGACTGAATGATGCTAATGCGGTTTCCAGTAGGTGAAAACTTTTTTTCATCCAATGGGCAGACAGACAGATTTCATCAAAGGTGTGAGAGGGTGGTGAAGTACAGAGCTGGGAGCTCAAAAAAAGTTCCCTGTAGGTAGAAATTCATTTTCGATGAAAAAAGCAGGCAGGCAGAACGAAAGTGGGAACAATCCCATGAAATTGGCACAGAAGGGCCACAAAGACAAAGAGTGCAAGTCTTTGTGCATGGAAGCCCAGCCATATGTGCTCACAATTCTGTGAGAAATGTTACGAACATAACAACAGTTATATATTTAGGGCTATGCCCCAAAAAAAAAGGTCTTGCAACGCCCCTGCATAGGTATTTACATTTAAAAATAAATTAAAAACTAGTGTTTCCAGTGGAAAGCAGTTGTCTGACACAATTTGAAAGTTTAAAAGGAACAATAACAGCCAATCGGAACATATATGAAATTTAACATACAGATTTTGGACCAATTAAACCGTGTGGTGGGCGGGACTACCCAGCATGACACTATATAAATAGAAACCAGGCAAGTTCTAACCTTTCTGTTTAACTGTTTATTTTAAGTATAAAAACACAATTGTGTAAGGTTTATTCTTAAAATAAAAATTACCTAAGAGGTTAGGAAAAAAAGAAAAATACATTGTCTGAAAACAAGTCTTTTGCAACTTTGCTTCTCAAGTAAATTAACCCTATTTAAAGGGTGCTTGGATATTTTCTACTAGAAGACTTGAGGAAAATAGCAATTAATGAAATGATTTTTCTGCAGTGTGAGAACACTCTCGCCCTCTCTCTGATCTTCCATCTCATAATTAACATGAGCTCTTATCCCATGGGTGCTCAGATCCATTCCATTCTTATTTTGGTGTCTTTTATTGCTATATGCTTGAGTTATTACAGATATTGACATTCAGACATTATTAACTAAACTTCATCAGTCAGATGGCAGGAGGGCTGACTCTTTTGACCCCTAAACCAAGAAATCTATGAGAAAGGCTTTCCGGCTTGCTTCCATGAACATTGATTTAGTCCGCACGTCTCGATTTTCCTGAATATATTATAAGAGATATTGTATTTGCTTAATCAGTGAGGAAGGCAGGTAACCATAATGTGATCTCTTCCAATAACTCTGAACTATTAAAGGCTAAGGCCTGTTATACTCCGTATGCATAAACAGCACATCAGCGAAAAAGCTACGTACATACATACATACATACATATATACTGTATATATACACGGGCACAGCAGATATAGAAAATAATCCCTTTAAAATAATCACATTTTGTTGTTTTGCAGCCTGTGATGAAGACACAGTTTTTGTTTCATCCAGCTGCATTTACTCAGTGCAACTTATAACACCCAAGTGAAAGATATAACACCAACACCAACATGTCAGAAATCACTGAGATGGAAAAATGATCACTCCCTTCTGTCAGTATTTTGCTGAACCATCTTGCTTTAATTACAGCCTTTAGTCTGTTGGGAAATGTCTCTACTAACTGAACATCTAGACTTTATTTGCCCATTCATACTGCTCAAGTTCAGTTAAATTTGATGGTGAGCATTTGTGGAGTCTTCAAGTCATTCCACAGATTTTCAGTGGGGTTTAAGTCTGGCTCTGACTAGGCCATGCAAGGACATTCACCTCTTTCTCCTTCAATCACTGTGTGCTCAGTTTTGCTAAGTGCTTTGGGTCATTGTCATGTTGGAAGGTAAACCTTCTTCCCATTGACTACTTTTTGGCAGAGGGCAGCAAATTTTCCTCAAGAATTTGACCGTATTTTGCACCCCCTGACAGGATATCACCACCTCCATGCTTTACTGGAGGAATGCTGTTATTTGGATGTCAGATAGATTACATTTCGTTATATTAAATTATTAATTTAACACATTTCATTAAAATACAAATTGAAATTTGTTTCAATTGATTTCCAGTTCATTTTTGCCTATATAAATGGGATTTTTGTATTAAATGCATGCATCATCTTTCAAAAAAAGATCCTACATTTTATTAATAACCTTAATATAATATTACACTATAGGGCTGTTACCAAGCAAATGAAATCAGTAACAACAAAAAGTGGTCTTTGCATTACAGAAGTAACAGAAGCAGCTGAAGTGGCATTTAGATGCATTTACAGACAGTTTAATGAAGCTGAAATGTAACATGAATGCATTTACACTGCACAATTACAACAGCATAAATAATGTTACGAGCTTGGTGTTATAAATATATATACAGGTGCATCTCAATAAATTAGAATGTCATGGAAAAGTTCATTTATTTCACTAATTCAAATTGTGAAACTTGTGTATTAAATAAATTCAATGCACCCAGACTGAAGTAGTTTAAGTCTTTGGTTCATCTTACACACAGACAGGCTGCACAAGCCACTACTGCCACAACTTTGTTAGTGTCAATACATTATCCATTATAATAAAATTCATGCTAACTGTGTTTCTTTTCCACAACACTGCACTGCTTGCATGTACATTGTCAATAATGTAAACTCTTGGTTGACCGGGGAAATAAATACATGCAAATAAATGCTAATACTTGACGTGAAAAAGGCCAAAAGTTTACCCTTGCTTGCAGCAAAAAAAATCACTGCCGCAAAGATGACAGCCGTGTAAAACCGACACTGGTGGGGAAAATGAGAGCTGCTAATTGGGTGAGTCTCTTGCCAACAGAGCCTTGTCTTCATCTAAAAGACCAGTAATAGTGACCTTTGTCCCTTCTTTCCCCAAATACCCTCCAAGACTGCAGAGCACCGCAGTCCTGCTCAACAAGTTACCCAGCTGCATGTGACTCACCAAGTAAAACCCGAAACCGTACCACATCCCTGCTCACTGGGAAGCTCTGCAGTCATCAAAGCAAAAGATATTTATAGGGCCAAACAGCAACAAAACAACATACTTGACACTGATTTGAATGGCAGACGGAAAAGAATTCAGTCTAAGCAAGTCTTTGGGCAAACTAACTCATGTGGGTGGTAAACTTTAGCGCGATCCCTTGCGAGCGCAGAGAATTTAATGAATTCGTGGGGAGCCAACCACAAGATCATTAGAAGACAGTGTATGGATTCTAAACAGCTTTTTTTCTATAACAACAACCAATTAAAGAGGAATCATGATGGTAGAAGCTGACATTATGTTCAGAATTTTCCACAAAAGGTCTTGGGCTTGTAGTGGCCTTTTGATCTCACTGAAGGTAGGGCTACAACAACATTGTGCTCGTTTCCGAGAAAAGTTTAATAAAATGCTTAACTGACTGTAGAAAATGCATATATCATTGTGCCTCGTAAGTACACTTCTTGTTTTGGTCTATGGGAGAGAAAGTACTATCCAAGGGCAGCCTAAAAGAGAGCTTTTTCAGACATCATTCACAGAACAGTACATTCTGCTTTGAAAGAATAGTTAACCCAAAATCGAAGATTTAGTCATTATTTAGTCACCTTCATGTCATTCCAAACCTGTATGACTTACTTTCTTATATAGATATTTTGAAGAACATTTGGGGCCAAGCAACATTGGACCCAATTGACAAACTGCAAATATACATATTTTTTCTGTGAGTAAATGATAATTTTCATTTTGTGGGTGAACTTTTCCTTTGAGTTATATCTGTTAAATATTACAGAATGTTGGATTGACAAAAATTCTGATTTAACTTTTTGGGGGGGGGGGGGGATTTATAGTATAATCTATTTCAGATAATCCCAGCATGGAAAAAAACAAACAAAAAAAAAACACCTGAACTGTGGATAGTCACTTTAAACTGACTGTTCTCCACCAGAACAAGCTGCACTGTACACCAGATCATATGCCAAACGTCTGGATATCCAAGACTAATGATACCAGAGTAACAATAAAGATGGATCTGCTGGTTCAGTCCCGGTTTTACAAAACTGTTACAAAATATTACATTCATTGATCTTGTACAACCAGTTTTTATGCTTTGAAAACAAATTCGTTATGATTTTGTTATAGTTCTTATAAATTCTAGTATTCTAGTTTCTAACAAATTTTCATAAATTAATAAAATAAAAGAATTAAATGTATCGCCAACAAATTTATGATTTTGTTACAGTTTTCCAACAGAACTGTTTTAATGAACTTATGTGGAGTTAGCTGTATTTCTAACAAACATTCAGAAATAAATAATTAATATCAAAATAAAATATAAAAAAGGTTCTGAATAATTTCATTATAGCTACTAACAAAATTGTTTTAATGAATGTGGATTTAGGATACAGTAGCTGTACAATTTCTAGCTTTGCCATTTCTAGCATATATATATATATATATATATATATATATATATTGTAATAATTTTTGTTGCATCCTGAATACAAACACCAATTGTGAACTTGAGCAAGGAGTTGTACTAGCATTCTGAGTGGAAACGCTTCTAACCAGTGTGGACAAAATCCAGATGTCTATGGCACGGTGCATCACTTAATCCATCATTGAACCGAAAATGCCCAAGTGTCATGATATCACTTTAGTGAACATCATTGCAGAGGATAATAAATATTCATTCATTCTGTTGAATGGGCTTAATGCTGTGCTTACAGTCCCTGCGGCGGACCCAAGTATTCTCCTCCATCTAAGTGGCATACATTTTTAATACTTTTTATCACATTCAAGGGTGTCGAGAAACAACTGTACGGCATTCAGGACCATTAACCACTCGAGGAGCCGAGATAACATTCGCGTTAACAGGTGTTAGCGTGCCTCTAGTGAAATGGCTCAATGGCTTAGGTAATTCAAATAAGCAGAACGCGCAACTGCAATTTGTTGCAGGCAGTCAAATTTCACATAAAGCTTTCATGCCATGGGCAGACCAACAAATTAACCCTTGGCAGGAGGGGTTGAGAAACTAAGGATAAAATCAATAATGAAACTGAATGAAACTAATGAAACTAATCTTTTTCTCAATATTTTCGAGCATGTCACGATTGAACTGTAAATCACCCTTAAGATTGTTTCCTGTTGGGGTCGGCCACACGCGACTGACCTTACAGTTGAATATTCAGAATCATTCCCATACGACCAAGCCCACACAGAGCTCCATGATCTTTTTCTCAATCCAGCTGCTGCTGGGTCACTCCCGAAGGCTTGTCTCACTGATGTGTCGTTCTCACAAACACATATATGCAACATGGATCCAGCCCACACAGGCAGCGACCTGCTTTGGTTTACTCACCCTTTTGCCCTCGTTCCCTGGTGCTCCTGGCTGACCGGGCAGGCCAGCATCTCCCTGGGGATGATGGGTAGAAGATCAGGGTTTCAGTTTTCAGAAGGAATTGCAGCACATGAAGCAGGCTGGTCCAGATCTAGGTTTCCACCTGTCCATGGTCATTAATGCCCCCCAAGACATGATTACATCCAGAAGCAACATTTATGTTAAATAAATGGACATAGCAGCTGGCTCTGCATGGACGGGTTTACATGCCCACACTTACTTAAGTGCTGAGAGACAGATGTTCAAACTAGAGTTGTTCCGATTCCGATACTAGTATCGGAAATATCTCCGATACCACAACAAATTCTGGCATCGGCATCGGCGAGTACATGAACCCATATACCGATCCGATACCATTTTCAAGACCTAGTTATGAACGCTAGCTTTGCCTAACCGCTGCACGGTTCTTCTTCGCTGCTCAGAATGCATTGCAAACACAGGACGATGTGCTGTAATGCCACAAGCAACCCCTGTTTAGAGCAGCGAAGAAGAAATGAAAACGCGTTAGCAGCACTGATCTATATATGACTGGATCGCTCATCGCGTTCTAAACTGCCAACAGACAGTAAAGCCGCTTCTATATTACAGATCAGTGGTTAGCAGTATGTCCGCTGTTTAGCAGTATTTCAGACTGGACCAACCAGACAGTAAAACGGCGACTAGGGATGCCACAAGTACTGGCACTTCACTACCAAGACGGTGCTGAAAATTTTAAAATGTGATGATACCAGCGTCTCTGTAGAACCGGTAGTAAGTTTGAGTATATTCGTTACCCGCAGCTGCGTTCAGTCGCTTCCGTGTTAGTCTAAGCGCAGGGCTCCAGACTGTAGCCGAATATATATACTAGTGTCTGTGAATATTAAACTGCAAAATACTATTTAAATATTACTCCTGCAAAGTCTACATCTCTGTGGGAGACGGGCGCAGATGCACGGGAGCTCGCTGTTTTGTGGCCTCTGCCGTGTGTCACTATATGAGGACATGAACGCATAAACCGTCACTTCATGAGAATTTAACGTTTCATTTGAGAAAACTGTCATATCATAAACACAGACACTCAAAGATCTTCATGGCGAGTAAATTGACAATATATTAAGCTACTGTTGTAGCCTACAGTAGATTTAGCTACGTCTCTATGTAGTAATAATACGTCTCTATTAATAATAATAATTATGCCTAGACGGTTGCTTGTTTTTACTTGTTTTGTTGTAAAGAGATTATCTGATTAATATAGAATTTTTTATATTCCTAGACTTATTTGTTGCAGTTTTTTATACACTAATATTGTAAAACTAAAATACTAAAATACCTTTTTTAGTTTGCGGTGTTAGATTTTTGGCTGCATTTGAAGTTCTTTTTCGCTTAAGAAATTAAATAATATTACTGTCAAATTCATGTCAGATAATAAAAATACTGTAATAAATACAGTAGTTAACCATGTATTTGTTCATGTTTTATCAAGGGATAAGTCTGCACACCATAAATTAATTCTAGAAATTTACACAGGGCTAGTAGTATATACAGCTGTATATACAGATACACACCCAGGTATCGGATCAGTACTCGGTATCGGCCGATACCCTGAGCCCAGGTATCAGAATCGGTATCGGGAAGAGAAAAAGGGTATCGGAACATCTCTAGTTCAAACAGCATGTTGCAGCTCATGGGTGAACTTCATTATGGAAGACAACCAAATAAAATGATGAAATAAATTGAAGAAAATGTTGTTGATAAGCTTACCCTTTCTCCGGGAATTCCTGGGGGACCCTGCATACACACACAAACACAAAAGAAATACAGACTCTTGGAATATTTTAAATCACTTAAATTTGTCTCCAAATAACATTTTCAGGCTAAGCTTTATTTATCTGTATTGTTGTTTAAAAGTTTGAGATTCATAATTTTTTTTAAATGTTTTTGAAAGAAGTCTTAAAGGCAGGGTAGGTAAAAAATGTATAAACAACTTTCTTCCAAATTTGTTTAAACTTTCTATATATATCAATGCATAATTAAAATGTAAGTACTCTGATAAAAAGAGTATAAAAATCGACTCTAGACCGTTTAATCTGTATTAAACACAGCTCATTATTTCCATTCAGGACGAAACATAGGATTGGCTTAGGCGACTGTCACTCTCTCGCAACCATGGCAACTACCCTTTTGCCACACATGACCTGCCCACTTGCGCGCGCACGTTTGATTTGAGGAATTCAAGAGAAACAGCAAGCAAAATTCACAGTACCGGCCTATGCAGTTAGTGAAGGCAAACCAAGCAAAAAAAGGAAGACAGGAACAGTACAAGAAAAGGCAATGAATAAAAAGTCTTTGGATAAACAAAGAAATAAAACGCGAGTTAATATCGGCATGGCTTTCCAGCGATGGCGAGAACTGAGGGAACTCAAGGGGCTGAAAAGTGACTCCTTGATGGCTTTATTTCTGCTGGACAGGTAAATCTTTCTTTTTGTATTTTGATCATACATATTTTTTTGTTTATTTTTTCATGAAGCATGTGTCATTAGCACACGTAGCTGCATAATATAGCTAACATAACATTACTTAGCGAGCCGTAGTAGAGGCTTTGGAAGGAGCCCAGAAGGGAGGGGGTGGAGTGAATGGAAATAATGAGCTGTCTTTTAAACAGTCGTGAGAGGTCTACAGTCACTCGATTTTTATACTTTCTTTTTCAGAGTACTTACATGTTAATTATGTATTGATATATAAATAAAGTTTAAACAAATTTGGAAAAAAAGTTTTTTATACATTTTTTACCTACCCTGCCTTTAAGCTTAGAGACTGCATTTGTTTAAAAAAAAATCCAGTGAAAGCAGTAACATTGTGAAATATTATTACAATATAAAATAACTATTTTCTGTTTTAATATATTTTAAAACGTAATTTATTCCTGTGATGCAAAGCTGAATTTTCAGGCAGTCTTCGATGTAACATGATCCTTTTGGTACACAAGAAACATTTCTTATTAATGTCCATAACAATTTTTTGTTCAAAAGCATTTTTATATGAAATATACATCTTTTGTAACATTATAAATGCCTCCACTTTCACTTTTGATCAACTTATTGCATCCTTTTTGAATCATTTCTTAAAGAATAATTCTGTAAGAAAATGCATGACACAATACTGTCTTTTTAGAAACCGATAGGAGAGACCAATCACAATTTTAAACGTAACAGTTACAACGATGCCATCATTTCTGATTACATTTTGACTGCTGAACATTCTAACAATTAAAATAGCTTAGCTGAAATTAGCTACATAAGATTTTGAATCTGTGCATTAAGGAGTTTTAGTTGTAATAGCTACAGAAATTTCAGAAGGAGCACGATCAGATCTTTATAGCTGTGTTTAATTAAAAACAGGCTTTCGCTATGAATCATCAAAATTGATAATTCAAATAAAATCAAGTAAAATTCAAATAAAATCAAGAAAAAGGTGGATTTCAGTAGTTAGTGCTGCCTTACAAGCACTTTAATAAAATTATCAAGACAAATCTGTCAAATATGCACTGCTACATGGCGAGAAAAAAAAAAATGAAATGTTTACCTGGTCCCCTTTTTGAGCTTGCTGTTCAACCTAGGAGAAAGTGGAGGACAAATTACAATGTGTCTCATCAAAGAAATACAGCAATTAACTTCAGCTGTTAACACTGTTAGAACAAAGGTCAGGAAAACATATCATTACATCACATGAACCACCGGAAGGACAAACGCACCAGTCACATATACACAAGACACACATAGACGGCCTTCTTAGATGCAGAGTAAAACACTGTGGTGTCATCTTTGAGCTGGCATCCTCAAAAATACTGGCTAAATGTTTTTTTTTGTTTGTTTTTTTAAACTTCAAGAATTTCAGCTGCTAAAGCTTGTTAAATGTTTAAGTCTTGAAAGATTTACAACTTGACTACAAGAGGGAGTGGTGATGTGGCAAGTGTGTTGTCGGCTCTCACGTTTGAATCCCTGGTATTCCTGCTTGTCCTCATAAAATGTAAAATTAGCATGAGTAAATAACTGTTACACCCTGATATAGTTCCGCTGGGGTTAGTTTAATGTTTATGATATATAAAGAGGCAGAGCTGTATTACTATATCCTCACACACGAAAAGCATACATCCCATTCTGGTGTCTTATGAGATATGAGATATGATGTGTGGAATGACATGCGCTCTACTAGCAGGACACGTCTAACCTCCACAATCTGTCCACACTGCTGTTGGTTGCCCCTGACTGAGCATATATGGGCTCTTGGGGAGGTCGTGGCCTAATGGTTAGAGAGTCGGACTCCCAATCGAAAGGTTGTGTGTTCGAGTCCCGGGCCGGCAGGAATTGTGGGTGGGGGGAGTGCATGTACAGTTCTCTCTCCACCTTCAATACCATGACTTAGGTGCCCTTGAGCAAGGCATCGAACCCCCAACTGCTCCCCGGGCGCCGCAGCATAAATGGCTGCCCACTGCTCCGGGTGTGTGCTCACAGTGTGTGTGTGTGTGTGTTCACTGCTCTGTGTGTGTGCATTTCGGATGGGTTAAATGCAGAGCACAAATTCTGAGTATGGGTCACCATACTTGGCTGAATGTCACTTCACTTTCTTTGATTTTAATAGATTTTCTTTAGTTGAAGATAAAGAGAGTGAATGCAGTATTTTTAGTATTTAAATTAACATGAAGCATCACAACACATTTTATACTGTATTTAATTTGTTTTTGTTTTTGCAAGAAGTCTCAACAAGACTGCATTTACTCAGACGAAATACAGTAAAAAAAAAAAAAAAGCTAGATTTTCAGCAGTCTTCAATGTCACATGATTTGGTGATCAAGAAGCATTTTATATTATCAGTGTTGAAAACTGTTGTGCTGCTTAATATTTTTTGTCGAAGCTGTGATAAAACTGTGAATTCTCTCTGAGCTTTGAAATTCTGTTTACCAGTGCTTCCTATCGTATAAAGATTGTACGTATCATTACACACCCTATGAGCACCTTTCTCACATCTGTCCCAGCGATTGGTCATGTAAACCTTTTCCTAAAACCTTAGCAATGGCTTTCCATAAATCTAATTTCAGTGCTTATTGTATATTATTAATAATGCAGATCATGCTTCATGTTAGGTTTTGATTAAAAAGAGTCAGTTTCTACTTTGAGCTCTGAAAAAGCATGCAGTGAGATGCGTACCGACAGTGTTCCCAGACCTGGCAGACCTGGTTCCCCCTGCAACAGAGACAAGAAATTGTCTGTGAGGCATATCTGAGAAAAATAAATAAATCGACCAGGTTGTCCCTATAGCTGTGCTTATCTGCTCTTAAATGAACGACTTTCATATATTCAGGGTTATGAAATACAAGCAGAGATATCAATTTAAGTCAAAAGCCCTTGACAAAAGCAGACACAGCCTTCCTCAAATTCAATTTAAGTCCACAGAAACTCCACATCAAAGTTTGCAGAAATATAAAGTTGTGAAGACCTAAAGCTGGTCTGTTTGAAGATATTCAGTCATTCTAGGATTGAAGAGCATGACGTGTCTTTCCGACTGTCAGATTCAATCCAAACTAACGGTTTCCTCCCTCCCTCTGTCTGACTGGGAGATGAGATGAAAAGAAGCTGGTTATTCTCTGCTCTAACGCAGAGGAGCTCATTAGAACTTCCAACCAATTACATGCAAACAAAGAACCCCAATACTGTAAAAGACAATGGGTAATATGGCAGCTAATTAGAGAATAACATTTGATCTATTGTTTGAAAGGCAGTCCCGCTGTGGTCTGTGTGCGTGGACGTGTGTGTCTGTGTGCACGGGGTGTTGGGGAATCAGATATCAGAGTATGAAGCTCTTTCTACATTCTGTTTCATTGAAGCCACATCTTCCCTGCTGTGAAGGTCTGTCTGGATGAGCTGGAAATTCTGGAAGGCATTTTAAAGGAAAGTTCTAGATTAAAGGCGATTTGTGTTCTACTAACCACATCTGTGACATGCCTTCTGTTACCACAGAAAATAACGTGTTTGTGGAAAACAAACAAAAATAGTGTTTATAGTATAGTGATGCGCTTAAAAGCATTGCACTGGAACTTCCACTGAAAACATCCTCTACAAACTTTAAAAAACACATAATATTTCCTCATTTAAAATAATTGAGTAAAATAATTTATTTTAAATGTAAAACAATTTAATTTAATTCAATGTAATGTTTATTTTAACAGACTGGCAAAATGTTTTTGTCTTGTTTTATGCATAAATATTTTAGGGGGGTTTATGAAGACATGTTCTCTGAGAACATTAAAACTATTTGTCATGTCTTACAAAAATATGAGCTTCACATTTCTGTTCTGAAATTCTCTGGAATGCCTTGCTCTATAGACTCCCAAGGTAGATGCTTTAATGTAAACATTGTTCATTCTTTTTACAAACAAATTGAAATTAGTGTTTGCAGTAATTGAAAGCATGCCACGTATGCTGCCAATAGAGCTTAACCTGTTTGTGATCTGAAAATATTCCTTCAATAATCACATACTAGTCACACTGCATTTTCTATTTTCTTATTTGTTCTCACATAGTGTATATTATGGTTTTCCCGGTCACTACATATGTGACTTCCAGTAATAAAATTGATTCCCACATCCCACAAAATTGAGCAGCATTTCATCAGTCTGATTTACAGAGACATTTACTACATGCTACACTCAGCACAAGCAATATAAGCTGCATGATCAGTGACTGGATATAGACATGTTTGTTTGTACCAGCAGTGATTGTGCTTCTTTTTAGTAAATTAATATAATATAAAAAGGATGTCTTTACTTTCCGTAACTAATAACTGATTCAAACAGTTAATGCAGAGAAAAGGTTTGTGTTCAGTCTTGGCTGGAATATTGAACTACATTATACATAAAATGTATGACATAATGTGAAATTTAACTACTTCAAGTTTCTTAAAAAAAAAATAATAAAGACATCCCAAAATCATAAAGATCCCAAGCTTTTGAACGTATGACTTTTTCACTCAAAATATCAGCCAAAGCATGTCCATTCATCATCACTGCATTTGTAATATGCAAAATGTAATATATATAATGTGCTCCTATTACGTCATTTTTTTGAAGGCTCCTTATATTGTTTTGGGAGCATTCTGCAATAAGTTTACATGCATGCAAGGTCAAAACATGCTTAAAATTTCTCAAAATATGCATTGAATATCATCTCATTTTACAACTACCGTCAAATTATCTGTTCGAAGCAGTTCTAAGCTTGTCTCGCTAAACTCCTCCTTCTGTGACCCTACTTTGCTCTGATTGGTCAGCTGGCCAAGTCTGTTTTGGTTGGCCACCCAAAATGGCATAAAAGGGGCACTTTAATGGGTTATACAGAATAAGAACTGACATAAATATGTTTTTTCTAAAATTCAAATATATAATTTCAATATGTACTTTTTAACGTGTTTTATGCAGCTTCTGATTAAATAAAGATATAATGTTCATACTGTACCTAATTTTCTGTTCAACCCTATTATGCAGACATTTCCTAAATTCTAACAAATAACTATTGAGATTTTGCAAGGCTATCCGTTAGCCGCTAATCTGAATATTGGTTTGAGGCGTCTCTGGTAGTATGGCCCTGGTACACTGGGCCTTAGGTGGGAAAATATGAGTTCTAGAAAGTTTAGTAGTGACATTTTCAAACTTTTAAATGTTAAAATGATAATAAAAGAAAATAAAAAATTAAAATGTTCAGCCCCAAGTGGCAGAGTTTCCTAAGAATAACTCACATATAGACCTCTGTGGCTTGCAATGTACAGGTATATAAAAATTTATGGAAAGCTCACCGCTGAAAAACAGAGACTCTGCCTCTATCTCTCTCTGTGCTACAATTTGTAAAGGTTGGTACAAGAAATCAAATTTGGTGGCATGGTGACTTACTTTATCACCTTTGAGACCAGGTAGGCCTTGAGGTCCAGGATCACCTTTCAAACCCTGAGGAGACACAAAGAACAGGAACCAGTTTAATCACAGAGTTGGTCTCCTCACAGCATCCTGACAGAACAACTTAGGGTGAAAATCTTTCCAGTCAGCAGACAATGTATCAGTTTGATGTCCCCCAAGCTAGGAATTCGAGCAGGAAGCCGCTCCAGCCACCCTTTAGTAAAAATGATGTCGGTGAAGCGCAGCGGCTTATCACACTGATGGGAAGAATGAGTGTCTCAAGGTGTTGAGATGGCCTCATTTAAATGACAAATCTGTTTTCTCACTTCTGTGCTTTTTAGAGAATGATTCACACAAATAGCACACCCTTAATATAAACACAAACCCACACACTCTCTTTCTTAAGCCTTCAGGCTGAAGCCGGGATTAGAATTCCCATCACCTGCCTGCCAGGGCTTTGTGAGAGGGAATCTGACTGGAGATAAGGCAAAACCACAGGCAACGTCAAAACTCCTTGTGCTGAAAAGGACAGGTGTGGTGGGGGGGTGGATGAGGAAAAACCGGCAGAAAAGAGGTGGCTGATAAATGAGGCCTGACAAGTATTGACAGGCTAAATTTACAGCGGCTCTTGTTAGGTGTGACACAAAGACCGGCAGAGAGAGATCTCTGAAATAAGTCAGAGGGTACTTAGAGAGACAGAAACGCTGGCCCTCAAAATACAGCAATTTGTCTTAGTTAGGCTTTTGAGTGAGACTATTAATACGGAATAATATCAGGGCCAGATGATCGCCTTGCCCTTTTTTTTAATCATGTTTCCAAGCTCACGGATAGAGATGCAACTTATTTACTCTTATGATGGCGGAGCTTGTCAAGACAGTTGAGTGAAAGCTCGGTTAAGAGAGCACTAATCTGGAGACCTTCTCCATAAAACAAGATCAATACAAATACAGTAAGATGTGTAAATCTGGCAAACCTCCTTTTGCATAAGTTGTCTTACTATGAGACTCTTTCTGTGAGAATGGTGAATTGGATTAAAATTTTAGATATGTGATTTCAGCACTTCTCATTCTCTTGCACATTCTCTTTAAAAATAGGCAATGAAATTGCAAGAGAGCATTGTTACTATTTGGGACCATGCACAAACCTGCCAATTGGTCAGGCAGATTTCAATGAAAATCAAATAAAAAACTAAAACAAAAATGTATATTATAGATATTCTCTTATATATATAATAATATTTATATTATTAAGTTACCTATTTTTAAGGTAACTTGCCTCCACTCACATGCAACTCTTAAAGGGGACAATGGATGAAATTTGAAAATCACTTTGTTTTTTGATACTTGATTGCAAAAAAAAAAGCATTTTTAATATGACGTACTTAAAAATGTTTATTTGAAATGTAGAGTTTAGTGATATTAATGATAGAAAGATTAGCTTTTTTGCATTTAGTTAGGTTTCTGGCATGTCTGCCAGTTCAGAAAAGCTGAAAAGAAAACATGCAGCCAGTTTGTTGTGGGCTTTTGGAGTCTGAAACTCAGTTTGCAGCTGGTTTCTGCATAGATAGCTAGCTATTTGAATAAAACCACCTCTGAGCCATATATGGAGTCAAAAGCAGCAATGCACAGGTCTTGTGTCAACATGTCCCACGGAAGAGAGGCATGGGGTAAGGAGTAGCTCATTATCTTTTAAAGACACATGCACCAAAACTAGTCGCTATAAACAGAGCTGTTTTTGACAAGGTAAAAAGAGTGTTATTTTACACGACTATTGAGAAATTGTAACCAAAATATCTTACAGACATTTCACGGAGACCCCAAAAGAATCGTACCAAATTGAGGAAAATGGGCATCCAATGTCCCCTTTAAGTGACAATGTTGTATCCCACAATCTGAAGCAGTTATCATTGCATAATGCATAAAGAAAATAGGCCATATACAGTGTATACCGTGCAGTGTTCAGGAAGTTAGTTTACCATTCTCAATATATCCTCAATCCAGCAAGCGATAAACTTCGGCTGAGGCTATCAAAGATAAATATAAGAAAGAATATGCACTTGAACTTGATCAGGATTGCAGTGAAGGGAAGCTTGCATTGGGACAGCATGATGGAGGTTAGACCCCGGCTGCTCTTAAATGATGCATGTTCAGAGGGGTCTTTGGAGAGAGCACTCCTTTCCAGCTTTCAGCACAATCTAATGACTCCTTGAGGGAACCAGTGCACCTTTCCTTTGTTGTCCCACATCCCCGAGAGCAGACCCAGTTAAGAACAGCTCCATTTGCCCTTTTCAGAGGGACTCGATTTGAGCTCCAGGCCTATAGGCTGTTCCGACCTCGGGAATGAGGATGGAGAGACTGACTACATAGTTAGCCTCTGCTCGCCCTGGGCATTTAAGCACAAGCGGGGAGGTGAAGGATGGGTTAAAATCAGGGCTGTGTCCCTCTCTCAGTCTCGTCATGCAAGTGTGAGGTCAAAATGCCGCAGGGATCTATGCTCACTTGGCTGATAATTATGTACTGCACAGATCATCCTGGCTGCAGAACAGGCCAGGTCACAATACAATCTGGCATCTTCCCAATACAGAGGCACACACACAGAGCAGTCCCACAAAGTGTTTGGACACTGTAGCAGCACTTAATATATGAATATCATCACATCAGATTAAATACTAAATCAAGAGGCTAAGATTTTGTTTTAAAGAAATATAGCACAATTAAAACATTTCACAAAAAGATTTTCATATGGAAGCATGGTTCTACCACGTAGTAAAACAATAAATAAATAAAAATCAAATGGTGACTATTTATTCTTTCAAATTCTCAACATTTATTTCTTACACTTGTTTATTATTATTTTAATTTAAAACAAAATAACATTGTCACCAATTGGCTAAAATAAAAAAAATAATTATATTGGCTTCAAATTATAAAACAGTAGATTGAAAATTGAGTAGAAATGTGGTTATTCTACTAGGACACCTACAAGACTTTAAAAAACATTGACACTGACAACAAAACAAAACAACAAAACAAAACAATACCATATTAAACCAAATGAAACAAAACCAGGCAAAACCAAATGAAACCAAGCAAACCTAAACAAATTAAACTGAATGAAAAACAAAACAAAACAAATACTAAGCAAACCAAAACCCAAAATGGAAAATCCAACCAAGCCTTCACATTGACGCCAATTGTTTAAAATAAAATTGAGTTCTGAGGCTAGCTTTAGCATACATCTGTATGGAGCTGCCACTTGATTCAGTTTTTAACATTTAATATTTAATGTGCAGCAACAGACTTCCACAGCATTTTTCCAGCTTTTGATTGAGATCAAATTTTAATTAAAATGAACACAGCCCATCTCAGAGGCATGCATGTTTTAAGCAGAGAGACCTGTTGATATGCTGAATGGCAGGGCTTCAAAGACCTCTGGAACAAGATCTAGTGGAGTAACAGAGATATCTCAAGTGCTGGCCACAAATGCCAATGGGGTTACGCCAGGAAATGCTTTTTGTGAGTTTCCATTTGCTCAGCGATTCATTGCTACAAGCGTCTGAAGTAGTAGAGCTCAGGATGATACTATCTGAATCAAACTTACATTTAGGAAAACATGCTGGGCTTCTTCACCACTGCCACTGGAATCTGTCTATCATTAATATCACTGAACTCTACCTTTCAAATAAATATTTTTAAGCACGTCATATGAATTTTTTTTTTTGCAATCAAGTATCAAAAACAAATTTGCCTCTTTTCATAGCACAGGACATTTAAATTAACGCTACATGTAACCTGTCATATTCTGAAGGATAGTGTAACTAACATGCCATGTTTTGCTCTGAGTGTCTCAACAGACAAGTGATACACGGCTTCATGCACATTCCATTCTGAACGCTCTCATGTAACCCCTATGGGCCTTAGATATCAGGTATTGACTTTAAAAGACTTAAATTAGTCGGCCATAAGAATGTATTGACTCAGGTTGGTGACTCTGAATAATGCCATATGTCTTAAGGTACAGAAGAGTAATCAAATTTCTTACATCTTTTCCAGGTGTTCCCGCAGGAACGGGCACTCCAGCTGCTGCCTTTTCACCCTTACAATCAGAGTAATGATACACAGCATCAGAATACATACTGAAACAACAGTTCCATGGAAAAAGAAGTGATGTTTTAGCAGAGTTGTGGCTTTGCAGTCTGAATGGAGAGTGATGAGACACAAAGACTGAGTGCCACAAGATACTACCAAGACAACAAACAGACTATTTCTGAGATTAATAGAAGGATCTGATCAATTTTTCATGTGCAGTGCCTTCATCACTTGCAAACAAAAACAAACATCCTGTAAAACTAGTGTAGTTTGATTCACAAACAGATGATTTATATGAGCTGGTTCTTTTAGTCAAAAAAGAACATGGGAGTTATTCAACTGAATTGGTCAAAAAGAGTGTTGAATCTGTTTTAAATACAAAATCAGCAGTTTAAATCATTTAAATGACTCCAATTACTCTTTCAGGATGGTTTTGGAAATAAACAGCTTAGGACTGTGAAATTACTAAGTTTATATACAGTAGGACTCAACAATAAAATAATATATAATAGAATATGTGTGTGTATATGCAATATTGAACAATGAGAATAAAGAAAAAACACTGAATAAGAAAGTGTGTCCATTTTTTGACTGGTGGTGTATATAACAGCTGTATTCCAAGCAATTAATTAAAATCACACTTTTGCCACAAAATGATTGCAGTCATGCCAAAACATTATTGATAAATTTGTAATTTCTGTTCAAATTGAATGAAAACACCAACACAAATTATTCTTGAAATATAGACACAAACCTTACCTAATCTTATTGAACTGACAAACATATAAAAATGTTTAAGACATAAAAATCCATGTCAATTATTGAAAAGCTACAGTATAGAGGGCCAAATTGTATGGTGTGTAGTTAAAGGAATCTGAACCATAATGTAACAAAATAAAGCTTCATGTTCTGTACAGTGAACTAAATTAGTATTGTGTATCCTTTATCTCCTTGCACCAGCTTGGATTATATATTTTTAACACTAGGAACGATGAACAAACATCTACATGCAGATGCAACAAAATCAGTGCAAATGCACATTAGCGGTCTGGCTATCTGCAGTCAACATACTGTACAAAAAAAGGCTCCTGCTCAATTAATGTGTGATTTGAAAGCACTTTATAGTTAAGGAAAGCGTGGAAACTAGAAAGTTCTGACTTTTCAGCATCAAGGGCAATCATATTGAGGGAAGTTTGAAAAATGTCTCCATTGTGTTGAGAAAATGCAGCATATTTTCAAACAGCAGCTGACAGTAGCTTTGTTAAAGAGAGTTATCTGTTCTTCCGTATCCATTCAAGCGCGCCTTTTTCAGTGAAAGTAACCTGAAAGTCTTGGCGGATGCTATCTATAGTCTATCTGCCAATCATATTTATGAAATAGTCATTCATTACTACAGTAAGGATTTTCCCAAGGAAATGTCAAAAGTATTCTTTGTGTCTCACATCTGATATTGCACACTCGCATTCTTAAACAACTGCAACTCTCACACTGACGTCATATAAATACCACTACTTCGAATACACGCCTCTGCCCTGATTTCTCAACAAACCGTTCAAAACACTGGCACAAACAGATCATCTCACAGCTGTGAACTAAGCGATGATACATGTCTATTTCCAATGTCAAGTAAGCGAAGCTGAGAAGTTTAAATCTGCCATAAAGCATTTCTGAGTGGAAAAAAAAATATGAATGCATTTACAAAGATAAATGACTCTCTAATGAGACAGATTTCACTGATAACAATGGAACTAATAATTGTGTACAGAAATGTGTGTTCTGCCAGATTCAGATTCTGCCAGTTGTGCACCTAAAGGAGTCATATGATACTTTTTTAAGGGGAACAGAGTAGTGTAACACAGGGGTTTTCAAACTGTGGGTCGCGACCCACTTGTGGGTCACAGAATGGAACAAGGTGGGTCGCACAAAGTCACTTGGCTGCAGCTAAATTTGCGTTTCAATGACACACACACACACAGTTCAGTCTAGGGCTGCACGAAAGTGACGAGTGGGAACGGTGCGAGGCCGGTGGAGTGATTGGAATTGAGCGACACCTGCTCGACTCACCAGTCTCGAGAACCACGGAGGAGATCGGAAGGATACAAAAGAGGAGCGTCCGTCTCCCCGGCAACTCACTCCAGCCCACCGCCTCGAGCATCCTCCTTCGCCCTACTCGATGGCACTGCGGATTCACCTCAGTGCCGAGGGATCTTCGGCAGCGCGTCCCTCCTTCCTCCCAGGCTTCGGCACCAGTCTAACACATTAAAAACTTCTCAATCACGGGAAGGAGGAGGCGGGAACCGGGAACCCACTCGTCACAATGATATAGCCCACCAACATTAATAAGGACTGCAATATCCTTAGTGTGATTTTCGAATTGCAATTAAGTCCGCGTGCTTTGCGTGTTTTGAAGCGCGGGCGCGCACGAGTTGTAATAACAGTGAAGGTCTCAGAGCAATGTCATTAAAAGGTTCAATCGGTCCGCATTATTAAAAGAGAAAAACTTGCTCACTTCAATACACTATATTCCGCATGAGATTGCATACACCAGAAAACAAATGTTACGAAAACGGTTTCAGGTAGGCCATGTTCATTCATTTCTATCGTCCGTTTGAGCTCTGTGCACTTTTTTCGTTCGGGAAACGGTTTGTAAAAAGCATTTCACATGTACAGGGTGAGCAGTGCACAAACGCAGGGTTAATTGTAACACTACAAGATTTAAACATTTCCACATAACAAAATGCACAAAAAAATAATGCAATACTCCTTGACGTATCATCTCTTTTTAGAGAAAAATTTGCCAAAGTTCAGAAATCTTTTGAAGATATTGCTGAACATTAATTTAACCATTGCTAAAATAAATTTCTGCCTGAACTTAATGTCATCCAGTTTTTTTTTTTTTTGTTTATTTAAAACGAGACACATGTTTATTATTATTTTTTACCTATTTCACAATTATTTTAATCTCCAAACAGTTTTAGATAGTTCTGCTTTGCTTCTTATGCTTTTTCTAAAAAAAGTGTTGGATTGTGCTCCGTTCTCACCGACACACACGGAAGGATCGTGAATGCATTTTCTGCAACAAAACACAGCAGCGCAGATTACAGTTCACTGGAGTGAGCCTGTTTAACGTTTTTATGGACACTACATATTCTAAAGTCTGTAAACAAAAATTAAAACTTAAATATTAATAGTGATTTTTTTCAGGTGTAGGCCTACTCTAAAATAAAAAGTTTTTTTTTCTTAAATACTTCATTTCTGTCATCAAACTTTTAAGTAAGATTAGGCTTAAAGTAATATCAACCTTTTTTTTCCTCAAATATTGTGGTGGGTCATGAAATAGATTACACTTGTCTAGGTGGGTCGTGGAATGGAAAAGTTTGGGAACCACTGGTGTAACAGACAGTGAGCAGTATGCAAGCCACAGACGATTAAGACAGCTGACTTCACTGTTTGACCGTCTCTCGCTCTCTCTCTCTCTCTCACACACACACACACACAACGCACAGATTGGCAAAACTCTGCATTTGAACATTCAATAGCAAATTCTAAAACTAATCACAAAAAAAATTAAAAACTCTTGGTTAAAGATACTGATAAAAAATAAAAGTGCTGCTTACACATCTGGAATTAAAATCAGAGCATGAAATGCCACGTTTGCAACGAGGACATTTTCCATACTTTAATTGGTATATTAATTTAAAAGTAAATAAATATAGGGAGAAAGAAGAAAGGATCACAATGGTCGACCAAACACAGCGACCTCAGCCTCATTCCTACATTACATTTATGACAAACAGCCAATGGAGAAGGGCCTCCTAAAGTAAGCAATTTACTTTCATCATGAGAAGATGTAAACCAGATCTGACAATCTATACATTCATCCCTGTTTTAGTACAGAAGCAGAAATCATAAAGTGGTTGCTTACAATGAGCGAAAATCTCTTCCCACCATTACATCAATCAGTGAGAACAGCAGTCTGGTAAAAGTTTATTTTCATATCAAATCTTGATCAGAATTGGCCATGATGGGTGTTTCTGAGACACTTCAATTGCCAGTTGAATGACATGGGAGGCTGTTCAGTCTAAACACATTCCCAAAAGTATGGCTAAATCTATCAGACGGGCTGTAAAACTGCCTGTCACCACCGCAATATAATCAAGGATGGGGCCACTGTACCCTTGCCAATGTCCCTGACTGTAGAAAAAAAACCTGACAGTCTACAAAATAAAAAAAAAAATCACAAGCACTTTCTCAGTTTCTCATCTGATCCATTATATACACAAGCTGTCCAGAAAAACAGGCATATGCAAGTATTATAAAAGTAAAGTGCTCGGTCCTGAACTATGCTTTTGTATAAAAATAAAATTATAAACAAAAAAACAAGTAACCCCTTTTCAAAAAGCACCATGGTACAATATTTATATTTATATCCGGCAGTAAATGTGTGTGGAAAACGAGAATGCATTGAGTTTTATTGTATTATGAGCCAATTAATGATTCATTGAGTTCCTCTTTTCATCGACTATGGAATTTTACATGTACTTCAGTGTTATGCTGAAACTCCTGCACACATTTTCCAAAAAAAAAAAAAAAAAAAAAAAACCTCAAGATATGCTCAAGAAAATATGCTCAAGAATAAAAAAAAGTAAAAAAAAAAAAAAAAAAAACATTAAAAAAAAAACAGCTTTATAATTTATAGGAGGTTTGTTAATCCAACTGTTAAAGTCTTAAAATATTAACAGAAAAAATAAAACAGATACTTAAGTAATCCTCCAGGAACAAGTCAGACTTTCTAAAATAAGTCAGAAGGTATTTTTTATTATTATTATTTTAAATGTATATATAAAAAATATAAAAAAATCATGATAGCCTGGAGTCTTTTCATGATGTAACAGAATTTCTGTCTCTGACTGAATAAAATATATGTCTCCAATAAGGTTTCAGAACAGATCTCAAAACTCACATGCTGTGGTAATATCTGCCAAACCGAAGCAATATAAACTTTAATATTTTTCTAAATGTTCTAAGACGACATGATCAGAGCGATACTACATACATTTAGAGTTTTACATACTTACATTATGGCAATAGTCTCCTTTGCTTCATTCTAAAAAACTCTTCGATAATAGTGTCTTCTGGCAATATTTCTGTGAACTTACAATTGAACTAGACATACTAGCGTGAACCAAGGATCAGATATGTTTAACGGTTTAGCAGGTGAGGCTGACAGCTGCATGCCTGACCTCAGAAGACGCTTATATGTGACAGCAGTGAGAATGACTGAGTATATGTGCACCTTGCTGAGCATTTGGTTTCAACAACATGTCACGACAACTCTTAGTTACGTTTGATTCATTGGGGATCCGATCCAAACTATTTCATTTCTGGTTCCTCACTGTTGTGTAACAATGCTATTCTGTACCGGGATGGACAAATAGAATGTGAGAAATGGCTGCCTTTCAATCTAAGACTGTGAATTTAAAGTGAATTTGCAAAGATGCACGGAATGCCAAATTTTAATTTCATGAAGTTGAAATCAGTGAAATTCAAAAAATATGTGTTAAATTAAAAAAAAATTGAGTGACAACAAAGTACAATACTAATCAAGTCTGCTTTTTTATAAAACTCTGATATTGTTAAATATGATTTTTGTACACACATTGACAAACAACTAACATCAATCATTTAAATCAGGCACCTAATTGCACCACAAAATCTTCACCACGGTCTTTTCAGATAACTTCCTTAAACTAAATGGACATAAAAATTAGAACATTCAAAGAAACACAATTCCATCACTAATAATAAAAAAAAATTGGTATAGAAACAATTTTCACTCAGAAATTGCTAGTAGAAATTAGAAATAAATTGTAAGAAACACACTGAATTCTATATCAATTTCTCAAGTAAAAATAGTGAAATAATATTTTCTTATAATAATAATTTATTTACAAAATTTTATAGCATAGTTCAATCAATTAAAGGATTTAATTGAAATTAAAAACATTTACACAAATAAGTGTTATTTCAAACATTAAATATTCATAAGGATGTATTACCAATTAGATATTATCAATAATATCTAATATCATACATGTATCCAAAAACACACCATATGTTACATGTTTAGCTACAACAAGTAATGCATGATTCTAGTAACATATAGTTCACAATGCATAATTCTGGTTCTTTACTGTAAGCTACCCTGTGTGAGTGTTTACCAAAACAGCCCATTGTTCACTAATGAGATTCAGATAAACTGTTTTAGAGGTTCTGCATCAGCTCATAATTACAGTTCACTCTCTGTGATGCACAAAGTGCCACCCTATGCTCTCTAGGGGCCAAAGAAACACAAACAATCTCTCTTTCTCTCTACAAGTCAGTTGTGTTTTCTTTGGTCTAATCATGGTGAGATGCTTAAGAATTGGACATTCGTAATTACAGCATGTTAAATTACTCATCTGCATAAAGGGATGCAGATAATTATGCATGCAGTTCATTGCTACTGCAAACTCCTAACAAAGCTGCATTGGTTTCTAAGCTACAGCAAGTCTATGCAAATGTGTTTGTTTATTTACGCGTAACACAATAAAAGAGAACGTAGGAGAAAAGGAAGTGTTTGCTTTTTAGAAGTACTGACAGCATGGACCCAGACTCCACTGTAACCGTGACTTTGCAAGTAAATCAAATATTAATAGCAGGGAATGGAAATCAAATTGTGAATTCTCCTTGCGTTCAAGGTGATAAACTGAAGCTGTTTACCTTTTAACCTGCAGTGCCCTCCCATCAGCCCAGGTTTACCCATTCACCAGATGAAAACTAAACTAGATTCTCTTTTGAGAAAATAAATTTTCCAGTGCTGGCAATGCAGTAAAATAATAGCGCTAAAGCTTAAGGAAGCTTATGTTTTAGGTTCTGGATCTGCAAAAAAATGTTTTAAATTAAGTAAGAGTGACTGACAGTGACTGAATCCTTAAAATGCCAAGCTCATGGTTTTTAAAGATGTTTTGAGATAAATTTTACTGTTTTTAACAGTTTAAATTTTTATGACGTCTTAAAAAAAAAAGTGGGAAAAAAAACATGAAAAATGATTTGACTATTTTGCAGTGGATTGCAGTGAACTGTAACCTAATGACTATGATCAGAAATAAAAATAAAAAACTAAGAAATGTTTGTAAAAAAAAAAAAAAATAAATAAAAAAAAAAAGAAAACAGCACAATGTACCATGTTAATATGTAGGACCTTTTCTGTATTTCATTTTCACGCATGTCCATAAACCTTATGGAAAACCAGTAATTTTCTGCCTTGAAATAATACATTTTTCAACAGATTTTTTCTTACTGTAAACAAATTCAAATGTCCCATTTATAAAATGTATATGCTACTATAAAATGTATACATAATGTTTAATTATCTCAATTTGGAGGCTGGTTATACGATTTATTAGAACTAAGCATATTGTCTAATTCACTCACTTAAAAACGTTCAATCACTCGACAGCCTTAATATAAAATATATAAAATACAGAGAGCTTAGACTGAAATTATCTAAAAAAACAAAAACAAAAAAAAAACCTTACACAGTTCAAGCTAAATAAAGGCAGTGAAGGAAAAAAGAATTTCAATTCAGTATTGCCTTGCATGCACTATTAAACCCCCCCAAAAACTATTTCTACTAAACAAAAAGCCATATCAGTTTAGGACCTTAATATTTTGACAGCCTAAACTCCCAGATGTCTTCAGTCAGAGTCGGTTAAACTTCAAACAACCTGCATAGCCCATCTCCAGCAGCTATAGCAATTCCAGTAAGTAATTCCCTTCAATCAAAACTTTTTCTCTCACAAAGCACCACTTCGATTAAGACTCTAGAAGTGAACAGCTCAGTCCGATACAAAGCATGTGACGCCACAAATCTGCACACTTTGTCCCCTGTGGTCTGTCAGCATCTAATCCCAAATGACTGATGGGAAAAAAAATCACAGTAATCTAATTTCAGGTCTCTTGAGACACCCTAGAATAAAATAAACCTTTCTAGCAGATTATATGCATCCTGTGACGATCCACTGGCAGAAAAAAAACATGCTTTCATGAAATGTCTCCTCAAACAGAATGGAATAGCACTGTGAAGTGAGCTATCAGACATATAATATATGTGAAGAACCTATTAGACCAGTAACAGAAACTCTATTTGGAAGCCACTTACTAGTTCTAAGATGCTATTCAAAGTCTTATAGACAACCTACACCCTCTTCAAGAATTAAAAAACAGCATTTATCCACACAGACTCATCTTGCTGTCTGAAAGACCATCAAGATCAGGAGATCCAGCTATACCCACATCACACAGAAGAAAGCAACTGACTTCATTTTCAGCAGAAAAAACACCAAATGCTGTGGCAATATTGGACAAACACAGCTCTCACGGTTCATCAGTAGGCTCGTTTACATTACCCTTCAAATTGCACAAATTGAAATTGCGAATTGAAAATACGCTTAGATGGAAATGCATCAATTTCGCAAAAACAACCGTATATCGCAAAAAAAAAGTTTTTACGCTTGAATGAGGATGCGAAAAAGGAATAATTTGCAAAACTGCAATAGAAACATTTACAGGTCACATGGCGTATGCAAAAAGTTATATGATCATTCTTCAATATACTATAACCTCCAAGAAACACTTCATACGTTGCCACTCTCCAGTATAAGAGACTTTCCCTACCATTAATGCTTAGACAATTTACACTGCACACGTCTGTGGCGCCATGTGGCTCTGATACAGCCACTGAAGTTGTTTGCGGTCACTCTAGTCAGTGCTTGTTTATACCAGCCACGCCACGCACATTTCTGAAGTCGCTCTCTGTGTGGTTTCTGTAAATATACATGCATATGCCTCCTTTGAATAAATATAGCCAAAATCCATATAACTTGTAATAATAATTTAATATATTACTGTATTTTTCATCAAATAAAAATGCAGCCTTAGTGAGCATAAACAATGCACTTTCAAAAACAATTTTTTTTTTTAAATCTCACTGAGCCCCTAACCTTTGAACAGCATTTTTAGCATTATTTTTTAACAGGGATTAAACTTTATTTTTAACAAAAAAAATTTTGAAGACAGTCTCATTTGCCATCTTAAGATTTTTTTCCACCAAGTTCTTCCAGTGCTATCTGGGACTGCTATATGCAAAGAATATTGGTCAAAATAAGGTATTTTTGAAGGCAGCACTGACATGAAGATGATACTTTTAAAACACTGTCTAGATAGCTAGTTCGCTGGGTTTTTAAACCGTTTTGTAGTGAAATAACACTAATTACTTACACTTCTAGAGATGCTATTTTCAAGTGGTTTGACTTATCCTGTAGGGTGATACAGCTCACTTGTTTTAAAGCTCACCAAAATTATTTCATGAGAGATCTTCAAAACATCTGCAGTGAAATATCAGGATTCGTTTACCACCTGTCACACAGTACAGTGAAATTCACAGGAATGCTTTCAAAATTTCTGCAGTTATCTTGCTGAAATACATTTATGTTATGCTAAAAGTCTTACAGTGACAATTGCAGATTGTGGACCTTTTATTACCCATGAAGACACTGGAAATAAACTAATGATAGACTAATGATTTCTCAAATACATTGAGATTATACAAATCTGTTAATGTGACATCAATCTTACAGCAGGATAGAGCTGAAAGCCTCCGTTAACACACTCACACCACAGCCATGCAACTTAAAATACCATACCTTCTCTCCTAACGGCCAGTCTGTCTTTTCCTGAATCCCCCCAGAGAAGACATGGCAGGTAGGTGTGTTGGTGGACAATCCCGTATTGACACATTAAGTAGTGGATTTTGAGGTCTAGTGCTCCGAACTCCCGCAACACCATTGCAGCTGTCTGGGGCTCTTTGGAACACACTGGCCAGCAGCTGCAGAGCCGGATAAAATTACTTGATAATTGGGAGACTACAAGCTCAAGACCCGTAACCTTGTTTTACTTGCCTGAGAACATTAGAGTCAAGGTTAATAGAGTAAAACCACTGCAAGACTGTGGTCCATGTGTAGTACTAGCAGGGATGTTCAGAGGATGCTTCGGGATATTGTCTTTTAAATTGTAATTGAGCAAGGATGGGACCAACTACAATAAAGAACACAAATAAATACATAAAAAATAAAGAAAAGCACAAACTAATATACAAACTAAAATAAAATAATACAAACTATTGAAAAGAAACTAATATAGAAACTAGAATAAATAAATGAAATCGAATAAATACAAACTACTATACAAAACTAAATTAAGTACAGAAAATATGGCTTTATTTAATTGTTTATGATTTTACAGTACAGAAAATAATCACTCCCCTTTAAAATAATCACATTTTGTTGCTTTGCAGCCTGAAATGAAGACTGACACAGTGTTTGTTTTATCCAGCTGTTTTTCCTCAGCGCAACTTAAGTGAAAGATATAACACCAATATAAAAAATATATACCGTAATAATAATACAAAAAAACAGAATGACTGAGTTGGAAAAAGGTTCACCCCCTGGTGTAAGTGTTTTGTTGAATCACCTTTTGCTTTAATTACAGCCTTTAGTCTGTTGGGAGATGTCTCTATTAACTTTGTACATCTAGACTGCAATATTTACCCTCTCTTCTTTGCAGAACTGCTCAAGTTCAGTTAAATTTGATGGTGAGATTTGTGGACTTCAGTCTTCAAATCATTCCACAGATTTTCAGTTGGGTTTAAGTCTGGCTCTGACTAGGCCATGCAAGGACATTCACATTTTGCTCCTTCAATCACTGTGTGCTCAGTTTTGCTAAGTGCTTTGGGTCATTGTCATGTTGGAAGGTAAACCTTCTTCCCATTGACTACTTTCTGGTCAAGAAGTTGACCGTTTTTTTGCTCCATCCATGTTTCCTTCTATCCTGACAAGTGCTACAGTCCCTGCTGCAGAAAAACACCCCCATAACAGGATATTAGCACCTCCATGCTTTACTTTAGGAATGCTGTCATTTGGATGGTAAGCTATACTGGATTTCTGCCAGACACATTGTCTGGTATTGAGACCAAATAATTCAATTTTAGTCTCATTTGCCTCAGAACCTTCAAGATGTGTTATGGAAAAGCTCAGTCATGACTGAATGTGGTTGTAATAAGTTGAATCTTAATAATCATCCGGAAGAAGGAGGCGGGAACCGGCGGACAATCAAAATGAAGCTTTAATAACAAAATAAACACAAAACAGCGCACCAGCCCCTCACGGACGACTGATGCACACAAAATAAAACCAAAACCTAAAATAACGCCCAGGCTTGGTCCTCTCTCGTCCTTCACTGTCGTCGCTCCAGTTTTATATCCTTCCATCTCCTCCGTGGGCCTCGAGACCGGCGGGTCGAACAGGTGTAGCTCCTCTCCAATCACTCCACCGGCCTCGCTCCCACGTCCCTCGGCCCCGCCCCACTCGTCACATACCCCCATTTCCCCTCGCAGGCCGGGGGGTACTCCTGAGACTGCGCTCTACTCCCCCCCGCCCCCCTCCCTCCGGAGGGCACCACTCACGATGACCTGCGGGAACCTGGGGGTAGGACAGACGAGGCGAGAGAAACAGAGATGGAAGGAGGAGTGACAGAGACGAGAGAGGGGAGAAAAAAAAAAAAAATTCGGGTTCCCAAACGCCGGCGACGGCTCCTCCGGTTTTGGGCAGCCGGCAGGAGTCCCCCGTTCCCTGCTACTCCGGATTCCTTCACGGAGGCAGAAGGCTCCGGCCCCCTGGCGAACGGCGCCCACTCCTCCGCTCCCTCACGGATGGCAGCCGTCCCTCCACATCGCGGGCGGCCGGCCGGCAGCGAGCTCGCCCGTCCCCGGCAACTCACTCCAGCCCACCACCTCGAGCGTCCAAAGCGGCACACTCCTCGTCTGCTCGATGGCACCGCGGATTCACCACAGCGGCGAGGGATCTTCAGCAGCACGTCCCTCCTTCTCCCGGGCTTCGGCACCACTGTAATAATTTAAAACTTCCTAGTCATCGGCAAGAAGGAGGCGGGAACCGGCGGACAATCAAATAACATTTTAATAATACAAAATAAACACAAAACAGCGCACCAGCCCCTCACGGACGACTGGTGCGCTCAAATAACAACCAAAACACAACTAAAAGCCCAGGCCTGGTCCTCTCTCGTCCTTCACTGTCGTCGCTCCAGTTTTATATCCTTTCATCTCCTCCGTGGGCCTAGAGACCGGCGGGTCGAACAGGTGTAGCTCATCTCCAATCACTCCACCGGCCTCGCTCCCACGTCCCTCGGCCCCGCCCCACTCGTCACATACCCCCATTGCCCCTCGCAGGCCGGGGGGTACTCCTGAGACTGCGTTCTACTCCCCCCCGCCCCCCTCCCTCCGGAGGGGACCACTCACGGTGACCTGCGGGAACCTGGGGGTAGGACAGACGAGGCGAGAGAAACAGAGATGGAAGGAGGAGTGACAGAGACGAGAGAGGGGAGAGAGGAAAAAAAAAAAATTTGGGTTCCCAGACGTAGGCGACGGCTCCTCCGGTTTTGGGCAGCCGGCAGGAGTCCCCCGTTCCCTGCTACTCCGGATTCCTTCACGGAGGCAGCAGGCTCCGGCCCCATGGCGAACGGCGCCCACTCCTCCGCTCCCTCACGGACGGCAGCCGTCCCTCCACATCGCGGGCGGCCGGCCGGCAGCGAGCTCGCCCGTCCCCGGCAACTCACTCCAGCCCACCGCCTCGAGCGTCCAAAGCGGCACACTCCTCGCCTGCTCGATGGCACCGCGGATTCACCACAGCGGCGAGGGATCTTCACCAGTGCGTCCCTCCTTCTCCCGGGCTTCGGCACCACTGTAATAATTTAAAACTTCCTAGTCATCGGCAAGAAGGAGGCGGGAACCGGCGGACAATCAAATAACATTTTAATAATACAAAATAAACACAAAACAGCGCACCAGCCCCTCACAGACGACTGGTGCGCTCAAATAACAACCAAAACACAACTAAAAGCCCAGGCCTGGTCCTCTCTCGTCCTTCACTGTCGTCGCTCCAGTTTTATATCCTTCCATCTCCTCCGTGGGCCTAGAGACCGGCGGGTCGAACAGGTGTAGCTCATCTCCAATCTCTCCACCGGCCTCGCTCCCACGTCCCTCGGCTCCGTCCCACTCGTCACAGTGGTCTTTCTTGTAGATTTTTTTTTCTTGTAACCCTCCCATACAACTGTGGAGAATTTGTGATATTTTTGTCACATGGTTTCTTCCGGCTCTTTCATCCAGTCTGGAGTGAGGTCCTAATCCAGGGAGGGTCTGTGTTGTACCAAATACCTTCCACTTCTTAAAAACAGACTTCACTGTGTTTCTAGGCATTGATGAAGTCTTTGAAATGTTTTTGTATCCATCTTGTGCCTGTCCACAACTTTATCTCAGGGTCTTTTGACAGTGCGTTGCCACTCATAGTTGATTGTTTGCTTTAGTTTGCTTCAGTTGCACTACAAAGGCCCTGAAATGCTTCAGGAAAGCTCTTTTCACGCTAAACTAATCAAAATGAGCAAAGCTGATCATGGTTGAAAGTCAAATGGCTTTTTGTGTGCCAATGAGAAGATGAGTACAGTAGCTACAACTGACTGAGTTTACAAGTCATTTTTAGGAGGGAGATGATACTATTTCTTTTGATTTTTTTTTTTAATTTGTATTTTTTCTGACAGTTGGTGTTATATCTTGCACTAGAAACTAGAATAAACTAACTATGACTATTTATTAGTTTATGGTTTTATTTATTAACTAATATACACAAACTAACATCAATCAAAACTACTATACAAATGAAAATAAAGCGTAATAAATAATACAAACTAATATGAAAACTAAATTACTATGATTTTATCAACATGCTAATTTTACATAAACATAAAATTATATAATGAAATAATTAATAAAAACATTTAAGATAATCTAGTGTTTTCTTTTAACTTTGTAATGTTCTAAACATACAGTATTTTACAGTGGAAGTATTTGGCTTGAGTGTTGAACTGAGGTGGGGCAGGGATATGGAATAAAATCACTGTCAAAAATAATCGTACGTAATTCAAAACATTTGTGTGTAATTTTAATATACTCGTGCGTAATTTAAAACTATTGTACGTAATTCTTTTTTGTCAGAGTTGGATTCCAAAATCTACGGCCACGACAGTGTACAGATACGCGATTTTGTGTGTATTTTTGAGTACAACTCTAAAATGCACGACTGTGACAGTTTACAGACACGGCGCTTGTTTTCACAACAGCTCTGTTACACACACGACATGCGAATTACGACCACGAAGTGCGGTGTGCGAAACGACTGTCAAAAATACATCATCAAGGTCACAGGCATTACTCTCCGAGGGAAGATGAATCGATCGCCTATAGATTAATAGATTGCCTATCGCCTAAAGATTAATAGAAAGCGATAAATTAAACACTTAATCCTATAAAACCAATTGAAATGTATCCAATGTAAAAACAGCGTTAATGATGTAAATAATATTTTAAATTACTTTCGAAAGTACCTTCAAAACGGCTTACTGGCGTAATCACCGCACGTTTAGGTATTAGTTTATCAATAATCAAAAACAGATTACAATTAGTTTTGAGAATACAAACGTCTCTTAACACGGTTAGTCGCACTTGATGTTCTTAAGTTAAAGTCATTTAAAGTCAGCTGTATTTGTTAACATTAGTGAACTAACAAGAACAAACAACGTACATCTGTATTTTTATAAACTAACAAAGTTTAATAAATACTGTATCAAATGCATTACTCATAGTTAATGTTAGTTAATACATCAATCAACAAATGAAACTTTATTGTAAAGTGTTACACTAGAAAACTAGGTTTTGCCTGATAGAGAAAAATTAGTAAAAATTAAAAAAAAAACTAATAAATTTAAAAATTAGTCAGAAGAGTTTAGTAACCTTGTTTTAAGTGACATTAACCAATTAAGCAAACAGACACAGCTTTATACACTAAAACATTTATTTAGCTTTCAGTTTCAGTCACCAATTGAAGTAAAAAGATAGATAGATAGATAGATAGATAGATAGATAGATAGATAGATAGATAGATAGATAGATAGATAGATAGATAGATAGATAGATAGATAGATAGATAGATAGATAGATAGATAGATAGATAGATAGATAGATAGATAGATAGATAGATAGATAGATAGATAGATAGACCACTCATTCATTAATTCATTCTGTAGTAGCAGTCCATAGATTAGAATCCAGCAAACTCTTTGTCTGAATAGAAAGCTGTGAAGATGCCCTTCTTTCCAAGACCACAGTATCTACAGCCATCACACATCTGCTGAGCTCCAACTCCACTCTGTGTGTCCTCCTCACATCTGGACTGACAGACCTCCAGTCAACCATACCTACACAAGAGAGAAACAAATGTTGAGAGATTCAAACAATAAGTTACCAATAAGTAGAATAAAATATCCAATAAAAAAGAAGCGCAAGTGTCTGAGAGTGCAAGTCTGCAGCCAGACCCTTCTCCATTATATTATAATACAACTGTACTACTGACTCTTCACTGAGTACCAAAAGTACATATGCTTCCTGTGCATGGTTTCTAAAAGAATGGAATCAGAAAAAAGTTGACTGGCACTCATCTATACCACAGGTTATACTAATATTTACATTTATTCATTTAGCAGACACTTTTATTCAGTGCTTGTCTCCATCTTCTAATGTTGACAATGTGCCTCTGAAGGAAAGTCAGTGTCTTTCTCAGGTGTGGTGGATATGCAATGTTGAAACCAAAATACATCCAGAAGGCTGTTATGAAGGCTTCATCAAGGCTGGTGCACGGACACACATCTATTCCATCTTCTGTCACCACACTGAGCCCTCGAACTATGACTGCCATTTTACAGTCAGTATCCATCAGGTGTATTAGGAAAGGTGTAGCTGGGTCCCCCTTTCATAAAATAAATAAAAAGAATAATAACAACAATAATAATAACAAAAATAAAGAGAAAAAAAGAAAACACTTTTCAGATTCATCAGATTCTGTTGCATCCTCTTTGGCTCAGACAGTGTAGCTACATACACTGCAGAACTGCAGAAACAATCAGAAGCTAATGTATAAGGTTCACAATATACGATGCATTTCATGTTTTTGTATACACTGATAAATCTTACATTGTTTTCTAAAACTATTGCTTTAAATTTTTAACAGATGGGCTAAAAAGGTACAGAAGAATAAAATATTACCTGAAAAGATTTGAAACGATATTTTACAGTTGATGAGTTTTTTTTTCTTTAATATACTCACTCCAGCAGGTGTCCTGAAGTATGTGTATTTTTTGAGTACATCCTCCACAGAGATTCCTTCCGTGCTTTCTCAGCGTCTCCAGGAGCATGTTCCTGTCATGTGGTCTCTGACCGTCGAGGGGTCTGGATGTGTTTCTGATACTCACTTTATAACACATTCACATGTGCCTCAACAGACACTGAATCCTCCCCAACACAAGCTTCCTTCATCAGAACAACAGAAACAGATCGTGCTTAGACCGTGACAGATATGAGAAACATCTAAATACTTACTGAACAAGGTGCTTTAGATATAAAAAATAATAAAAACATTGAACTGCATAAACATTAAGATGATGGTCAGGCAGTGAAGAAGTGGAGTACATAGAAAAAGGATTTAAATATCTGTAGTCCAGTATCTTCCTTACATTAACCTGCACTAAGTGAAAATGTAAAATTGATTAACAGTGCAAAAATAAATTATGCACATGGCAGTGTGCTTACATATTCTACAATAACCTGCAAGTGGAGCACGTTCTGCTTTACATTACAGGTTTAGGGATGTGTCAGATGTGCTTAAAACACAAACTTGACTGATTGTCATTTTCCAGCAAATAAAGATTACAACATCTTGTTACTACAATATTGTGTGTGATTATGTTGATAGAGATAAATCAATGGTTTAAAAAAATTTTAACTTGCACAGTCATTTCTTTCTGTATTTATGTGCTAATTTGCATAAATACCACACAACAGATCTAATCATTGTGTCTAGCCAGGTGAAAATGTCTTGTTCAATCTTGTTGATAACAGTAAAATACTTAATATTAAGATCTGAGTGGAACCCATTTAGGCTACCCATGAGCATTAATACAGAGAGGCAGGAAGAAGTACTTTGGTTCTTACTTAGGCTGGTTCCTTTATTAATTTTTAAGAGATTATACTTGGGCTGTTTCTGGGGGACGAGTCTGAGGCAAGAACATGAGACAATAGTAAGGAGAATGCAGAAGACACAACTTTTACCTTTAGAAACCAGCCTTTATTAATTACTAATGCAGAGATGGGGTTTGGGGTTGGGTCCGTGGGACTGTTTCTGGGGATTTACTTTTTATTTTGCCTACCTTTTGTCTTCTGCATCCTCCTTACTGTTGTCTCATGTTCTTGCCTCAGACTCGTCCCCCAGAAACAGGCCCAAGTATAATCTCTTAAAAATTAATAAAGGAACCAAAGTACTTCTTCCTGCCTCTCTGTATTAATGCTCATGGGTAGCCTAAATGGGTTCCACTCAGATCTTAATATTAAGTATTTTACTGTTATTTGTCAACAAAAATTAACAAGACATTTTCATCTGGCTAGACCCAATGTTTAGATCAGTTGTGGTATTTATGCAAATGAGCACATATGTAATTAGATTATGCACCATTTGTCCATGTTAACAAACAATTAAAAAAACCTGTAATACATTTTTTGTTTGTCTTGATGTAAGTAATCAACTCATTTGCATGGTGATATCTAAAGGTTAAAAATGTTACCCTATTCATCACGTGAGAAAAAGAATGAATAGGCTATATTTGGGTCTTTTTCGAAACTTTCCCCTAATGGGATTCTTCTGGGCTTTTTTTCCTTACTCAGGACATATTGATACAAAATCAGTCTGCTTCTGTTGCAATTGTTCAACCTTTTTTCCTAAATTGACTAGACTTTTAGTGATAAATGAAATATGACTTCAATACTTAAACAGTGAACACTTATATAACATGACCTGTGTATTAACGTACAGTGCACGTAACACGGCTGTTAGGAAGTCAACACTTAAAATTGCTCATTCTTTTATGTAACCCTATCTCATCGCGCTACAGGCTGCAATGATGACCTCCTAAACAACTGTCTTCTTTAAGCACCTAACGTTACATGAACTCTGGGTGCTTATCTTACCTACTATACTATCTCTGTAATATTGCTACTCTCCGTTATTAGTTTTAACTAACGTTAACCCTTAAACACAGGGGTTGTCAAGTTCGGTCCTGGAGGGCCCGTGTCCTTCAGAGTTTAGCTCCGACCTCATGACTGCCTGGAACAAGTTTGATGACCCCTGCTTAAACATGTCAGATTAAAAAAATAATAATAATAATTAACTTACCTGAGACGAGGTGTGAGCGCTTGGCTGCTGATCCGCCATTTCGGTTTAAAACTTTGGTGGGGCGCATGCGCACTTCGTTGAATCGATTCATCTTCCCTCGGATAGTAATGCCTGTGACCTTGATGACGTATTTTTGACAGTCGTTTCGCACACCGCACTTCGTGGTCGTAATTCGCATGTCGTGTGTGTAACAGAGCTATTGTGAAAACAAGCGCCGTGTCTGTAAACTGTCACAGTCGTACATTTTAGAGTTGTACTCTAAAAAACACACAAAATCGCGTATCTGTAAACTGTCGTGGCCGTAGATTTTGAAATCCAACTCTGACAAAAAACAGAATTACGTACAATAGTTTTAAATTACGCACGAGTATATTAAAATTACACACAAATGTTTTGAATTACGCACGATTATTTTTTAACAGTGATTTTATTCCATACAGGGAAGAAATAATATAAAATAATAAAGAAATGTAATCAATTTAATACATTTAAATAATACAAAAAACAACTTCCTATTTTCTTATTAAACTATGGGGTCTATCAATCAAACCAGACTCACGCTTTCACTTTCACCTAAAAACAATCTGAAACTCCCTAGATTGTAATCAGTTTACAAAGAATATTAGTAAGACTTAATGAATTGTGAGGCCATTAAAATAACTACTCCAGTTCATAAATAATTCAGGCATGCTGGTGATCCCCAAAATCAGGTTTGCTGGCCAAAAATCACTCGTCATTTCGGTATCTACTTGAATATTGGATTATAAGGAAAGCAAGCTCTTAGGAAGGCAGTGTGGTCTACAGTAGAAATCTCTAGATGTGGTCTAGGTCTACATCTCCATAAGAATAAAACCAGCCCAGGTAATTGCATTTTGGACATGTTGTGCATCAGCTAGTATTAAGGATCTAGAAATGCTGGTTCACTCTAAACAGAACACCTCATGCGATTAATCCCTCTTCCCTCAATCCATGAAACACGATTGCGACTGGCAATTTTCATTGCTGGGTACAAACTCTTTCAAGAGACATGTTCGAACTGATCCACAAAAAGGGTTCTTGTGTAAGTCACTGCAATTAACCTTTGGGTGACATTCTGTAAGCTTAATAGCTCAGAACACTGTAATGGTTGGACCCAACCTTGCAAATTGGAAGCATTTAATACTTTCTCTTTTGGGGTTAAAAGGTCAACATGTTCACGGTCAGAGACTATGACTCTCTTTCTGTTTCAAACAGATGTAATTCACATTACTAATTTATCTATTAAATCACCTGGCTAGCATCACCAAAGTTTGTAATTAATTTTTTTATTTAAATTTTTTTGTAATTATACTTGAATGGTTGTTGGTTAGTAGTATTACAACATTAAGATTTGGCCAGATTTATACAGCTCATGTTTTATATAACTACATTTCAATTAAGATAATTAGGTTGAAATACATAGTTTGCAAACAATTGGATCACATTTGTCAAGTTATATTATGCAACATATTATGCAAATTCAAGATAAGCATGAAGATCATAAATGTTTTATTAAAAAATATATTATATATATTATATATAAGCTATATTAGCTATTATTATTATTAACAACACAATTATTATTATAAAATAATATATAACTGCCAGAGTGCATGAGACAATAAATAAATACATAATTATTTTTTATCAACTGAATACAGACCCTTTAGTACAAAGGAACAGTATAAAAGAAGCAGTGCAAGCCAAGCAATTCAATATAGTAAGAAACACTACCAGACAATTTATCAAATTTTTGTAAGTTTTTTAGTAACTTTAGTAAGTAAATAAGTTTGAATGCAGTCTGTAAATAGAAGATATAATTTCCCCCTTTTCCACTCACTGTGCTGCTGACTCACCAATCCTCCCTGCCTCAATAACTTTGCATTTCATTTATTCGAGAAAAAAAAAAAAAAACATCACCAAGAACAGTGTGCTGTTGACACATTACATTGCCAACATAAAGCTTAAAATGTCTGTTTGATACCCAGCTTGCTTGTCTATGATATTCAGATGTTTCTCTTTGAGAAAGCAAAAAAAGGAACAGAAACAGCGGAAGACTCCAAAAAAATCACCAGCCTTAAAATGCATGTGCTTCGTTTATCTGTTTCAGTTTCCAACATCCATAAAATGTGGGTCAGATTCTTCTCTCAGTGCTGGAGATGAGCCTTTTGGCTTAAACGTAATGTCAGAAACATGGAGATTAGATTCTCACAAGCTTTTGTATTACGAGTTTAATGTAAATGTGGAAAATGCACAAAACAGGCTTATGTAACCACAACGTTTTTACACAAAGAAGCCACATGGTGAAAATTTAAGTTTTGTGACTTATAGTTCATGTTTTTTTAAGTGAAGTGAAAGTGACATTCAGCCAAGTATGGTGACCCATACTCAGAATTTGTGGTCTGCATTTAACCCATCCGAAGTGCACACACACAGAGCAGTGAACACACACACACACAATGTGAACAAACACCCGGAGCAGTGGGCAGCCATTTATGCTGCGGCGCCCAGGGAGCAGTTGGGGGTTCGATGCCTTGCTCAAGGGCACATAAGTCGTGGTATTGAAGGTGGAGAGAGCACTGTACATGCACTCCCCCCACCTACAATTCCTGCCGGCCCGAGACTCGAACTCACAACCTTTTGATTGCGAGTCCGACTCTCTAACCTTTAGGCCACGACTTCCCCTAAAAGCTCTGAGGCCAACAATATTCCAACATATTATACTGAAAGATGACAAAAACAAGGACATACAAAAATCTAAAATAAAATGACTTTACAGGGATCTAAACAATTTTTATTTTTTATTTTTTCAAATAAAATGATTAATCTGAAACTGGGTAGCATTAGCAAATAGCAAATAGTTCACTACTAAACAAAATATATTGACTATATAATCAGAAAATGTCATAGAAAAAAAATGCATTTGTCAAACAGTTTCATGGGGTCTTAAAATTAAAAATAAGTTGTTAAAATGAGCTTGCACAGATATTCATTACAATGTGTTTACAAAACTAAACGCCCACGTAATCTTGTGGTAAATGAGTTTAAGGCCTATAAGTGCACAACTACTAAATATTAGACTAATTATATCAACAAACTTCCATGGAAATTTAACTTTCATTGGTGTTTAATCACAGTAAACATTCAGCAAAGTCTTACAACCAAATTGAATACCAACAAGGACAATAAATGAATTGTCCAGTCTAGAGGTGTAAGAAAATATCGATACACATGAGTATCGCGATATTTTGTTTGGCGATACTGTATCGATTCTCAAAAATGGAATATCGATATTTAAAAAAATATATAATTCAAGATTCATGGCAGTTGTTTCGTTTCGAGTGTATCTCCCGACCGCTAGATGGTCTTCATCTCTGAACAAATCCTGAGTGACAGGAAATACTAGTATTAGAGCGAGCCACTAATGTTATCGTTAATGTAGTTCACTGCTAGTAATGGAGGGTGAAAGATTTGTCCCAGTTCATATCTCGTGCGAGCCTCTTCACATGGGTCGTGGCCTGTTTTCATACAGTCTATGGTCGCGGCAAGCGGCGTAACCGAGGCTGCAGTTTCTCTCATTTTAGGGGCGTTTTGTGCAGTTGGTCACGGTTTTTGACGACGGTAAAGTTAATTTGACATTCATTAGACATTCAGGGTTTTTTTGCCAATTAAACTCTTTAAGGCTGTTATATTTTCTTCCCAAACTAACTCGGTCATAAATCTATGCCCTTTACATTGCACAAGTCTTAATTTCTGGGGGGGGGGGGGGGGTTAACAATGAACCATTTAAATTAATTAAACAATTTAACTAAGTGACATTATAATATAAAACCAATACTAAAATGTTCAGAAAAACATCCCTGTTATTGCACAAAGTTCCATTTTGGAATTACCGTTTTATGTGTTTTATAATAATTTTAATTTTGACTCTGAGTGGCGCCGATACAGGATGGCTGCCTCCGTGACGTGCTCTGCAGTTGTTTTTGTGTTTTTGTTAGTTTGTCCTGTCTTTAGTTATATTCCTGCAATCAGTTTCACCAGGGACGAATTGCTGGATATTCGGCAACACACATCTCCCGATATTTCACCGGTTTTCGACTATTCTGATGTTTTGCTGGACATTCTTGTCGGCGGAGCGGCTGCCCTGATCACACGCTTCAAGAGGACGCGCAGGCGGGGAAAGCGAGCGGGAGCGCTCGTGAGACTCAGAAAACGCGGATTTCGAACGCCGTTGCCTAGCATCCATCTGGCAAATCTCCGCTCTCTACCCAACAAAACGGATGAACTGCTTCTGCTCTCTCGGACAAATAAAGATTTCTCCCACTCTGCTGCTCTGTGTTTCACGGAAACTTGGCTGAATGACACCATACCGGACAGCGCGCTCCATCTGCCGGACTTTCAGCTGTTTAGAGCGGATCGCGACGCAGAATCAACGGGGAAATCGCGCGGCGGCGGGACATGCTTTTACATCAATGAACGGTGGTGTACAGATGTAACTGTGTTAAAGAAGACGTGCTGCTCAAATCTCGAAACGCTCTTCATTAACTGCAAGCCGTTCTATTCGCCGCAGGAGTTTCATTCGTTCATTCTGGTTAGTGTTTACATCCCTCCTCAAGCGCACGTGAGCTCAGCTTTACAGAAACTCGCTGAGCAGATCACAGAGACAGAACAACAACACCCAGACTCTGTTTTAATCATTCTTGGGGACTTTAATAAAGCCAATCTCTCCCGTGAACTGCCAAAATACAGACAGCATGTTACTTGTCCCACAAGAGACAGTAATATATTGGATCACTGTTACACAACAATAAAGGATGCATTTCACTCTGTTCCACGAGCAGCTTTGGGACATTCTGATCACCTTCTGGTTCATCTTATACCGACCTACAGGCAGAAACTTAAATCAGCTAAACCTGTATTAAGGACTGTAAAAAGATGGACTAATGAAGCAGAGCAGGATTTACAATCTTGTTTTGACCTCACTGATTGGAGTGTTTTTGAAGCTGCTGCCACCGATCTGGACGAACTCACAGAGACCGTAACATCATATATCAGTTTCTGTGAGGATATGTGTATTCCTACCAAGACTCAACTAAATTACAACAATGACAAACCGTGGTTCACTGCAAAACTCAGACAGCTCCGTCAGGCCAAAGAAGATGCTTACGTGAAGGGGGACAATGTCTTGTATAAACAGGCTAAATACACACTGCAAAAGGATATCAAAGTGGCAAAGAGGAATTATTCTGAAAAAATAAGGACTCAGTTCACTTCGAACGACTCCGCATCAGTGTGGAAAAGCCTAAAGAAGATCACCAATTACAAGACACCACCCCCCAGCACTGTGGAAAATCAACGACTGGCAGACGATCTGAACGAGTTTTACTGCAGGTTTGAAAGAACACCCATCACCTGCCCTGAACACCTCTCCACACAACCGTTCACACCAATAACAACTCCTGCAACCAACCCTGAATGCCTCTCCAAACAAACGTTCACACCATTCACAGCTCCTGCAACCAACCCTGAATGCCTCTCCACACAACCGTTCACACCATTAACAGCTCCTGCAACCCATCCTGATCACCTCTCCAATCAACCGCTCTCACCATTCACAACTCCTGCAACCAACCCTGAATGCCTCTCCAAACAACTGTTCACACCACTCACAACTCCTGCAACCCACCCTGAACACCTCTCCAATCAAGCGCTCTCACCATTCACACCTCCTGCATCCCCCCTCTCCCCCACACCTGCAATACAGATCAGCGAGGATGCGGTGCGCCAGGTCTTCAGGAAGCAGAAAAGGAAAAAAGCACCAGGCCCAGATTGTGTTACACCAGCCTGTCTGAAATCCTGTGCTGACCAGCTGGCCCCCATCTTCACAAAGATCTTCAACAGATCGCTGGAGCTGTGCGAAGTCCCTTCATGCTTCAAACGCTCCACCATCATCCCCATCCCAAAGAAATCCAAAATTACAGGACTAAATGACTACAGGCCTGTGGCTCTAACGTCTGTAGTCATGAAGTCATTTGAAAAACTGGTGCTGGCCCACCTGAAGGACATCACTGGACCCTTGCTGGATCCTCTTCAGTTTGCCTACAGAGCAAACAGGTCTGTGGACGATGCAGTAAACATCGGACTGCATTATGTTCTGCAACACCTAGACAGACCGGGGACCTATGTGAGGATCCTGTTTGTGGACTTCAGCTCTGCCTTCAACACGATCATCCCAAACCTCCTCCTGCCCAAACTAACTCAGCTCCCCGTGCCCACCTCCGTCTGTCAGTGGATCAACAGCTTCCTGACAGACAGGCAGCAGCTAGTGAGGCCGGGAAAATACACATCCAGCACCCGTACAATCAGCACCGGAGCTCCCCAGGGCTGTGTTCTCTCCCCACTGCTCTTCTCCCTGTACACTAATGACTGCACATCTAAGGACCCCTCTGTCAAGCTCCTGAAGTTTGCAGATGACACCACACTCATCGGCCTCATTCAGGACGGTGACGAGTCTGCTTACAGACAGGGGGTTAAAGAGCTGGCTGTCTGGTGCAGTCTCAACAACCTGGAGCTTAACACGCTCAAAACAGTGGAGATGATCGTGGACTTCAGGAGAAACCCCCCTGCACTCCCCCCACTCACCATCATGAACAGCACTGTGACTGCAGTGGAGTCATTCAGGTTCCTGGGCACCACTATCTCTCAGGACCTGAAGTGGGACATTCACATTGACTCCATTGTGAAAAAGGCCCAGCAGAGGTTGTACTTCCTTCGCCAGCTGAGGAAGTTTAACCTGCCACAGGATCTGCTGAAACAGTTCTACTCCACCATCATCGAATCCATCCTCTGCACTTCAGTAACTGTCTGGTTCAGCTCAGCTTCTAAATCGGACCTCAGAAGACTACAGAGGGTAGTCCGGACTGCTGAGCGAATTATCGGTACAACCCTCCCATCTATTCAAGAACTGTACTTATCCAGAGTGAGCAAAAGGGCTGTTAAAATCACTCTGGACCCCTCACATCCAGCACACTCCCTCTTTGAACTGTTGCCATCTGGTCGACGCTACAGAGCACTGAGCACCAGAACGACCAGACACAGGAACAGTTTCTTCCCTCAGGCAATCCATCTTATGAACAGCTGATAATAACTGTGGGACACACTACACTATTTATATTTATATACACTACACTTTTTATCCAACACACATACTTAGCGTACACGTAAATCTTTTGCACATAATATACATGTACATACATGGAACACACTATACTACTTATATTTATATTTATATACACATACACTTATTTATCCAAACACACATACTTAGCGTACAGTTACAATTTTTCCACATAATATACATGTACATACATAAATGCTCTTTTTAATATACCTGCCATACATTGTCAATTTGTATATTGTCAATCCTTACCCACCTATTTGTATTTTTTTGTATTTTTTATTCCTTATTGTGTTTTTTGTTCTGTCGCTGTTATGTTGCACTGCGGAGCTCTGTCACGAAAACAAATTCCTCGTATGTGTGAACATACCTGGCAATAAAGCTCATTCTGATTCTGATTTTACAACTTTTAATGTATGCAATAATATAAATTCATTAAACCACAACACCGTTTGATCTAAAGGAATCAAACCAACTGTAACATATACAGAATATTATTCAGTATAATGCACAAGGCTTCGTTTTTCAGATTATGCCTTTATTGTTTTTATATACATTATTGAATCCATTTTTTTCAACTGTTTTATATACTGTACCCACTTAAATTAATTAAACTGACATCGTTTGAGATAAAGGTATCAAGCCAACTGTATTATATTCTTTCTAATGCTCAAGGCTTGGTTTTTTAGATTATGCTTTTATTGTTTTTATATTGTTTATTTTATTAAAGGATCCTGCAAGCACTTTAATTTATCCCCTTTAGTCATACTGCACAAAAAAGTGGTTTAATAACATTGAATGTTACAGGGACTGATTATTGCAAATGCAGATCCCACTGTGTTCTGGTTAAACAATTTGTATTTATTTATTGTCAAGGTTTGCATATGGTGGTGTTCTTAATGACAGCATTCCTTACAAAATTTACTATTCCTAAAATAAGAAATATCCCAATATATCGCCTTGCTTACAGTATCGCAGTGTATCACAATATATCGTATGCAATGCACAGCCCTAGTCCAATCTGCTTTGACAGTGAACATTGATGAAGGAGCTAAGACAACAGCTAGAATACAAAAATGTAAGAACAATTGATTCTAGATTATAAATGCTAACAAAATACAACTCAAAAAGTTATAAGAAATCAAGTTTTAATGTATTTAGTCCATATCTGTGAGCTCTGAGGCCATTTAAGTTTGTCCAGAGTAAGCACTTTACTGTGTCCATAGACAAATATGCAAGAATATTTGATTTTAGATGAGAAAATGCCATCAAAATAATTGTCTAAAAGTCTCTAGCATAATTAAAACACTCCAAAAAGCTGACATAAGCTTTTACAAGTTAGACCAAAATGACTTATTCACTGCAGACTTTGTAGTTTCTTTGTCCAATTAAATGGTTTCTAGAATGAAAATGTCCCTTTGCCTTATACTATCACTCACATAGGCAACAAATTAAGTGTGTCCAGACAGTTCTGACACTAAGCACTGATTAACAACCACCCTACCATGACAAGACAAAAGTCAGAAGACAGATATGTAAGAATGTTTCATTCTAAAATAGTACAATGGAAAACAAAATTCCCTGTGATGACCTATTGACTTTAAACTACTGCAAATGGAGATTTGAGTCTCCGACAAGCGTTAAACCCGATCCTTGAATATCCCATGGGATTGCCCACTTATTCCACAGGAGCTGTGTAGCATTCCAACCCTGACAACATGAGAACCTGAGCATGAACATCTATAGTGAGCCACAGAGAAAGAAAACAACAGCCTAGAGTGTCATGAAATGCTGAATTAGCCAATTATCCAGCCTGTCAACTGTAACAATACTTGAGATTCCACTAGCCCAAAAAAAATGATTTTATCAAACTCCGAGGCCCCTACAAAACAATACAATTCACTTTCACCTTCAGCAGACCCCTATTAAAATGTTGCATTCGTAGCACTGATGCGATGACTTGGAAATGCATCATAAATTCAATATGTCCTTGAAATAAAATGTCATTTTCTTGTTCCAAAAGTAATTACTAGTTCCATTTTCTATTAGATAAAGAAAATACTGCATCATATTTGAGGTCAAAACTCCCATAAAGCAATTTTAGAAACCTGTTCTAAAAAAAACAGAGAGTGTACGTTGTAATGCACATGCACTCTGTCATCTCTTTTAGAAGAAAAATCTATGAAATGTCAATAAACAAAGAACTAAGCAATTTTGTGTTATTAAAGAACAAAAAAAAAATCAATGTGTGACGTTGATGAAACCAATTCCTTACCATGTCTCCTTTATCTCCCTTTTGTCCAGAATGTCCTGCCAAACCCGGAAGCCCTTGATCCCCCTTTCAAATACACATAAGTCACATTATGGAATGTTAATATGTTAAATCAGCTCTCTGTATCCGGTCTAAAATGCTGTGATCAAAATTCAAAGAACAGTCTAAGCCTGAACTCTGGCTCTTTGTACTTCAGAAGAGATTAGCTGAACGTCGTCCACTGATGAAGTGCATGTCTGTGCCCAAACACCCCCTTATTTGTGCTAAATTGCTTCTAATAAGCTTTTATTTCTGCCTCTGGCTGTCATCCAGGTATACAGACTGCCATAAATGTGCTTTAATTGGCCATTCATTTTGCATGCGGCATTACCTCAGGATCCATTGTGGAGCACTAACTTGCTCATTTAAAAAATGCCTTCATGGTTTAACTTTACCTTCAGAGCAGGACAGTGGCATCGGTCGGTGGGCAGCTGGGCTGGCATTGACAGCATTCTGTGGAGGTATCCTGTGACCAGTGGGGCCGCTGTGGGGTTGTGGGTCACTACAGGTTCACACTGGTCAGATTAAAAATAAAAACATGGACTACTGTTAAATTCTTAAAATATAGACCAAGATAATTATCCACTTGGAATTCCTTGAAGATGGGATTTATGGAGATTTTCTACATTATGCATGCATAATATACGCATACAAATCTTGTTGTGAAATCCATAATTCTGGCAAACTGACCTACATAAAATATATCATTTGGTTCTGTAAAGTTATTAATATGATCAAAGATCTGGGAAAAAAAACAGCATTAGAGCTCAACTTTAATGACTTTGGCAGCAGCATTTGCAAACTTTCTTCAGCATAATTTTTTTTAAATACTTCTGGTGAATCAAACTGCAAGAAAATTAATTTAAAAGTCTGTCAAGAATTGCAAAAATACACAACCGTTCAAAAGATTGGGTTCATATATTAAAGTGAAAACTGTATTATTGTGAAATATCACAATTTAAATCTTTCACAAATCATTCTAATATGCTGATGTATTGATCCAGAACCATTTCTTACTATCATCAATGTTGAAAAAAGTTGAATGCAAACTATAAACTGCAGCCCCTGAAGATTGGGGTGGCATTACATGACCACCACAATGGCCACTTGGACCGTTCCACTTCCATGTGGAAAATACTAAGGAAACATTATCGCAAACGCTAAGAGGGGGATTAACACACAACTGTAGAGACCATGTACCAATTACAGCATTGAGCAGGAATGTGGATTTTCTCTAATCCAATCGTTTAAGACAGAATGTTGCCTTTAATTAATCAGAAATTATTGACCGGAGCAACTCGAGCTAAAAGGATGCCCTCAAGGGCTTTGTCCACAGTGAAAAAGATCGATCCAAGAACAATACATGCTATGGCTCTATTCCAAAATCTACATCTTTGCTTACGTGGATGGCATTTTAATATAGTTTCAAAAGGTAGAATAAAAGGCCAAATTCAAAGGCAGAATTGCAAGTATCCTATGCAGAGAAGGAAATCCCATAATGCACTGCAATGAGATGATTCAACTTAAAACTTAAGTCTGTTTCTCAAACAAAACTATCATACGGCTTCAGAAAATATGGAATATAATGCAAATAGACTACTTTTATAGTGTTTTTCTATGTTCTTTTGGAAACTTGAATAATTCAAAATGTAATTTACTTAACCCAATTCTGTGCACAATGTATTTTTATGCTTATTAGTATATATCAAATCATCTGCTGAGCAATATGTTAACAACAAATTCTATCAAAATCAATTGTGAGTTGAGTTTGTAATTGTTCAGTTGTGTCAGGAGTACTATTTGTCTTTGAAATCTTTGGAAATTAAACTATACCTCACATTACTTTATTCAATAACAGTGTCAAAATGTGTTTAGCCTGTTCAGATTTTATTTGATAATTATGTCTAGCCTCTAATTTTAGTGTAAAATTATGGGCTGGTTAGGAAGGATCATCGAGTCATCATGAACATAAACCTGAACATCTAACCGTAACTCCAGGAGAATCACAGCATCTGTCCAGGTCGGCTATTCTAGCATCACAGAAGATCAGAATCTCCTGAAGTTCAATCTGTGAAGGTAAATTGAAATTTTTAAACATGAACACTTGTAAATTAATGAGTACACCATTCAAGTTTCACTTGCATCAGGTTCAGACATGAAGTTAGTGAAGTTCCCTCAAACTATAAGTGGTTTCCACCATAGTTTGACAGGGCTTTAATGATCACTAAATGTACTAAAAGTACTAAGTTTTGCACTCATACTCTGATTTAGCAAGTGATGAGAACCACCGTCCACAACTCACATCCACTGGACGGCCATCCTCCACTCGAGTGGTGATGAATGTGCGTCCGCTCACGTTCATGCCAGACCTTTCAGCTGTCACCTGACGCTCAATCAGTTTGCAGTCCAGGTAGATAGAGACCGCATTGCTCTCAACAGACACACCCAGCTTGTGAAACTGTCGATCGAAGAGGGCATGCAGGTCTCGGTTCTTGAACACGTAAAGGAGGCTGTTTCTCAGAAAACCCTGAGCCAAAAACTCAACAGTTTTTTTAGCTCCATCCACTATTAGTGAGACCTAAATGAAGGAGAGAGAAGGGATGAACATTAGAGGTTTATTAAGAGATAAGCTGACTTGAAGTCTGAAGCGATCACTGTGTGCAAGAGAGTAGCATTTATATAATGATCATTTTGCCAGTCTTGCAGGAGTTCTTGGTTTTGAACATACAGATCTAAGTAAAATCTGGGATTTTTCACATACCTGCGTATCTCCATCTTGATCAAAGATCTGCAGAACAAACCAGCGATCTTTCTTTGTGGTTTTTCTGAGCCGGAACGTGGCAATAATGGAGTACTCATGAGAAAGTCCATTTGGGAACACAGATCTTTAGAAAAGAGACACGACATCAACATCTACAATTAAAATTGATCAAAATAAAATGTAGAACAATAGAACAAGTACATGACCGTTTACCAGGTGAGGCAGCATTAATTTGAATAAGTCACAGTAAAAGGTAAAAACATTCAAACTGCTGTTTTCTTTTTAAATATATTTTAAAATGTAATTTATTCCTGTAAAGCAAAGCTGAATTATCAGCATCATTACTCCAGTCTTCAGTGTCACATGATCATTCAGAAATCATTCTAATATGCTAACTTGCTGCTTGAGAAACATTTCTCATTACTGAGAATGAGGAAATCTGCTATGCTGTTTAATTTTTTATTTTTTGTAGAAACTATAATGCATTTTATTAAGATTCTTTGATAATTAAAGGTCACTTCTTAATAGATTTAAAGTATCCTTATTGGGGTCAGACTGACCCCAACTTTTGAACAATAGTGTATATAGAAAGAAATGAATAAATGAATAATAGTAAATGAATGACAATAAATGAATAAGTGAATTGTTTTAGAACTGGCACATGACTGGTCCAAACAAAATGACTCGATAAACAAATCAGACTTCTTAAAGGGGTCATATGATGTTGCTTAAAAACATTATTTTGTGTATTTGGTGTAATGAAATGTGTTTATGCGGTTTAAGGTTCACATTATTTCCTACATACTGTACATTATTCCTCTATGCTCTGCCTTTCTGAAACGCGTAGATTTTTACAAAGCTCATCAGTCTGAAAAACAGGGTGTGCTCTGATTGGCCAGCTATTCATTGCGTTGTGATTGGCCGAATACCTCAAGCATGTGACAGAAATGTTACGCCCCTTGCCATACTGTGTTTGTGTCCTGGTCAGAACACCGCCGCGACAAGACAACGGCAATAAAACCTATTACAAGCAAGGCATTTGTAGTATCGAATGGGGATGTAATTCCGGATTATAATGACTTATATTGTCTTTTTACGTGCTGCATTGAATCATCAGTGACAAATTCTTTACACATGTTAAAATACTTACATACTGTAAGTAAAAACAGCTGGCACTGTAGTCTTCTTTCCCAGGATCAGGAAACAGTCCTTCATGAAATGTGCTGCACATATCTGAATATATGGGTTGAATTGTTCTGGAACTGTGTTGTAAATACAACTTAACCACTGATTTGTAGTTGTGTCCTCTTTTGGAAGGCCAAACAAATTCTTTCAGTGTCTCCACAACATGGCGGCAGTGGCAACAGCTAAAATAAAAGTTATGCCTTCTTTCTTTGCGTGAACTTTTGGGCATCGTTATGCAAATCTTCCCACATAGTGACATAGACATCAGGGGGCATGTTTAAACAAGGTGTTTTAGGAGGGCGTGGATGAGTCTTAACTTTTATAAAGAATATCTCTTTGGGTTTGAGACTTTAGTCTTTGCAACTTTAGGGATCTTTTCCACTCACAAACAGCTTGTAACACTCCAAAGAGAAAGGAAAACTTTAAATCACATCATATGACCCCTTTAACGCTACATTTGAGAATAACAAGAATGTTCTAGAAAAACATGTTCAATTACTGCTTTAATTCAGCTAGAAGTGCTATTTTCATTTAAACACTTCAAGCCAAGTGCATTGGCATCATTATTCTCCTCTGTATTTTTCCCTCTTTAGTCTTTCCTGTAAGATTTATCAGATGAGTTTATCAGAAAACACTGTAAATGTGTCCTTACATAAACAGAGCTCATTCTTTCTGTCGGGCTATTGTTTAAAACCACTAAGAGGTTTTCACTCATCTGAATGAAATACTGCATCAGTTACTTGAAGCAAACTCATGGTACAAGAAATAATGCTAAAAGTCTTCTATTCGGTTATTGAAATTCTTGAAAGAGTAATATTACATTTTAAGTGAATCTCCTAGCACTGTAAGTGTTACAGAAAGAATTACTCCCATTTTCCTTTTACATTTCTTTGACACGCTATTTCGTAATTTACTGGCATTTCATCAAACACAATCAGCAAAACGGACAATGGGAAAATCTCATGTATTCATACATTAAAAGGACAGAAAAGAAGGGAAAAAGAAAGAGATCAGAAAATATTTAGTGAATTTCTCAAAAAAATATTAACTGGCTTCCGAAGATATGGCATGTTCATACAATTAAAGAATATTCTTAAAGCATCTCCTTTGCATTCCACACAAGAAAGTCAGTCTTCTTGGAAGGGCTTGACAATACTATAAAAATTCAATCTAACATTTATCTTTATAAGGAAAGAGGCAATAACAGGTAGAAAATGAGAGAATAAAGACTTTATTGGAATTTCTGAATGAAGCCTTAAATTAGACTTGATATGACCAGGCGCTGGAACAGACTTGTGTCGAGTGTGACCTCATAAGTGAGTGCAGTGTTTCAGAGCACACCAACCTGGGCACCATGATATCAATTCACTTCATCACTGAGCTGTTAAATAGGGACATCAGAAGCCATATGCCAAATAGGATGGGATGTAACACTCTAATGCAGCCCATATTAAACTTATCTCGAACATACAGATTAATAAGCAAACAAATGGTGCCATTGCTAAAAAAAAATGGCAATGGCATTTTCTTTGCATTCCCACAGTGGCCTGAGCTTGTTCCCCCATGCTTAACATTATATTATGTTACATTATATGATATTATATTATACATTTAGTTTAAAATTAACAAATAAATTAAAGTTTGTCCCCCACAATTTGGTGGTGTGATGTGACGTGACTTGATTAAAAAAAAAAAAAAGATTTTATTAAAATATAATCATTCAGTCAAGCGTGAAATTTGTGCACCTCTAGTAGCACAACACAGCATTGCAAACAACAAATATCAATATGAAAACAGAAAATGCTACCCCAAACCTTAGTCAGCATTATTTTGTCCAAACAAACAGACTGCAATTGTGTTTGGTGGTTTTGTGTCAATAGTGGTGCACAGAGTTTTATTTTGTCCATAGTGCAAAATATATATAAAAATAATCTATTCAGCCAAATAGAAAAGGCAGAATTTCAGAAATTAAAGGAACAAATACAGTAGATAGACCTATTAGTGCCTGTTCATCAACCTTTACTTTCAACAACTCAGTTAGGACTACCAGGCAAACATTATGTCACACAATTAATATCCAAACTTTATATTGTGCTTCCCCCAACACTTTTCAGATCGTTCCCACACTCTTGCCTCTCACAAAAATCAATACCAAACATGCAATTAGCACATCTTAACAGAGTCATCTGTGAAACAACTAATGGAAAATAGTCTGGAGGAATGGAGCCTTCTCTTTCCATGTGACCTTATCAACATGACGATGGGGCCCGGCTGCATTTCCTGCGAGTAAAGTGAGAGATGTCTGGAGTTTGTGCTGGGGGCTCTTTGTCCTCTTCTTCACCCCCCCCCCCATCACATCCAGCTGACTAATGCCATCACCTGTCAGAGTTCAGCTTAATTGAGGTCTGGCAGTGGTTAGTACTCCACCTCCAGCCAAAGAGACTCACAGTTTGTCCCTGAGGGCAGGTTTGAGCAGCAGATAGAAGGCCCCAAAGTAGGCCGCTGACCAACAAGAGTCAGATAGAGCAACAGATCGCAAATCATCTGTGACCCATAGCTCCTGCAAGGTCCCTTGGAGCAAACAGTGTGTTTACAGTTGTATAAAAAAAGCTAAAAATATCCTCCCTTTCCCAGTGCTGATGACTAGGTGTTATTTTTCACTGGTGAAATGCGTGGAGGCCAAATCTTTACGGCCAAACCAGCAGGTGTGCTTGAAACCACAGAGAATAATCAGTTAGACTGAACTAAAGACTATGATGCAACACAAAGGAATAAATGACCTTCAAAAGTTAAACAATGTATTACTTCAGTGCGCAATGTACAGTGTAAATAGTGGCCCCCGAAATATTGGACGCTTAAAAATGTATTAATCTTATTAACAAATGATCAAACCAAGCTGCATTTGCAAAAACAAATTACGGTGGAACTTTTCTCAGAGCCTCTTCTGGTGATTACATTTAACTAACTGGTCTCAGGGACATTTTAGATGGATTTTATGTAGTCAGTTCTCCTCAAGTTTACACAGATGTATCCCATCACATTAACGAGGAACATACTGAAAGTGTCCAAAGGCTTACAGTAGCATCTTAAAAGCAATAAGTAATGAGATGCTGTGTGGTACAGTGATTTTAAATCACAGGAAAGGGTAAAAAAAAAAAAAAAAAAACACTGTTCTAATCCATTAATACTTTTATTCACCAAGGATGCATTTAATCAATAGAAAGAGACAGTAAAGACATTTACTTTAATGTTATAAAAAAAAAATTCAAATAAATTCTGCACTTTGGAACTGCCTCTATGAAACTTCCCATTTAAAGAATCCTGAAAAATGCATCACGGTTTCCACAAAAATAATAAAATAAAAATATAAATATGAATAAAATATTAAGCAGCATAACGGTTTTCTTTTCAACACTGATTATAATAAGAAATGTTCCTTGAGAACCAAATTAGCACATTATAATGATTTCCTAATGATCGTATGACACTGAAGACTGGAGTAATGGCTGCTAAAAATTCAGCTGTGGCACCACAAGTATACATGTAGATTTTACAATCTTCATTTTTTTTTATTACGGTATTATTTTAATATATTCAAACATACATTTTACAAATACTTTTATTTTAGTGGCGTCACTGTATTTTTCATCAAATAACAAGGTTCATCAAAAACATGAAAAGAAATACAAATCTTGTCCCAAATGTTCAATAGATTGTATTTTATGTCATTATTTTACTTAATTTAGCAAATTTATCTGAATTTTGAGCGTTTACAACATTTACATTCTGCTTGTGAAACGTGCCTGTGCTGTATTTCTTTAATTAATGTCACTAGGTTTGATATATTGTGTCAAAATAATTTTTAGTCTTTTTAGTAATAATAATAATAATAATAATAATAATAATAATAATAATAATAATATTATATATATATATATATATACATACACACACACACATATATATATATATATATATATATATATATATATATATATATATATATATATATATATATATATATATATATACAATTATAAAAATAATTATAGCCAAAAAATATGAAATTAGTAATGTTCACAGCATCACAATGAAGAGAAGTCATTGTGTTAGATGTAATTTACATTTGGTCTATGCATTTAGCAGACGCTTGTATCTGAAGACCTGCATTGCATTAAACTATCAGTTCATACATTTCCTGAAAATCAAACCCTAGGCGTTGCTAGCACCACGTTTGAGGTACAGGAATGTAATGACAACTCGTTTTATTTTATTTATTTTATTTATGTCAGATGTTTTTAGTACAAACACCACACTTTTATGTTTGTGACATAATTATCATAAGTCATGTCACCACCCTTTTTTTTTTACATTTTACTGTGACGTACGACTGATTGGAATGCTTTGAGGTCGAAAGTGGGGAATTTCAACTCTAGTCTTCCCACCCTTGATTTAGTCTGAAACTTGCCACAATTCCACTTTTCAGTAAATTACAAAAGAGTTCTTTTGAGCATCAATTTGAGCTCTTTGGACTCATGAATATGCTGTGGGTTCATGCGGCTTGGACAGCTGACCTTGACAGAACACGGCCTACATAACGGTACATGTCCAAGGCGGTTAGACGTAGATAAAACATATCTGAAAAGTCTAACTAACACAGAAGCCTTCTTTGAACTCAGTGTCACCCTTGAGCTGTAAATTAATAATGTCATTTTAAGGCAATTAACACACAGGACATGATTCCCCATTACTTTTTAATTTGTCTTCTAGGCAGTACTCCATTACAGTCACCTCTCTTGTCCTTGGTCGAGCCCACTGCCCATGGTCAGCAAATTAATTTTGTCCAAATTATTCAACATGTCTCACCTCACAGTTTATCCTTTTTAGCCAATGTGATTGAGAATTATCCCAGCAAGCTTGTGATATCTGAGTCATTCCATGTCAACACACCATTAAAAGCATACAAGACATCTCCTGAGTTTTCGACCGGATGTCAGTTAAAGTGAAAGCAAGATAAAAACCATGGGAAAATATTGGTTTGCATCGCCATAAACCCAATAACGGGCTGGCATATTTTCAAATCTTGAGTGGTATAAACTCATGCAAACCTCTCTGAGAATGCAGTTGTTCGGTGAGGTAACCCACGCTCTGTCCCGTACAGAAATTTATATGAGAAGCTGACAGGAATGCTAACCCAAACACGCAACATGTGGATGTGGGCATTAATTTAAACTACAATAATAACATGCTCATCACAGCAGTGATTCTGCAAGGAACTGTCCTACTTTCTCCTCTCCAGATGCTAGAAAATTCTGCACATCGTAGATCACGTCCAAACTACATAAACATCCATATGGATGCCCACATTTGCTGCAACAACTTTCAGCTTAGTTAACATTGTTTTCAGACAAAGCAATCCTCTGAATGATGTGTGAGTGGAAAATAAATGGCACAATATCAAAACCACATCAACATTTGCGGAACTTACTCTGTTGGTTTAAACAACGGTTTACTCCCCAGTCTCAACAACAGCCTGTTGTCTGTCACCGTGCCTTTTCTGAGAAGAAACTTCTCAGCTAAATCAAACCCTGTAAACAAGAGAAGAAAAAGACAAACATACATTACATTTGTGCATTCGCCAGAAACTTTTATCCCAAGCAGCTTACAGTACATTGCGTAAACATTTGGGGAATTGAAAACATGACCTTAGCGCTGTTACCTCCTGCTAAAGGAACAACATTAGCTTTAGGCTAAAGAGATTTTCAGTAAATGTTGTGCCCTACAAACTGTTGAACACACGTGCAGTTAGCAAGGCAACACTATTGTTGGTTTGGGGCTTGTTCTAAACTTCTGCAATTAGTTAAGTCTCCATTCAAACTGTGTTTTGTAGATTTTTTTTTTCTTTTTTTTTTTAAGCTTTAGGTAAACTGTTTTTAATACACTTTATAAATACCTTCAAACTAAAGTGACAATCTCCTAGTGTCTGACAGAATTATCACTGACAAATCTAACCTACAGTACACTGATGATGGCATTGTGGTATTTGCATATCAAATTGTGGTTGGTCATTTTCCTTCATCCATTTGTGTATGAAATAGAGATTAGCCTTTTCTTTCTTGCTATCCATTTAACTATAAACACTACAGTGCAAAGGTTTGGGATTTTTTTTTCATCCATATTTACTCAGGAAGGATAAAGACATTTATAAGGTTACAAAAAGATTATATTTAAAATAAATGCAGCCTTGGTCAGCATAAGAGACTTTCATAAACATTTAAAAACATCTTAACCCCGAATTTTTGATAGGGTACATCCATTTTACACCTTTCATAAGTGATTATGATTCTTGTGTGCAGCCAACACAAAGCAAACACTCTGTATTTCACAGAACCACATTTTTACCTACAATTTGACAGTATTCTTTAGCTGGCTTAAAAGAACTGGCATTTCCTTCAGGAAATGCTAAATTAGCTGGATAAATTGCTCTGTCAGCTTCAGCCATGTGCAACATTAGGAATGTTTTAAACAACCAGTTTGATGTTTAACAGCACTGCGTGAGGACAAGCTGTGCTTGATTTCTATTTGTATATACAGTATTCTTTGTTTGTACCTGTGAATTCTCTATGAATGTTTACATTGGTATCCCACTTGTCTTCCAGCTTCATGGGTGGACATGTATGATCTGCAGAGGAAAGGAATATTGTGTGTCAATGAAGCAACTGAATTGATTTTTAAAAACTGGTTATGTATAAAGAAGACCACAGCTAGTGTCACACTTATTCCTCCACTGAATAAGGGTAGGTTTTTTAAAAATCTTTTTAAAACCATTACAACAGTTATTGCCCAGGAAAAGTTCACTGAACTTTGTGAATCTGCCATTAAACATCCTATACCCTTGATGTATCACATACTGTTTCCAGGTCCAAGTTTCCACTCCACTGTCAAATGGGAATAATACTTTGAGATTCATTTTAGCACACCTTTAAGCTAAGGTTTTTTTTTATGTGGTGTATGCTACAGTCGCCGGGCTCACAGCGTCCTCGACATCAATATTTTATACACATAAAGCATGAATAAAAACCTGTCTAGCTAAAATTTCGGTATGGAGATAAAGGTTGGAATCATGATTTTCAGAGCCTGTCCTCCAACAAAAAACGACCATATAGGTTGTTTGTGCAAGCACCTTATTACCTATATTTACGTTTTAAAGTTAAGCGGCCTCTAGCAGGCGTGAAAATAATGACAGTATCGCGTTGCGTCTGTCATCATGAAATGACGTATAACGTCATTACCAATCAAAACGCACGTTTATTTAAATGCAATGTGTGGACTTTTTACACCGATCTCACAGTAATTTGTACATATTTTACAAGGTGACTTATTCGTTTGAATGACCACACCTAACCCCACCCCTAAACCTAACCCTCACAGAAATCATCCTAAATTATGATTTATTGAGCATATACATTTTACGTGCACGTCCGTTCTCTGGGATCGAACCCGTGATAGCATGATTGCATATCAAGGTATAATGCAATAATCTACCAACTGAGCTACACGAAACGCAAATCACAGTGCAAATAAAAGAGTACAAAACATGAATATGAAAACTAACTTTTGCCGATAGGGGCGCAATTGTAGTATATGCTCTGATGGGTTGTATTTCAGGGATTTGGACAAACGACCTATACGAGCGTATTGGTTGGAGGACAGGTTGGATTTTCAGTAGTACAATAGCACACTGTGAGTGTACAGTACAGGACGGTATTTTGTTTGCTTTTGGGATCTAATGAAGCATTTGGATACGGAAACTGTGACACATGACTTCAAGCACATAGAGTGCAACTGCGCCAAACTCAATTTTTTCTGCACCTTTGTTTTCCGGAAATATTCAAATATAAAAGGCACAAATTTTTAAAAATATGAATTTGAAGCAAAAAGACAACAGGTATAAGTTTGTGTAGGGCTTTTCTTTTTGTGGAGGGAAAGAAATACAATCACCTAAAAGCATTGTGAATAACAGTTGGAACAAAAATGACAGATAAAACTATTGATTCAAAGATTATGTATATAGAAACAATATACTTTACATTTATTGCAAAACATGCATATTTATATACAAATATTTAAGTATTCAGAGCGTAGAAAGTATTACATAATCTGAATAGTTTTTGGCATGATTTGTTTGTTCCAATTCTTTGAGTGGTGGAGGTTTCTTTAGCAGAATTATGGGTAATGTATTTTTTTCACCTGAAATTATGCTGTTATAAATCAACAAAAAATAAATTAAAACAATACAGGCTTATAGCTTCAGCGAAAGCATATACCATTAATTAATTAACAACCTCATAACTCACAGTAGTTCTATCTTTAACAGTTTGTAAGTTGTATTTAAAAATCAATTCCCCTATAGAGAAAATGAATAGAATTTTTACTTCCCATTGCTTTGGTTGACAGATGTTGTAAATGAATATACCTTATAAAACTTAATTTTAAGCAAATGTGACAACTTGCCCCAGTCTGATATTTAAAACACCTATTCATTTGCCAGGAGAACACAATTCAAAATGTCAGTAAAAATCCACCTCAATTAATAAAAACAAGTTTAAAAATTTAAAACTCATAATATCGAGCAAAAATGACACTGGAATAGGGCTGTACAATTAATCAAATTTCTAATCACGATTTCAGTTATGGATGCCACATTTATGTAATCGTTCAAAGTGGCAATTAATCATTTAAAGTCCACAGTTATTCTGCACGCTTAAAACATGTTTTTCTTTCTACATGTTATCTTAAGGGTTTTTCTATTGTTTTAGTTTTAGTATAACATTATAATACCATTCATATTTTGTACTTTTTTTATAATTTAAAGAAGAAAACAATCCGATGTATATTTGGCTTAATACTATTGAAAAGCACTTCCAGTTAGAAAGTGTTTTCAGCTTGTTTATTTTCATATAAAAATACTGCATGCGACACATAGGTGTATAAGTATAAATGTGTTTACATGGGTATATTTAGTGTGTAAATGTATGTAATGCACATATATGTAAAATTATGTAGGTATATACGGTTTTCTTTAAATATAAGAGTATAAACAGGTATTATATATATTATTTGTATACATTATCAAAGTAATTTTATATATTCAATATTTTTCTCGCTTATGTTTATATATTCATGTATTTACAAATTCAGTCACATACTCATGTAGTATTTTTTTGGGGGGGGGGGGTGGAGTACAATCTGTATGACTTGTACTTATAACATCTACGAATGAGGGCAATGAGGGCAGGGGTGAGGTTTTGTTTCTGACACTTATAATTGAACATATTGTGATTAATGTTTTCCTGTTTATGTATAATAAAAAAAATAAAAAAAATACCGCATGCAGTCGCATCAAACAATGGTATAAACATAATCCAATGTAAATTGTGCTAATCGTAATTAATAATTGCAATTACAATTTCAAGGGAATAATCGACCATTATGATTTTTGTCATAATCATGCAGCCCTACACTGGAGTAACACTGGATGAAAACCATTAAAGCCTTTTACTGAGATCCCAGTGAAACAACAAGCTCCAGTCTCCCCTCCCATGACATTTACAGCCCGATATTTCTGAAGGATGATTTCTGCCTTATCAACAACAATTATCCCCCCACTAAAAAAGGATGCTCACACAGAGACAAATGCAAAAACACACAAACATATCTACGTCCACAGCCGAACACCCGCACAGCATTAACAGAAAATTCCAAAAATCAGCACATCTGCTGGCAAACTGCCGACTCTTAAGGATACGGGACACATGCTGCAAATCCTCTCTAAATCTCTTCCTGGATGTCACGCTCGCACAGTGGATCACAGGAGATAGCAATTCACTCAGCTGGCAAAAATATTGCCTGCCTGTCCTCTTCTTCTTCAGACTCTCATTCGTGGACATTTGCACTGTGCAATAATATTCCTTAAGGTTAATCTGAATGGGGCCAATAAAGCAATTCTATCGTACACATAACACCAGAGCCGGATGTGTCCATGTGCCTTCTGGCTAATGCCACCCAGGTCAAGGGTTTGTCGCCATGTCCTCGCGAGCAGGAATTTCAAATAGCTGTGCAAGAGTCCCTGCTTCTTAAAGGAGGGTGCAAAGTCTTTCATCACAAACAGTTTATTTGCATACAAGGATTCCGAACAAGAAATCTAAAACAGAGCGCTAATTAAAGGTGAGGACAGCGGGGCTCTGCACCAGAGTGGTGAAGTCACCACCGAGACCAACATGGCTCCAAAAACCAAACAGATGTAATCGCTTCTAATCAATCCTTTTGTAAACGGACAAGAATAAGCAAACATCTTGGAGCGGACCTTTTGGTGACAGCATACATACCTATTCTCTCATTCACTGTCATTCCAGAAGTAAAAGGAATGGAATTTACAATCCACAGGAAAACAGTCCATCTGAGACAGTGAATCATGTTGTCTTTGGCACATGAGAGAGGGCCCCTTGAAAACCTAGAAATAGACAACAATGTCACTTTTACAACTCTTTGATGCTCTTCTGTGTAACACAACAACACTTGTTACTGTCTGAATGATGTCTGATTGCACTGACCTCACAATTCAGTCACTTGTTAATATGTTTTACTCATAAACAACTGATTTAAACTAACTTTAAAATCCTATATTCAAGCACACTCTGTATCAAATGAATACGGTTTACTCTATCTAAAAGAACATGTAGGAAAATATCATGTTTTGTCAAATCTGTCTAGCGCTTCAATTATGTGGTGAAACGTCTTAAAGCAAAATGTCAGGTGTGATATTTCACTCCTCAGAATAAACTCCAGGCCAGAGGAAGTTTCCAGCATGAGGTGCTTCTGGGGACCCAGTGCCAGATTCCTGTAAACCAATATGATCCGTTACCCACCGCTGACTGTTGTTATTGAGCTCTTAAGTAACAGGGCAAACAAATTGCGCTAAATAATTAAACACTAGTGCTATGGAGTTTTGAAACTCATGCAGTTTTGTAGGCTATCATTAGTGCATCTCTGCATATAATCATGTGCTGAATTGGTTTGTTGGGAACTTCACACTCAAGTTCAAAGTTTGAACTTTCAAATGAACATCAAATATATATTTTGAAGATCTCTAAAGCTAAAAAAATTATTTAGTAAATAGAATTTATTATTCTAGACATATTTTATTGTGTTTTACACAATTTCAGGTAGTGACTGAACACTAAAATTAAATAAAAAGGAAGTCAAATCAAAGTTTCATCCAGCAGTCATGAGTTCATTGCACTTTTCACCCACTTTTAAAGGCTTTACTGATTAATAGAAGTCACACATGCGAATTTGAATTGTACTATGTCTAATGTTTGTAGTTTTAAGAAAGACATTTTCCTCAAGATTAAGTTTACTTGAAGTGGTCAAAGACAACACTTAGCTTTCTTCATACACATTTAGACTTAAACACATGATTATAAAACGTTAATCTGCACTTTATCTAAATAAAAGAAGCAGTACATCATTTTATTTATGTATTCAATGTGATGTGAAGCTAAACTTGAGTGTTCAATATTTGATATCAGCATATTAATCCATCAATAACAGTGCTAAAACACCATCAGTTGCTGGTCCCCATTGACTTCAACAGTATGAAGAAAAGCCCAAAACACTATGCAAGTCAATGGGGACCAGCAACTATAGGTGAATTATCCCTTTAAATACAATAGAACCAAAACAGCTTCTTAAAACTTATAAAACAATAGAAAAAAACACATGGCCTCATTAGTGTGATTAAAAAGCATACATACAAATATTTAATTTCCACATTTGCTTGCCAAATGTGTCATGTACATAGTCAGGAGGTACTGTTTACTGCAATTTCTGTGATGATAAATCAGCAGTGCTGAATATTCAGTCTCTCTCTCTCTCTCTCTAAAGTACACGAACGACGACAGCAGCACAGGATTCACACGCAGTGGCGCGTTCAACTCAAATGACATCAAACATGATCATTAAAAAAATGACACCGAACACATAGGCTACTCTGCAAAAACAGCTAGAAAGTCACAGCAACCAAGACAGATGAACACCGGCTACTTACATTTGCTGAGAAAGTTTATTATTCCAGCGTAAAAACACCGCAAAAGCAAATCCTGTTTGGCTAATTAGCGCATTTAGGCAGCTGTGGGTCCAAAACACACTTGCAAATAAAAGTGAGAATGAAAGCTCGTGCAGGAACCGTGTCCTTATTTGTCGCACTGCCTGACCCTCCCACCCACTCACTCATTAAAGCAGCACACACCAGGACGGACAGTCACAGGACACTCTGAGGGGCTCCCTGTGGAACACGCTACAGTAGCCTACACAGGGTACTTGACCAATCGCACGGGCACTAACTTTTCTTTCAAATTAGAGGACAAAATATAAAGATAAACTTTCATATAAGAAGAAGGCACTTTTTTTTTTGTCTATATACTGTATATATGTCTATATATTTCAGTAAATATGATATATATCTATATATATATATATATATATATATATATATATATATATATATATATATATATATATATATATAATATAATGTAAATATAATATTATAATGTAAATATTATACTATTATCATGCTGACTACTTTATTAAATATTTCTCAGGATGATTCATAGCGCATACTATAAAAGTCTTAAAATTTAAGTATTAAGCTAGTGAAACCATTTTTGATACACAAGACACAAACATTTCTAAGCCAACAGAAAAATTAACTGGGGTTTTAGCTGACAAATATTTGAACTAAATGTAAAAACTTTGACGGGGTTTTGTGTCATATTTGAGTCTTGTCTTTTATTTATGAAGTGTGTATAGTTTTTGTTTTGTATATTGCACTGTATAAATAATACATCTGTAAAATAACTGCTTATTACTGGGGCATTATCCATTAATTTTATGCACATTTCCTAACTCTAAAACAGTGAAATGCAGTGTAAAATTCAAAATGCAAATAAAAAACCTGTATCAATTTATACAGACAATTCTTCGAGATTACAGTACATTTTGCCCTATTTTTATGGCTCAGATTTTTTTTTTTTTTTTGCATGTTCTGTTCACTTTTTGAATGTGTTTTGAATGTTTCACTCTATGCATGCCACAATTCTTTTTAAATACAAATATTATAGAATTATTATTTAACAAAAGTAAAATAAAAATGATATGCATTTCAATAAATTATGAATTGAAAGCATACACAATACTTGCAACAAATAAAAAATAAATATGATTTGAGTCAAAATTGATTTTGAAATGATTGATTTTGACACTACAAATCTCCAATACATATGCCACAAATCTTCAATATATGGGAGATTTGTTGAGGTATTTATGACACATGTGTTGCTCCGAATGTGAGTCTCTGTAGAGTTATCTAAATGTCTACAACATGTTTATTCCTCTGGATGCTTTGAATCTAATACTTTTGAAAGCAATTTTCATTTGAAGGAGGGAGTTGCAGCACTTTGTGATATCTCACCTGACCTTCTGACTCTTCTGACCACCACTTTTGTGTTTACCCAAGGCTCTCAACACTGATGAATAATGAGACACATTTTTAGGATTGTGTTTGTATTGGCCTTATTAGTGTGTCTCCACATTACCATGCATCCCCCAACCCAGCTGCTTGCAGAACAGCTGTTTCAAGGAATCAATGAGACGTCTCAGCTGTGATTCAATTCAGACTTGCATTTCTGCAACAATAGCACCATAACGTCCCCTGTGTTCTGTTGAAGAATGTCCCACCACTGAGAAACAACCACCTTAAGCCTGCTGATGAGAAGTTCAGCACCTGAACAACATGCAGAAAACATGCTGACCCAGAATCAAACTTCCCTGAGCAGATGAATCAGTATGAAAGATCAATGTCTGTTGTGCCTATTCTCCTTGTAAGGATGGTGAAAATGTAAATATAAATAAATATTATATTTAGCCTATATAGAAAACTGTTTAGTAAAAAATTTAATGCATTAAAATTCCAAAAGAAAAGCAATATGCTGTTCTTTTGGAATTTTGATTAAAAAAAGAAATCATAAAATATTAGCGAACAAATATTGTTTTGAACATTCATAATAATAAGCAGCATTAATAATAACTGAGCACTAGTAATAACTGAGCACTAAATCTGCATATTAGAATGATTTCTGAAAAAATGATGTCACAATGAAGACTTGCAATCACAGGAATAAATTATATGTATCATTATATATGATTTATTCCATTGATCTCTTGATCTGCTCACCAAAGGTCCATTTATTTTATCAGTAAAACAGTAACATTGTGATTGTGTAAATGATCATTTAAGATGTTATGTTATTCCTATATATATATATACACTCTACATATACACATATACTCACACATATATACACATATATAAATGTACTCATTCGGTTCTTTTTATTTACTGTGTAAACAAACCACAACCAAAAAGGAATTAACCTAATTCTTTTTCTTTAGGTTTCTCAAACCACGTTCGCCTATTTCAAAGCCTAGAAGGCCAAGAAGTCACATGAAAACATTCACTTGTTTAAGCATGCAAAGATGAACAAGGAATCTGTTAAAAATTAAAAAGCATAATCTTGTATGATTTATTATAATCCCCCAGTAACCCCTTTAAATCTTTATACACAGGTTTAATCAGCAGACATCATGTTCATCTCTAGACAGTAATTAATTCACTTTCAAACAGACTCTTGGATTTTAAGCTCCTCTCTTATAGTAGAGGAATACACAAACCCCTCTTCTGCTCCACTTTGTAGGTGATGGCGTCTGGTTCCCAAACAGCACATTTGCCCAATCCACACATATCAACTGATATCAGACAGAACACTTGTTTTTCCAAAGCACCTGCCATTAAAAGATACATCCTATTTACATTCTCCTCAGTTGTTGCATATTTCTCACTATTGAAATGTCTGTTAGCTCAATGCATCAACCGGAGCATGGGTTATATTACTCTTTCTCATTGCCATATGGTTTGTATATTTTGTACACATGCTTTGTTTCCACAAAGTGCTTCTCAAACAATATTCCAGTCTCATGTTGCTCTAGTTTACAAGTGAAAACTAAATAAATGGATATTGCAAACAACTGAGAACAAAAGGTCCTAAAAACCTCATTCACTTTGCTGCAATGGTAAGCGCATGTGCCCATTTATGCATGTCTAATACAAAAGAAGAAAGACTAAATGCAGCCTGTCAGTGTTTGGAAAGCTAAAGTCATTCATTGAAATTGAATTCAACAGATATGTAAAAAGCTCACATGAAGCCCAGGGTTGATGGGCACAATTTAGATAATTCATTTTAGCAGATTAAGACTTTTAGAATTTGATTTACAGGCCAAAATAATATGTTTTAATTGTGAATATTAAACTTTGTTGTTGTAGTTGTTGGGAATGTGGTTATAATACATTCTGGGAAGTACAGTAGATATAAGCAGGTATATGATATAATAAAAATCTGCCTCTTAAAATTACAGAAGATTGCAGTAGGCTACTTTTTTAAGTTCATGCTATATTTAAACCCTTAAAAATTGCCATCATGCTCTCTGTTCTGTACGTCCGGCTTCTCCTGTCAGGTTATTGTAGAAAGGACAAATGAGACTGATAAAACAATAGCAACTGTGACCCAGAGACTAAATGAAATCAGGGTATTAGATTCAGTATCTCACAGTATCTCACAGCTAATGGACGTTTCCTGGTGCCTATCAGTCTCCTTGAGACTAGACAATACAGTCTGTAGTGCACCTATAAAGGGAATGAGAGCGTATATCAGTGCAGTACATTTTAAAGGATCCTGAGAGAAATTAACCCTTCAAATATTATTTTCCAAGATTAAATTCTTCGAAAAAAATTTTTTTTGAGCATGGCTATTTCAACCATTAAACATAAACATCAGTCTTGTGACAGTACGGCTTATTAGTTACTATATTTAGCTTCTAAAAGTGTTGTTCATTGTTATCATGAGATAAGCAATCAGTTTTATTCCTGTAGCTCAACTGGTAGAATATAGTAGCCTATTGGCAATGTCAGGGTCAAGTGTTTGATTCAAATCAAAAGTGTACAGCTGGTGCACTGTAAGATGCTTTGGATTTACAGTAAGTGTGTGCCAAATGCACAAATTAGAATCTTGAGTTAACAATAAACATTCAGTGTTACGTGTCATTTCCTTGCAGCACAGTTTGCACGAGGACCCAGGTCTCATGGCCAGTATCATATATCAGTGATTATCATGTGGCCACTTGCTGTCCTGCCTGATCATTTTGCACTGGTCTTTAATCACTATAGCAACTGTTTGAATGTGCCAAAGTGTGTAAAGTGATACCATGTTTATATGAAGTCCAGATACCTGAACAGCAGAAACAACAGAAACAGAAACAAGCAATGCAGCTAGTGACAATATTGGCTTTGTGATTCGATTGCAGTGTCATTTTTTTCTATATTAAAATTAGCGATGGCTGTTTTCGAAATAGCCTGCTGAATTTTTGACATTTTCTTTGAATCCTTTGTTTTGAATCAGTTCTCTGAAGCGCATAAGCTAACCAATATCTAACTAAAATATCGATTATAAAACAAGGCTTCCTTACGTACTGTTTTGAAATTTTAGTGGGTTTTTTTTCCTAATAAGTAAACCAGTATTAAATGTATGGCTGTTTTATGGTGACTGGGAGACATGTTCGGTTCACTCAGTTAAAGACTATAGAATACCCTTAATAGCCTTTAAGGGACTTTGACATAGTTTTGTCATGGCAGCAAGATAAATAACTTGAAGGAATGTGATATATCGTGGCCACGAGATCATTTTGTCGAGGTAACGACATCTTTGTGAGGTCATGGCCTCGAGATCCTGTGGTTGAGGGAACAACACCCATTTCTCGTTGTCACGAGTTCTTAGAAAACAACGTATTTTTCTAAAGGCCATGAGTTTAATACGTAAAAAAAACCAGCATGACCATAGCAACCTGTGATTAGCAGAGATGGATAAAACATTTTTATCCATCCCACATCTTGTAAATTCACTAACTGATTGTGTCTTTTTTATTTAAAAAGACTGACTTGATTGGTTATCTCCAGATTTCTCTGCAGTTTGTGTATGTTGTAAAAAAAAAAAAAAAACGCTGAATACATCCTTTTGTGCCACTCAGCAGCCAAACATTATACCACAGACTTTCCACCAAAATGCAGATTTGTCATGCTCCAACTTGTTATGCAAATGAGATTGAGGGAAACATTAAGTTTGATTTGAAAATATTTATTTATAACTATACTTTATCAAATATTTAGTAGTAAGTCCGGCAGCCATATCACCAATATTTATCAAATATTTAGTAGTAACAGGCCGGCAGCCATATCACCCTGGAGCCCAAGACCGGTTTCCCACTGAAGCTAAGCAGGGCTGAGCCTGGTCAGTAACTGGATGGGAGACCTCCTGAGAAAACTAGGTTGCTGCTGGAAGAGGTGCTAGTGAGGCCAGTAGGGGGTGCTCACCCTATGGTCTGTGTGGGTCCTAGCGCCCCAGTGTAGTGATGGGGACACTATACTGTCAACAAGCACTGTCTTTCGGATGAGACGTTAAACCGAGGTCCTGACTCTCTTTGGTCATTACAAAATCCCAGGAAGTCTTTCGAAAAGAGTAGAGGTGTGACCTCGGCATCCTGGCTAAATTTGCCCATTGGCCTCTGACCATCATGGCCTCCTAAAAATCCCCATATCCGCTGATTGGCTTCATCACTCTGTCTCCTCTCCACCAGTAAGCTGGTGTGTGGTGGGCGTTCTGGTGCACTATGGCTGCCGTCGCATCATCCAGGTGGATGCTGCACACTGGTGGTGGATGAGGAGATACCCCCTGACAATGTAAAGCGCTTTGAGTGCCTAGAAAAGCGCTATATAAATGTAATGAATTATTATTAAGTGGTCCCTGAGCCCCCACCCCCCCCCCCCCCCATAAAATACGCCATTGTGTGTGTGTGGGAGGTATTTGTTTGTCTCACCAATTAAAGATGTTAGAAGTGTTTGGGAACACCTATTCCACAAGTATTAACACAAGTATTCCACTTGCATTATACATATTGCATGGTAGAGAACAAATTTATAGCAGTCTTTAGCAAATTTCCTGTTAATTTCAGTAACATCCCACCTTTCCTGTAGTCCTGCCCTGTCAGTTTTTTTTTTTTTTTTGTGGATGCCAGCTCTTGGTGTGGATTATCACTGACATGGAGGTTATTCATTTACACCTTTTACACTGGTAATTATCCTCATTAAATCGAACCGGATTCATTCTCCTGATGTACAGCCAAGCCATTTAAGGAGATAAAAAAATAATTAGAAATAGCGACAGAAACCAGATTATGTTTAATGAATCTCCATGAAAAGAAAAGCCGAGACATTTTCTGTTAGCACAGTTGGACAGTCTTAGATCGCTGGTTATAAGCTTATCATTCGGTGTTAGAATGCATGGATAGCGTGTTTGTGTGTATGTGAATAACTGATAATGCCTGTGCTTCATTTAGAGTAAACTAATATGATTTGTCATTCTGCACTTAATCTATGGTAAAGACACATTCATTGTTTACAGAATGTTAAGTAGTTTTGTCTTGAAACTGATTATAGGAAAATCTTTCTATTATAGATCATGTGTTTGTTTAGACATTGTTTTTGTGTGGTGTGTTTAAAATCCAGATGTATGACAATGATTATGTATTTCTTGACTCCTTTGTTGTAGACTACTTTAAAAACACAGTGGAGTCCTGTTTCAGATCACTGTTCACCTTTGGATGACCTCTAGTGTGATCTCCATCTCTCGAACAGTACTGATTCGCTGCCAATCATCTGCGTGGTAACTGAATTAAAAAAGATGGCACTAAATGGAAGATGCTAATATTAGGCTATTTGTTCTGAGGTGTAAGGGATGGAAATAGTCTTGATTACATTAAGGGCTTAATGGCTCCCAATGTGTCACTCAGTAAAAAGTTGGCAAGCAGGTACACTTGAAGAATATCTAGCACTTACAGTTTTGTGGTTATCATCAAAGACACTTGGATCATGAATTCATCATTCATGGTGGATCTCAAATAAAGAAATGGAAATTAAAATTTAGCAAGTAACATTAATTATTTCAGAGACACTTGGGCTAGATTAAATATGAGAAGAGTGTGGTTGAATAGTTCCAGTCAAAACATTTGCACACTGTCCCATCAGAAGGGTTAAGGGATTTTAAAAGATTAAACTTTAAATCTGAGAAGGGATTTCTTTCTCATGAGGCAAGAATCAAGACAGATGGTCATTTTATTTTCGAAAATCCAATTTATTTCTTGCATATTCTTATTTCTTAAATGCCTGTCAGCTCAAAAAATCACTCACAGTATAGGCGGTTGAAATTATTATCATCTATTCATTATTTATTTGGAGGAAGTCGTGGCCTAATGGTTAGAGAGTCGGACTCCCAATTGAAAGGTTGTGAGTTCGAGTCCCGGGCCAGCAGGAATTGTGGGTGGGGGGAGTGCATGTACAGTTCTCTCTCCACCTTCAATACCATGACTTAGGTGCCCTTGAGCAAGGCATCGAACCCCCAACTGCTCCCTGGGCGCCGCAGCATAAATGGCTGCCCACTGCTCTGGGTGTGTGCTCACAGTGTGTGTGTGTGTGTGTGTTCACTGCTCTGTGTGTGTGCATTTCGGATGGGTTAAATGCAGAGCACAAATTCTGAGTATGGGTCACCATACTTGGCTGAATGTCACGTCACTTTCACTTTTTCATTATTCACTTTTTGTTTGTTTTTTAATTAAATTTTTATTTTATCAGAATCTTTTTTTTTTTTACATTTTATCTTAATCATCTGATATGATTATTTTATGATTATGTTTTATATAAATTACCTGGAATTACCATTGTTTATAAAAGGTGCTCTATAAAAACCAGGCCTTGCCTCATAATAATAATAATAATTTATAAAATTATGAAATTGTTTTCAAACTCAATATTTATTTTATTTTATTTTGTATATAATTTTATTTTTCCTTTAGGTTTTTATTTTTGGATTCACCCCAGACTTTGGTAGAGTTCACTAAACGATGTCATCAACAAAATTTTGGCAACTATAGAAGGTAATGCAACTAAAAGAATTCTTTACATTAATGCTAGAGTCTTCTGTGTATATATGGGTAGGGAAAAACACATGAAACCCGCTGTTTCTATTTGAAAGACAGCATTTTTTTAGCTTGAGAAGCAAGTCTCCTAATGTCTCATAACAAAAATCGTTTGCGGCGATACAGGATGGCTGCTTCCGTGACGTGCTCTGCAGTTGTTTTTGTGTTTTTGTTAGTTTATCCTGTCTTTAGTTATATTCCTGCAATCAGTTTCACCAGGGACGAATTGCTGGACATCCGGCAACACACATCACCCGATATATCACCGGTTTTCGACTATTCTGAGGTTTTGCTGGACATTCTTGTCTGTGGAGCGGCGCACTCGTGAGACTCAGAAAACGCGGATTTCGAACGTCGTTGCCTAGCATCCATCTGGCAAATCTCCGCTCTCTACCCAACAAAACGGACGAACTTCTTCTGCTCTCTCGGACAAATAAGGATTTCTCACACTCTGCTGCTCTGTGTTCCACGGAATCTTGGCTGAATGACGCCATACCGGACAGCGCGCTCCATCTGCCGGACTTTAAGCTATTCAGAGCGGACCGCGAAGCAGAATCAACGGGGAAATCGTGCGGCGGCAGGACATGCTTCAATGAACGGTGGTGTACAGATGTAACTGTGTTAAAGAAGATGTGCTGCTCAAATCTCGAAACACTCTTCATTAACTGCAAGCCGTTCTATTCGCCGCGGGAGTTTCACTCGTTCATTCTGGTGAGTGTTTACATTCCTCCACAAGCGCATGTGAGCTCAGCTTTACAGAAACTCACTGAGCAGATCACAGAGAACTGCCAAAATACAGACAGCATGTTACATGTCCCACAAGAGACAGTAATATATTGGATCACTGCTACACCACAATAAAGGATGCATATCACTCTGTTCCACGAGCAGCTTTGGGACGTTCTGGTTCATCTTATACCGACCTACAGGCAGAAACTAAAATCAGCTAAACCTGTATTAAGGACTGTAAAAAGATGGACTAATGAAGCAGAGCAGGATTTACAATCTTGTTTTGACCTCACTGACTGGAGTATTTTTGAAGCTGCTGCCACCGATCTGGATGAACTCACAGAGACCGTAACATCATATATCAATTTCTGTGAGCAGTGGCGCAAAAAGTGGGTATGCGCCATATGCGGTGCATAGGGGCGCCACACCATGGGGGGCGCCAAAGCTATGGTTAATTTTTTTTTTAATAATAAAAAATAAAAATGTATATTAAAAGTTATATATATAAAAAATATATATAGATTTTAGAGGACTAACAGGCGCCGGTGCCCTCATAATATTCCATCATAGAATTTAGACATAGAACCTCGCGAGTGGGTGGGGCGCCGTGAGCGCTGAGTAAGCAGCAGTAACGTTAGTGCGTTGTCGTTGAAACTCGAAAAAGATGGATAAAACAAAAAACCTCTCGGGGGCTAAAAATAGAAAAAGAAAAAGGGAAAAGGAGATGGCATGTCAAGGGATGCGACAGCAGCTAAATAAGTGATTGGTGAAAGGCAACAGGTAGGATTTAAAATGTGACGTCTATGGTCGGAGAATATGTAAAACTGGAATATGAGCTGTCATTTATTCTGTCATCACCCGGGTGCTGATGGCGCGCGCGCACAGATGAGACCTAAACAGCACACGTTGATATCTGTGTTTAAACTAAACTAATTTAAGCTTTGTCAGTTTAAACATTTAAGAGGCAGAGGACGCGAGCTTGCGCGCGCAGTGAGAAGATTTGTGCAATGCCCGTCTTGGTAAGTATCCTACTGTATAGCAGACAGCCAGCTGAACGTAGGCCACTGTATCAGTGCATTCTCTTTATATTAATTGAACAGCAACAACAAAGAAATCACTCATTGCTCTTGATTAAAAAGCTTTTGTAACAGATTGTTCAGTTTCTCCTAATGTTGGCTCGAAAGGCTATAATGGTCAAATGGGTTGTTACTGATGCCCCCTCTACTCAAATGTGGAAATCTATGATATCTGAAGTTGTAACTCTAGAAAGATTGAGGTATTATCGCAATGGTAAATTGCTTCTGTTTAAAAAATGGGAGAATATTTTTAAGTGTCTAAAGATTAAACGGTCATAAACAAAAACTGGATAGAACAAAATGTTTTGCTGCATACCCCTCTAACACTGGATAGTTGCGCCCCTGTCTGTGAGGATATATGCATTCCTACCAGGACTCAACTAAATTACAACAATGACAAACCGTGGTTCACTGCAAAACTCAGACAGCTCTGTCAGGCCAAAGAAGATGCTTACATGAAGGGGGTCAATGTCTTGTATAAACAGGCTAAATACACACTGGAAAAGGAGATCAAAGTGGCAAAGAGGAATTATTCTGGAAAAATAAGGACACAGTTTACTTCGAAGGACTCCGCATCAGTGTGGAAAAGTCTAAAGAAGATCACCAATTACAATACACCACTCCCCAGCACTGTGGAGAATCAATGACTGGCAGACGATCTGAACGAGTTTTACTGCAGGTTTGAAAGAACGCCCATCACCTGCCATGAACGCCTCCCCACACAACCATTCACACCATTCACAACTCCTGCAACCCCTCCTGTACACCTCTCCAAACAACCGTTCACACCATTAACAACTCCTGCAACCAGCCCTGAACACATCTCCAATCAAGCGCTCTCACCATTCACACCTCCTGCACCCCCCCTCTCCCCCACACCTGCAATTCAGATCAGCGAGGATTCGGTGCGCCAGGTCTTCCGGAAGCAGAAAAGGAAAAAAGCACCAGGCCCAGATTGTGTTACACCAGCCTGTATAAAATCCTGTGCTGACCAGCTGGCCCCCATCTTCACAAAGATCTTCAACAGATTGCTGGAGCTGTGCGAAGTCCCTTCATGCTTCAAATGCTCCACCATCATCCCCATCCCAAAGAAATCCAAAATTACAGGACTAAATGACTACAGGCCCGTGGCTCTAACGTCTGTCGTCATGAAGTCATTTGAAAAACTGGTGCTGGCCCACCTGAAGGACATCACTGGACCCTTGCTGGATCCTCTTCAGTTTGCCTACATAGCAAACAGGTCTGTGGACGATGCAGTAAACATAGGACTGCATTATGTTCTGCAACACCTAGACAGACTTATGTGGGGACTTATGTGAGGATCCTGTTTGTGGACTTCAGCTCGGCCTTTAACACGATCATCCCAAACCTCCTCCTGCCCAGACTAACTCAGCTCTCCGTGCCCACCTCCGTCTGTCAGTGGATCAACAGCTTCCTGACAGACAGGCAGCAGCTAGTGAGGCTGGGAAAATACACATCCAGCACCCGTACAATCAGCACCAGAGCTCCCCAGGGCTGTGTTCTCTCCCCACTGCTCTTCTCCCTGTACACCAATGATTGCACATCTAAGGTCCCCTCTGTCAAACTCCTGAAGTTTGCAGACGACACCACACTCATCGGCCTCATTCAGGACGGTGACGAGTCTGCTTACAGACAGGAGGTTAAAGAGCTGGCTGTCTGGTGCAGTCTCAACAACCTGGAGCTTAACACACTCAAAACAGTGGAGATGATCGTGGACTTCAGGAGAAACCCCCCTGCACTCCCCCCACTCACCATCATGAACAGCACTGTGACTGCAGTGGAGTCATTCAGGTTCCTGGGCACCACTATCTCTCAGGACCTGAAGTGGGACATTCACATTGACTCCATTGTGAAAAAGGCCCAGCAGAGGTTGTACTTCCTTCGCCAGCTGAGGAAGTTTAACCTGCCACAGGAGCTGCTGAAACAGTTCTACTCCACCATCATCGAATCTATCCTCTGCAATTCAGTAACTGTCTGGTTCAGCTCAGCTTCTAAATCTGACCTCAGAAGACTACAGAGGGTAGTCCGGACTGCTGAGCGAATCATCGGTACAACCCTCCCTTCTCTTCAAGAACTGTACTTATCCAGAGTGAGCAAAAGGGCTGGCAAAATCACTCTGGACCCCTCACATCCAGCACACTACCTCATTGAACTGTTGCCATCTGGTCGACGCTACAGAGCACTGAGCACCAGAACTATACACTATTTATATTTATATATACATACACTTATTTATCTAACACACATACTTAGCGTACACTTAAATTTTTTGCACATAATATACCTGTCATACATTGTCAATTTGTATATTTTCGTTCCTTACCTACCTATTTGTATTTTTTAAATTTTTTTATTCCATTTTGTGTTTTTTGTTCTGTCACTGTCATTATGTTGCACTGCGGAGCTTCTGTCACGAAAACAAATTCCTCGTATGTGTAAACATACCTGGCAATAAAGCTCATTCTGATTCATTCTGATTCTAATGTATTTCATTGTAAGACTATAATAAGAGTCCTAAATAAGAGTCCCCCCTCCCACAAAACATTAGTAATTCAAACTACTTTTTATTGCAAAAATTAACAATTTCAAAAGTTCAAATTCAATTACAATTCAACAATTGTGTGCATTTAGATCACAGAATCAAAAACAGTAAAGAAATACAAATTTAATAAGAATAAAATAAATAATAAAATGAAATCTGTCTTAATCTGACTAATATTTGAAATTAACATTTATAAAGTGTTCTAAAGTGTTTAGTTTATAATATTAAATTATATAATCGAGATATAATTAATGTATGTAAAATTTCACAAAAAAAAAAAAGTTTAGTTTGTCTTGTTTTTGAGCCAGAACGCTCCCGTGTGTTGTGTGACGTCGCCGGTCACAGGGCGAGCGTCAGCCGTGTTGCAGGAAGTGAAGCAGTCATGGCGACCCCAGTCGCATTACTCTCCGAATCTGTGCTCGGATGGTCTATTTTCACCATTGTTTTACTGGTGAGATATATGAAGTACCCATTATAACGTGTATTTACTAGTATTACGTTGTTGAACGCGGGATTTCCGCGTGTATTCTGTCACGTATTATCCTGGTCGATGTGTATCTTTTCCTGGTACATATATCACATAAGTGAATAGATCTAACTATTATGATTATATACGCCATATCATAAACCTGTTTATGTTTGCAGCTACATTATATATGTAGATTTTTACTAAGTTGTCACACTAAACTGTTTAACTAGAAATCGATATTTCTAAAAATAGACGAATGGAACTCTTTTACTAGAAATAGATCCCTCCAATTTCTATAATATAGTGCAGTTTATATTCAAGTACAAGTACATGTGTTATTAAAATTAAAAGATTTTACCTACCATATTTTTAATGTATTATTTAATTGTATGTCCTTAACTGCTTACTTAATGCTTACTATTACTGTTTAGGGGTACTATTACTTCATAGCTTTCTTTGTTTGGTGACCAATGGCTGATGGTTGCAATGTTCAGGAAATCGTTTTATTTTTGCAATACCATTTAGTGGTACAGACACACCGCACCTTTAAATATAATCTATTTTTATTCTACCTGGTCGAGGCGTTTAATTAAAGTGCTGCCCGAGACTTCATTTTCTAATTAAAGTGCATCCTTCTCAAGTTTATCAAGTGCAAAGAGAGCAGTATTTCCTGTTATATAATTGATTTGGTGCATCCTGATTTAAATGCAGAGCGTTGGGTCATTATCTGACCAACAATTCAAGCAGAATCTAATACGCATAGGGCTCTTAATTGATCTTGTCTGAAAACAGCATCCTGTAATCACAAGCTAATTTTAGCTGTGTCCTGAGAGCTTATAAAGAGGGTTGTGTTTGGAATACAACCTTTCAGTCTGAAACAAGTTTCTTTTTAAAGTTGGACTCTATTAGTGTTTTTTTTTTTTTTATGAAGTACTGTATATAATGCTTTTCAGAGACCGCTGTCTCAGAGGCTCCTAATACTGTAGGCCTTTTTCTTCATTCTTAGAGAGGAGCTATTGCCTGCTAGGCCAGAATTGCAATATTAAATCATGTTTTGAGTTATCTAAATAGCACTTGTAAGGCTTGCATGGCCTTTAAAGTGAGTTTGTGTTATGGGAAGGCCAGCTGTCTGTTATAACACTCATCGGTCTGACACCAGAGAGATTTAGGCCGGTTAAACCATAAAATCTATGTGTGAGTTTAATAAATTATAAATAAATGATACATTTATGCCTAGCTGATATCCTTACCTTTACTCTGGTCAAACTCTTATGTTAAAAATGTAATTAATTAATTAAGACATTTGAACACTGACGGAATTGATATTTGTCTACAAAACTTATTTCAAGCATTTAACCATTAGCCTTTAGGCTCAAAAATCATGAGACTAGTGGTATAGTACATAACATTAATTTAAATGGAATATTTTGATGCAATTCCCATATTGTTCACTTGTATCTTCAGGTCATCGTGGCCTTCTGCTGGGTCTATATTCGGAAATATCAGAGCCGGCAGGAGAGCGAGGTGATCTCCACCATCACTGCGATATGCGCTCTGGCCATTGCGCTCATCACATCGGCTCTTCTTCCTGTTGACATCTTCCTAGTGTCCTTCATGAAATACCCCAATGGCACTTACAAGGTAACCAGAATCCTGTACAGAGATGTTGCTTAATGAAAACTCTAGCTCTGTAGCTCTATTATCCATGTTCTCATTCATTGTTAATTTTGTTTTATTGTTCAAAACAAAGTAATCATATGAAATGAGAGCTCTGTACGATAAGTGATTTGGATGTCTGGCATGGATGTTATTGCTATTAGTAGTTTATTGTCACCACTTGTGGATACAGTGGCATTTCCTTTCTAAAACCTCCTATTATTCAATCAAATCCAATAAGAAGAGAGTTCAGTACTTCAGATTTGAGTTCACAAACTGAATTGAGCACATCTTTCTTTTACGCTGAGACTCAAATGATCTAACGAGACAGTGGTTACTATGGCAACTGGATGGCATAATTAATGAACCCACAGCCCCAGCATTCTTCCTTACGGATAATGAATAATTAAGCATAGAATTACCTCCTCTGACATGAGATCTTTAATGAGTGCTTCACTTAGAACTTCTGTGTAACTTCCTTGCGTACAATGAAAGCACATTATGACCCGAGCCTGTCAAGTTTTAAAATGGAAAAAAGTGCCCTCAAAAGAAATTAAGACAACTTTTGCAAGTCTTCTGAAGTCAAACAACAGCTTTATGTCAGGCTGACTTTTTCTGTAGCTCTCAAATCTAATTTGCACTCCCACATATTTAAACTTTGGCAACATAATACTTTCGCCAACATATTAGAACCAATAGCAATTTGGAAATTTGCACAAATGAGATATTCTAGCTAGGATGGATCTCAAAGAATTCTGTAATATGGCTTTATATGCACTTTTTTTTTTAAAGACACCTTTTTCCAATCTGAATCACAGCAGAGTCTACCTTTCACTTTATTCTATAGGAAAAGCACCTCTGCATAATATCTTCTCTAAAAATCCCTCAGAAATTGAAACTCATAAGACTTTAAACATCTTGAGGTTCAAGAAATGTATTATACACTATTTTACATATACTACCCTATTTTCATTTTTGGGTGAACTGTCCCTTTAATTGGAGAGCGAGGGTCAGATACTTCTAATTCCAGTGTTTGTATTTGATTACATTACATTACAGCACCATGAACTTATGGATGTCTTTGCAAAACACATGGAATGTTGAATAGATGTGGGCCAGACATGAGGTTATTTCCATTGTTTAATAGTCAAACATGTTTTGACTATCAACAGTTGTCCACCGAAAGGGTTGATCTAAAAATAAATACATACACACCGGCAGTATATTCACCAGGCAGTGTAAATCACTGCTCAAGTGTTTGTAATGTCCAGAATAAATTGAGATTGACAGACAGTGCTGGTCTGGTTTTCATTTGAGGTAATGAGCAGCCCTAGGATTGTTAAAAAAAAGGTCATGACCAGATATTACTTTATCAGAATTAGACGAGATTCATTACCGGTTTCATTTCGTTAATGGGAAGTTGAGGGTTTTGAAGTGTTCTGAAGAAGACAGACTTGCTTGTTCATATCAGAGAGATCATCAGACTAGGCGGAGTAGAAGAGGTTAACCTAAAGAGATTCTCAGTGACCCTTATCGGGTTAATCAAGATCTCTGATGAAGCGGCTGATCTTTTTGTAACACCCTTCCTCAAAACATTTGAACTTTCAATAGATTATCTTGAGTCACAGAGCGCTGTAGTCTAATGTATTGAAAAGATCAGCACTATACAGTACAAAGAGGTTATATTATCATGTAAATTGGAATGAAGCATTTCAATCTTTTTCATTCATTATTAGTCTGAAAAGTCCAATCAGGAAAAACTTGATGGTTCTTGATAATATGAGGATTTGCAATGCTTTTGTCCAATTAATAACACTGTCACTGCAAATTTGCAGATAACGTAAATAATAAGAAATGTGCAGTGTGAAACGTCAGTTTATTATTACCAACGATTAAATGTTAAACCCGGGTTAATTATGAGTATTGTGAAACATAAATCAATAAAGTCTAGGATTCTATTTACCTACAGTATAGAATTTCCCAGGGTTGACTATTTCAAGTTTTAAAAGCATTTTATAGCTGTTCAGAAATATCAAATTTAAGTTGCTGGGGTATATTGTGAGCAATAGCCAAAAAAAATTGTATTGGTCAAAATTATAGATTTTTCTTTTATGCCAAAAAACATTAGCATATTAAGTAAAGATAATGTTCCATGAAGATTTTTTTGTAAATTTCCTACCATAAATATATCAAAACTTAATTTTTGATTAGTAATATGCATTGCTAAGAATTCATTTGGACAACTTTAAAGGTGATTTTCTCAGTATTTAGATTTTTTTGCAGCCTCAGATTCCAGATTTTCAAATAGTTGTATCTCGGCCAAATATTGTCCGATCCTAATAAACCATACATCAATGGAATGTATAAATAAATACATCAGATGATGTATAAATCTAAATTTTTGTGATTTGTGTTTGCTAAGGTGAACTATTGCTTACATAGAGTTTTACAAGGATTAAACTTCATTTGTGTAACGAACATAAATAATATCTCAAATTGTGTGGGTTGTTGAGTAGGGTTGTGTTTTTATTGATCGAAGTGGTCAACAGATTTACATAGAAGTATGGGGTTAGAACTGTTGCATATTTGCATATTAGATAATTCAATTGATTTTGAATCACATTTAAAAGTCACAAATATTAAACAAATTCACAAACATATTTCTTTAATATATAAAGGAGTTTCACAAATTAACAAATAAATACGAGATTTACAAATAAAAAAGTATCCACAGATATTCACAGTTGTTACAAACAGGAAATTTCCCATGTAACTTTGACTAAATTAATTTTTGTGAAACTCCTATAATATATATTTGTGGATTTCATTCTTTATTTGTTGAATGTGTTTAACTTTGGTGAATCTCTTTACATTTATTTGCGGCTCACAATCTATTTCTATTATATAAAATAAGCAAACATTCTGCCCCCATACCCGAGCTATGAAGGCCCAAGAATATCCCAGAAATGTGAGGTTTTGCTGTCGACTTGTATAAGACTCATTTGCCCTTGTTATATTGTGTAGAAAAGTATTTATTCTAACTGTTCTAGGAAGCTTACAGCAGATTCTGATGAAAAACGCTCACACAAATGGGTGGGAAAATGTCGCTTGCTAATCGTTCTGAAGCCCGCTGTGATTCACATCGCATAATAAATCAGGCAGACAGGTGCTTTTTGTTGTAGGTGGTTGAGATGGAAGGAGCCATCAAGTCTTGGATAAACATGTAAGATTATGGCAGCGATCTCCTTGGCTCCGGCCTTCCGGTAATCCGTTTTTCTGATGTGACGATCAAATGTATCTCTCCTCCAGTCAAGTAAGCTGGCTTAATGGGCAGAGGAACCTTCCCGACTAAACATCTTCTTAATGCAGCCTGTGCACGTAGGACTCTGTAGGTTTATTTCTGTTTCTCTGCCCTAAAGAGATTACAGCAATGATTGACAGGCCTGGGTTTGGCTAATGAGGATGCAGTCTCACTGCTAAACTTGTAGCAGTGCTAGAGTTTTCTTGATAAATTGTTGTTAAATCAGGCTTGTTTTATTCTACAGATCTTTGTTATTCTGTAGGTGTTCTTTGGAAACCCACAAAGCTGATCTGCTTACACTAGGAGACAGATTTGTGGCACCTACAGAGGCCTCAAGAAATATTTGGACACTTAAAAAATATCAGTTTTGTTTACTGTGTTGTAGTGAGATACTGTCCTCTCCAGTCCACCCCCCTCCCTTATTTTTTTAAATAGCCAGTATGCATACTGGACTTAACATTTATTTTAAAGGCTTTATTGTAAATAAATAATATTTGATATAAAATAAGATTGTAAATAAATAAGATTTTTTTTAAAGAAGTGAATTTATTTCTTCTGCAAGGATGCATTAAATTGATCAAAAATTACAATAAAAATATTTTAAATGTATTAGAAAAACATGCAGTTCTTTTGAACTTTGAACAAAATTACTGTTTTTACTGTGTTTTGTTAAAATCATATAAATTCAGCCTTGTGTAAAAGATTCTTTCAAAAGCATTTAAAGATCTTCTATAAATAAGCACATACACTACCTTACATTATGTTTATTTATTTATTAATTGTAGATATTAACAGAAATGCCATGAGGAGCAAATATAATAATTCCAGTGCCCATGGTTGTGGACAACTTGGAATATCAGGGAAGTTTAAAATTGTTAATTACATGCTTGGAAAACTGGAAAATTATATATATAAAAAAGTTAGCTATTACAGCTATACATTTGTCTTTGTGAGTTTGATCTTTATGCAATGTCATTGAAATTCATAGGTCAACATATATTTGTGAAATATCTGATTATCTCTGGACCTGGTTAGATTCATTAAGGCTGACAGCAAGTATCCAACAATGGAATTATGTTTTTCTAGTGCTGGTGTAGCAATTATGGGTTTGCTCTTTTGGCATGATGAAACGGTGAGTTATGAATGTGCGATAGAGTTCATCGAGACAGAGAGAAAGGAAGAGAGAGAGTGATTTACTGCGGCAAGGCAGACAGCAATTCTCTGGCATTTGGATCTACTCCGAGAACCTGTGAGTCATCAAAGTGTCAGGTCACGTTTTTGATGGAATTTTTAACACACTGGGAATAAAAAAAAACACTGCACCTGGAGAGCCACTTCTTTGTATCACCACTGTCCCATGGCACCATTTGAAGTCCTGTCATAAAAATCATGTTTTACCTCACTGTATAAAACAGTATATTTGTTGGTCATGTTTTTATCCTTACATGAGATACAAATCCTGTTATTATATTGTATTGCACTGTGTATCTTATAAGACAGTCAATTTAACATATTAATGCAGTATTATTCATTTACAATATAGAATTAATCATGCCTGATATTCATAAAACATCTGTTTAATGATATGGCAATAAAGAGCAATTTTTTGATAAAAAAGTGCTTTTTATGTCTGCCACAGTAATATGTTTTCAATTATATAAAATTATAAAATGATCATAAGCTTATATATATGTGTGTGTGTATATATATATATATATATATATATATATATATATGTATATATATGTGTGTGTGTGTGTGTGTATATATATATATATATATATATATATATATATATATATATATATATATATGTGTGTGTGTGTGTGTGTGTGTGTGTGTATATATGTGTATGTGTGTGTGTGTGTGTTTATATGTATACATGTATATGTGAGTTTATGTTAATTTTATTATTTTATATATTATTAATTATTATTATTTGTTATTAAGTGTGCTAAATGAATCAGCAGTGATGTGATTTTTTTTTTTTTTTTTTTTTGTAAATCCAGGAATGGGCAGCAAGCAATGAGACCAGACAGCAGATCGAAGACTCTGTTTTGTACGGCTACTACAGTAAGTACTAAATGACACTATTTTGGTGCAGTAAATAAAATGTTCTTACCTTGCATTTTAGAAAATGTTCCATTCATATTCATTCATCATCTGCCCTTATTGTTTGAGTTTCATTGTGGGAGCCGGCACAGTCCAGTCCGCAGCTCATCGTTAATGTCCATTCACTCGGGTTATAAATTATGGTGCGTGCACAATGTGACATAAGCCTACAAAAGCTGTCAGTTCAGTCGCAGGATGATTTTATTTGTGTGGAACCGTTTTGGTCAAATTAAGCTAAAATGAGTGCAGTTTTCGGCTGAATAAATCTCTTGTCTGCGTGTATTAAAAAAAAAAACACATTAGTAAGTGACCTTTTCCTTGAACAAGGTCGGAAGGGCTCATGAACATGGTTGAACTCAGCTTTTTGGAACTGCATCCTCTCTTTATGACTTCATAGCATTAAACATGTCTCAGTGACAAGCATGCGCGCTTTAATTGAGTCCTCATTGCTTCCACTTTAAATAATATTTTTTAGGAATGCTGGGACAAGGTAACATAAAATTAAGTTATTGCACAGTTGCTTGATTATTATTAGTGTTTGCAAACAGATGCTGCGTGGAACAGGCCGTCAGTAGTAGAGCTGCGTGGCATCTGTTGAGCAGCGCCAAATGTACTAGAGACTAGCTATCAGCCAATGCAAACCAGCCAATCAAAACCCCTTTCTTCCATAGTCAGAAAAGCATCAGATTAACAGTGACTGCAGGTAGACACGTCACAAATCCCCTGTCCAGCTGTTGGCCCCGGTTCTCCAAGAACAAAACAAAATATGATTTTATGCTCAAAATTGATTCGATGAAGTCTATAAGATATACTTTGACAACAAAACTTTTGTTTTCAGGAGAACTTAAGAGTGATTTGTGCCAGAACATAATGCAGGGAAAATATGCTGTTTTGTAGATAACGTGAAGCATTTACATGCAATGCATTTACTGCAGCATTTCAGAGTGAAATAGAATATTCACTGTGAAAGTACAAATTATTAATGGCATAAAAAAAGTATATTATGAATGGTACTTATTAAGGTTTAAGGCTCATTGATGTTTGACTCGGCCTGGAAATTTTGCTAAAAACATCTCAAATGATTTGACTTGATGAGTACTGGTGTGGTGTTACCTCTCTAGGTGTTTTTCTTTTTCTTTCTCTCTCTCTGTTCTCTCTCTGAATTTTTTTTTTACAAAATATATTTTTTGTGTTCTGTGTTAATAGATTGTGGTATCAACAAATATATATATATATATATATATATATATATATATATATATATATATATATATATATATATATGTTGATACCACAGACTTTTGTTTTATGTACAAAACATTTGAAAACATTCTTCAAAATATGTTGTTTTGTGTTCCTCCGAAGAAATAAAGTCACTGAACTTTTAATATAATTTGTTTCATACGCACGGCCTTGGTGATGTCAGGAAAACAGAAAAGTGAGATGCAGAGAAAGGTAGCATTTTTAAGAAAGTCATTAAGAATATAAAAACATCAATTTTTGTTTCTTTCAGAACACGTTGTGATGAATTGTGCACAATAAGAAAAGGAGCATTCATTAAGACTGCATCCTTGGGCCGAAACCGTTTTACTTTAGTGGTTTAAAATGTGCAAAAATCTTCACTACAATGCATTGATTATAAAATGTATAGTTTCTGAAGATCAATGAAATAATTTATATAAAACAAAGCAATTTTTTTTTTAAATCCATAAAACAGATAGATGTGATTCTACCGGTAGACAGTGAGATTATGAATTCTAAAATGAAAGTTGATAAACTGTGCTTTATTAAGACAAATTCCACAGAACACCAGTTCAGACTGTATTTTTAAACGCACAACTTCCACATCTTGTGTTGTTTAACACTATTCTTATGATGTTCTCCTCATGCTTTCTTGTGTCGCATCCCTTCTTCTTTCTTTTTTTTTTCTCATAAAAAGTCGGTTTGCTTTATTTCTGGGTTTTCTGGAAGATCAGGGGTTGTACCATGCTGACTCTGCTCAAAGAGACACCGGGGATGCTGCATTTGTACTTCTAGAAGAAAATGAAATTTGAAAAGAAAGGCCGTCCTGTTGTGTCGTGTGGTCCTCTGTTGAGGCATCATGCGTGGAGGTGGGATAGGGTGATGAAAAATGAGATACGGGTGACTTTGAGTTTCTTAAGAAGATTGAGGATGGGGAGAGACGGCCGTCTGATGACGTATGTGATTATGACTAACACAGCCTCAGCTGCAGAACGATCTGTTCACTAGAAAAATGGATATAGGGTGCAAATACGTAGGCGTAGGCTTTGAAGACTTTTGTGTGGAGGGGGTTTGAGTAGATGAGTTATGCTTGTGAATAGGTGCTGTATATATCTGAGTCATTCAAGGAACAGGTGTTGGAACAGTAAATTCGAAAGTAAGTACCTGTAAGATGTATTCTTAAATATTTGTATCTAAATCATCTCAAAAATATCTTTAAGTTCTTCTAAAAATTTTTGTCCAATCTTAAGATAACAATGAAAAAGACATCAATATGAAAAGACATCAATATGCGGAAAAAAATTATGAATATGGAATTCTTGATGAGTTCTATCAGCCACAATAGCCAGTTTTGCGCTTTGTTAAATGTGGACACAAATGGTATTTCTTGCATGGAGTGACTCGTGTGCGCTTTTCAGTTTCCTTCTTTTTATTTCCAGCATGTTACAGTCATCGAGAACACTGGAGTTTATTCAGCAGTGATTTAGTGTTTGCTTTTGTATTCCTGATGACAAATGTTTGACTTTCTTTTCGTTTGCTCTCGAGCTCATCCCGTTGTACTCATGGGGATGGACAGAGAGAAGAACAAATGTCTCATCCAGAGAAACGCAAGCCAAGCAGGAGGAGGAATAAGAAGGAATTTGAATCAATTGCAAAAGTGTGGTGTCAACACCTCTCAAGAGCTTTTGTTCTCGGAAAAAGATGCCGCACGCTGCTTTTCCACCATCCACCATTAACACTCAACCATCTGAGCATTGGGTATTTGCATTAAAATCACCTGCTGCAGTGAAATCTAATGGTAATTAATAGATTGTCCTGAATCAATAGCTGTATTGTGCAAGCTGCTCCTGCAGTCTCTTGCTCACAGGTCATTATACTGCGATTAAGGTATGTAGATTGTTTTCACCACAGACATAACTGCAGTGCCTTCAAACTGAATCATCCTGCTGCTTTTTTTCTTCCTCTTGGTGGCATTTTCGTTCTGCTGCAGTTCTTGAATTAGTCGCATTGATTGCGCCCCCTCCCCATCTCTGCATCATGTGCAGAAGAGATTTCCCAGCAGCCTGTAGGTGGAGATCAAGCTCCATCTATCACAGCAAAGCCGAATCAAATACATTTGAGGAGACTGGCAGGTCAGAGCCTCAAAGGCTTCTTTACAAAGCAGAATCTGAGATCCCTGTCTGCCCATGTCTGTGCAAACGGAATAATTACAGCCCTAACTTTATCCCTCCATAGTGTGTGGCGATCACCACAAACTTGTCCCAAAGGAGGAAGAGATTGCTTTCTTCTGAAACAGTTGGGCTCTACAGAATTGATTGTAATTGTTTTATTGCAGTGTGATCCCTTTGTCAAACTTGCTAATCAAGCATGATGTCAGGTGCACAAAAATTCAGCATTTAATTAGAGGCGTCGAATTCGAATTCCAACATGAATCCCTCTCAACATCCAATGACCTGCTTAACAGCCCCTTCAAGAGTTTTTTGCTTGTTACAGCTGCTCAGTTTTAATTAAACGCTGCAGTGCTGTGTCATGTGTTGAGCAGAAAATGGGTTTGTGCTTTTGTGTAAGACAACGCTTTACATTGTAATCGTGTGACAGCTTTCAAACCCTGAAACATCTTGGTTCAGCAATTCTGAAAATTAACTTCAAAAATCCCACATTTCCATGCATGTTTGCAGGCAGCCATACAATTTTTTTTTTAATTTTTTTATGAAGCCTATTCCTTTTAGAGTCTCTCTTGACATTTTAGTTATGTTATAATTATATAGTAAATGTTTTATAAAATAATAATAATAACAATAATAATTACAACAATAATACATATTTATATATATATTTTTATGCAACGCAATGATCAATTTGCATATACTCCAGAATGTTATGAAGAGTGATAAGATGAATTGCATAGTCCTTCTTTGCCATGGAAAATTAACTTAATCCCAAAAAAACCTTTCCACTGCATTTCATTGCTGTCATTAAAGGACCTGCTGAGATCATTTCAGTAATCGTCTTGTTAACTCAGATGAGAATGTTGACGAGCACAAGGCTGGAGATCATTATGTCAGGCTGATTGGGTTAGAATGGCAGACTTGACATGTTAAAAGGAGGGTGATGCTTGAAATCATTGTTCTTCCATTGTTAACCATGGTGACCTACAAAGAAACGCGTGCATCCATCATTGCGTTGCATAAAAATGGCTTCACAGGCAAGGATATTGTGGCTACTAAGATTGCACCTAAGTCAACAATTTATAGGATCATCAAGAACTTCAAGGAAATAGGTTCAATTCTTGTAAAGAAGGCTTCAGGGTGTCCAAGAAAGTCCAGCAAGCTCCAGGATCGTCTCCTAAAGAGGATTCAGCTGCGGGATCGGAGTGCCACCAGTGCAGAGCTTGCTCAGGAATGGCAGCAGGCAGGTGTGAGCACATCTGCACGCACAGTGAGGCCAAGACTTTTGGAAGATGGCCTGGTGTCAAGAAGGGCAGCAAAAAAGCCACTTCTCTCAAAAAAAAACCAAAAGGGACAGATTGATCTTTTGCAGAAAGTATAGTGAATGGACTGCTGAGGACTGGGGCAAAGTCATATTCTCCGATGAAGCCCCTTTCCGATTGTTTGGGGCATCTGGAAAAAGGCTTGTCCGGAGAAGAAAAGGTGATCGCTACCATCAGTCCTGTGTCATGCCAACAGTAAAGCATCCTGACACCATTCATGTGTGGGGTTGCTTCTCATCCAAGGGAGTGGGCTCACTCACAAATATGCCCAAAAACACAGCCATGAATAAAGAATGGTACCAAAACACCCTCCAACAGCAACTTCTTCCAACAATCCAACAACAGTTTGGTGAAGAACAATGCATTTTCCAGCACGATGGAGCACCGTGCCATAAGGCAAAAGTGATAACTAAGTGGCTCGGGGACCAGAATGTTGAAATTTTGGGTCCATGGCCTGGAAACTCCCCAGATCTTAATCCCATTGAGAACTTGTGGTCAATCCTCAAGAGGCGGGTGGACAAACAAAAACCCACTAATTCTGACAAACTCCAAGAAGTGATTATGAAAGAATGGGTTGCTATCAGTCAGGATTTGGCCCAGAAGTTGATTGAGAGCATGCCCAGTCGAATTGCAGAGGTCCTGAAAAAGAAGGGCCAACACTGCAAATACTGACTCTTTGCATTAATGTCATTTAATTGTCGATAAAAGCCTTTGAAACGTATGAAGTGCTTGTAATTGTATTTCAGTACATCACAGAAACAACTGAAACAAAGATCTAAAAGCAGTTTAGCAGCAAACTTTTTGAAAACTAATATTTATGTAATTCTCAAAACTTTTGCCCATGACTGTGTGTATATATATATATATATATATATATATATATATATATATATATATATATATATATTTATTTATGTATAAACCTGTTATAGATAGATAGATAGATAGATAGATAGATAGATAGATAGATAAATAGTAAATATTGTAATTATAATAATTATATTAATAATGATAATATATATTTGTATTTATATACACACATGCTCTTGTGTAAATTGAACACTTTAACTTTATTTTTTATTTTTTTGCACTATTAAGAAAGAACACTGCACAGTTGTTTGTAAATGAGACCCTGTATGAGCATAAATGTGTTTTTTTGGCTTTCTCTCTGTTCTTCGTGCATGTTTCAGCATGATCACTAATGGAAAGTGCAAGTCGCTGGTGGCGCCCAACAGCAGCAAGCACTGACAGATTGTGCATTTATTGAAGTGGGCAGCTGTGCATGGCGCAAGGTCCTTGAACCTGCTGGGATGAGAGCTCAGGCCAAAGCGTACACAGGAAGGATTCAAATGTCGCCCCGCTCTGCCTGCCATTAATGCTGGGCCCAATTTCTGAGAGGCACATCATAGTGCATGTGCCTCGTGGCAGGGATTTTGATGATTGGGAGTGGGATGGTAAACCCAGATGGATTGCAGCTGAAGCCCCCATCCAAGACATCCCTGGAGATTAACCTCTTAGGTTATGCAATTAAAGGAAAAATATGTATTTGTTCAGATGGCCTGGGGCCAATTCCTTGGGCAGAATTTCTATTTAATGTAGTGTTCTTTAGAGTGGACAGCCTCTACCTTGAGGTTTGGCTACACAATACAAGGTTAAATGGAAAAGCATCCCTAAAAGTCCCTAGATACATCCGGTATCTTGATCTTAAAGGCTTCCTATCATCCAGCCAGGAGTCTGCTAGTAATCCACCAGTTTTTTTGAAATGTCAAGACTACTTAACAACTGAAAGCTTTCCTCCATTTTAAATTGAAGGTTTTTGAACTTTCATACAAGGATACCAGAAATGCTTTTGAGTCTGAAAGATAATCAGATCCAACTGTTGAGGAGTCACTGAGGTGTCCACCTCTGCACATTTAAATCTACATCTCTGGAAAATTAGACTAGGCGTTTGCTTCTCTGCTCACTCTCCACTGCATCATTTCATGTCCTCTCGAATAAGTAAAGGCCAAAGTCAGTCAGGTGTGTCCTTTTGCAGAGCTTCTGGACTTAAAATGAATATAAAAGATAAAAGTGAGGTAATTTGCAACCATAGATACAACTCTCCTGTTGATCTATCTGTCTGTCTGTCATTATATTGATATATTTGTTAAATCTATCATAGCTGTCTGTTGTTATATGTGTCTGTCTGTCTATTGTTATGTCTTTGAATTTATTTGAATTTCAATTTGTTGTAATTCTTCTTCTCTACATTCAACTTTGAATTGCAATTCCGCATCCTGTCTTCCGCTTCGGTTCAAATTCCTTCAATTGAATTGTAATTGAAAAGGCTTCTTCAGATCAGTTCTGAATGGTGCAGAACCCTGGTGAATGTAACTGTATTTAGCACTCTGAAATAGTGCCTACAATCATATTCTGCTGTTTTGTGACTGTATCCTGAATATTTTCATGTTCATGCAAATCTGATGTATAAATCCTCTTGAATTGCAATACGTAATGTTTTTTCATTTTATTTTTTATATGTATTTTCACCATTCACTATTTAAAGGTAATATTCGGCAAATGCTTCATAATGTGGCCTTTGAATGCATATTTAAAGGCATGGGTTGTGCAGGGAATAAACTGTGAAATCAATTCAGGAAATAGTTCGCCAGAGTGCCAGTCACCCTGTACCATACCTTTATCTGTAACGTGTTGCATGAAGATGATCTTACCTCCCTTTTTGCTATTTTCACATTAATTCACTATTTGTGGCTTGAATTACGCCACCACTTCAGGAAATTGATGCCCTTTTCCTTTCTGTAAATGGGAAAAGGAATCCCATCGAGTCGATGTACACCACTAGGGGTACGGTGCTTTCTTTTCATCAGATGTCAACCGTTCTCTGCTGTAATGTACAGAGATACATTTCAACTGCCTACATTTCTTTCTCTTCATTTTTTTCATTTTTTCAGATCTTCTGCGAGATCTGATATCATGTCTTTTTGCGAGTCCATGTCATTTGTTAAAGCAATTATTATGCTACTTGAAGGACACCTCTCTGCTTGAATGAAGAGGCAGAATGCTGTTTTGCAATGGTTTGCTAGTATTGTGTGCTCTGTCACAGTCTCTTTCTATGAAGATCACTGAACCCTCCAGATGAAGCACTGTATTATCATCAGTATTCTTGCAGTGCTCCTGTCAGAGAATGTTTGGCCCCGAGAGGTCAGTGCTTCTAACAGCCCAATACAATTGAAAATTATTGCCTGTGCTGGTTTGTAATCCGACAGGCCCCACATAGGCCAAAAGGCTTCGCGAACTGCTAATTTCCAATCTGGTGACAATAAGTTGCCGGTTCTCCACTGAATAAGTAGACGCCTCCTTCACATAAACCACCTGTGACATCTGGGCACATTTGGAGTTTAAGTGCATATCTCCAAATGGATAGAGGAAATTTTCCGACAAACCTGCTTGACCTCGTTTAGCATTCAGTGTTTGGCCCTCTGCCCAGATAAAAGACTTCTTGTGATGTGAATGCATTGATTTACCTGTCATAAAGCTAACAGCTAACAAAAGAATATAGTGGGTTAACTATTTGAATTGTCTTACAGGTTCTAATAATAAAGGATATACAGTAATGCATTTACAATTTATAACATTTCTTATATTATTAGTATTGAAAACAGTTTTTTTTTTTGTTCATTTATGATACATGTTTCCATTAATTTTCATGTTTTCTATTGTTTTTCTAAACTGATGGTTGAGTCTAAATAGATTTGTTTAATACAGCTTACCATTGTATATTACCATTATATTCTTTTATATTTGCCAAATATGCATGGAGAAATTGAAGACTATTAATCCAGAGTTTAAAAAAGGATTACAATGGACTCATGGTAAATGAAAAAGAAAGGAGAATCCTGTTAAGCTTCACACTTAAAGGTGATATTGTCTCACTGTAGACTGTGTAGAGAGGTGAGCTTAAACCAGGGATTGAGCACTGTGTTTTTTCTGTGACATTAATGTCCCATTGCCATCTGCCCTATGGTGTGTGGGTCCATGTGCTGCTGACAGTTTTACAGGAAATGAAAAGGTAAAGCATGCCATCCCATGTGCCCCATGTTACAGAGATACTGAAATTTCCTCGTATCTTCTGAGTGCTTTGTCAGTTTTTTCCCCCTAGGCCTCTCCTGACATCTCATTTTCACATCATTGTAATGTGTTTGTGCATTCTGGGATATGTAGAGTTTGGAGGATGATGCCCTTGCGACAGACTCCTTAGTTTTATGGGACAGCAAAAAACAAGTGACTATCAGACCTGTCAACAACCAGAGTTGAAAATAATAGTCTAAAACAAACACATTATACGCCAAATAGCCCAAAATTTACCATGGGAAAGACTTTTATTTTTATTTTTTATTTTTTTATTAATTAATGAATTACTTTTTTTTTAACAGGTAGTATTAAAGCAGTGAGCGGTTGTCTTTAAAGTGACAGAATTTATGTACAGAGAATCTAGGAATGGGCAACATAGCAGCAAAGGGATTGACATTGACAGTGATAGTTTTGGAGAATTATGATTTTTATGACTTACAAGTGACAAAGCAAACCAGTTGCTGAATACAATGTCTTAACCATTTAAATTAGACAGATTCCCAGATCTATTGCCATTTTGCTAATGAGATTTAAACCAGAAGCCCTGTTAAAATATCTCTGTCTTCATATTGACATATTCACAGGAAGCAGGACAAAGTGAGAGTGTGAAACTAGCCTGCTGCTGGGTGCATATCATAGCAAAGAAATAAAAAACAACCAGGGATTAAATAAAAAAAAGCACCTAAAAGTAATAACTCACCCAAAAATAAAAAGAAGTTCTTCTTTCATTTACTGAAATCAGATCAAAATAAGTGGGAAGGTATGGAAATTAGCAGAATAAACATATTCTGCCTAATTTTTCTTTTCTTTTTTTTTTTTTCACCAGAAGCGACTAAACAATGACAGAATTTAGTTGAACCGTTCCTTTAAGATCATTATGATATTTCTAGTGCTGCTATTGGCAACACAAACAAATAAGCTTTAATTTAGCAGCGGTACATTGTCAGTGGCTATTGAGTTGATTACAGCCGATTAAAGTTGTAAAGGAGAGAACAAATTAAATTAACCAAGTCTCCCCGGCAGACACACTTGCAGATTTAGTTTTCAAACGACATGTATGTTAGTTTAGCTTGAAGGGATGCATAACTCAGAACCCTCTTAAAATGATAACCATCAACATAACTGTTTCCAGGAGATGAGTCTGAAGACTCGAGTGTGTATTTATGAGACTGAACTTGTTGTCTCGCAGTGGATTCATCGACCCTTTCGTCTCCGCACCTGAGGGGGCATCGCTGCAGCACTATAAATGCAGCCAGAACTTAGTGGAGGACTGAGGTTGGCCATTTAATTATTTAGCTCCCTCTTCTCTTTGTCAAGGAGATTAATATGCTAAACTTTTCTCCCCAGTCAGGTGCTTTCCCATTATATCTGGTTAGATTGAAATGGATGATCTGCAGTAATGCAGTGCGGCTTATTCCCTCACCGTGTTAATATTCATGTTGTTATGATTAATATTACCCACTGGTTGGGTGCCATGAACTCAGACTAGAGACAGAGAGCAGTCCTGCAATGTGTGCCACTAGCATTGGATGGTTCTGCGTTAGTGCCTGTAGGCAAAGAGTCCATTGCTTTTAGCCATTAAATGACGACCTGTTGAAATAAATGCATTGCTGCTTTGTCTTAAGTCCATGTTATCCGTATTTGACGTGCAATAATGACTTTATTTAACAGCAAATGGAGATGAATTGTGCCGCTAAAGATGCACTGACAATCTGCCACAAAAAATTGAAGTCAGTCATTTTTATCAATGTCAAATCAGTTTTGGTGCTTTTATGAAGTGAATTTAGGCATTACAACATAATGCAGTACATTATGAAATATAGCTAACTAATAATTTTGAGAATAATTATTAATTTAAAAGTTACTAGTTAATGTAATAGTCATTTTAGATGATAAGATATGAGATGAATGTGTGAGATATATATGTATTTTTAACAGATAAATAACATTTAAAAAATAAATTGATACTTTTATTCTAAGCAAGAATTCCGAATAAATGCTGTTCTTTAGAAATTTCTGTTCATCAAAGAAGCCTGAAACAAAATGGATCATAAAAATTATTACTTCAAAATTATAAAGCAGCACAACTATTTTCAACATTGATGAAATATTTCTTGAGCAGTAAATCAGCATATTAGAATGATATCTGAAGGATCATGAGACACTGAAGACCGATGCAATGATGCTGAAAATTCAGCTTTGCCATCACAGGAATCACAATTAAAATGTATATTAAAAATAAATTAGTTATTTTAAATTGTAATAATATTTCAGAATATTATAGTTTTTACTGCTTTTTGATCAAATAAACGCAGCCTTGGGGAGATTTCTTAAAAAATAATAAAAAAAAACTTTCCCAAAATTTTGAATGATAGTATATTTTTCATCCGAATAGATTATTATTTTATTTTTTTAAAGTTTAATTAATTATTATAATTTTTTGACTATTTATGTTTTTCAGTTGTGCTTTAATTAGCATGCTGACCGTGTACTGTGCTTTAGCTGTTTGACAGTTTGCATGGTGAAACCTCAGAGAAGTTGCATGAAATATGAAGTGCATTTCAAGAGGAATGTTTCATGCAACCTTTTTAAAACAATCGAACAAACCAAAGCAGCCATAATCTCACCAGGGGCTGCAATTGCTGTCACGGAAATGTTGACATTTCCTTTTCACATTTACTGGCCCTCATTTTCCACAGCATGTTGTGTATTTAACCAGTATGCTCTTTGTACTTTAGTGCACTACAGGGGCCCGGAATTAACGAAGATGCACAACGTGGTTTGTGAGGAAGGACAAATTGGGTTTCTTTTCTTTTTGTCTGCTTCATTTGTCTTAATTAAAACTCTTTGAGATTCATGGGAGGAGTTTAATGTGTTAAAAGACAGATCTATGTTGCGAGTAACCTATATACCGAAGTGCCTGCCGTAGTCGTGATTGTCGGATTCTTTGTTTTATTTGTTTGGCTTCATGTTCTGAATCATGCTAATGAATCACGTTATCACCTCGAGAAAGTATCCAGCCATGTGTCTTGCATCATGGTTATTTTGGGTTTACAGGGCCTGACATCCATTAGCTGTAGATACCCCCCCCCCACTCCATCCTAAAATAGCTTTGTAGCCCCTCTATGTGTCTGCTTCCCATGAATTCATATTGCCTAGCGGTGTTATCCTACCACATACTTCGCTTGGGGACTGCATATTAACCTATCAGTCAGTCAGTCAGTCACTCGTCTGTCTGTCTGTCTGTCATCCATTTACGTTTATGCATTTTGTTGATTTGAGTTATCAATTATGTTCAAAGCATAAACTGATATGAATGGTTCTTCAAAACTCAAACCTCAAGTATCTGCTACAGCACCAGGGATGCTTGCCTTAGCAAACACCACTAATTAGCCAAACAAACCCTTCTGACAGATACAATTTAAACTGTTATTGTATTTCTAATTGCAGCAAATTGATACCGGGTGTCTTGGATTGGAGTTTGATGCATGTGGTTTGCCTTGAGAACACAAACTGTGTGGTCGTTCTCTCTGGATACAGGATGGGTTGAATGTCTTGAAAGCTTTCCACAAACACTAGAAAGCATGAGGAATTCTTTAATCAGGCAAAACTGAGCACTGGTCAGATGCCACAAGGTAAGCTGTAGCAAGAGCGTGTGAAGAGTTCAGAGTTTATCTGTATAAGCAGCTTTGATCCACTGAACTCACGGATAAGAGCCATATGACCGAATCCCTCACAGTAATCCAGAAAAAGTGCAGCAATCAAAAAAATGAAGTTTTGAAAAGCACATGAGCTCATGAAACAATAACAATAACCATTTCACCCCATTATGTTTTTATTTTAAAATGTTGCTGCTCTGTTTTCCTCCTCGCCTGCTGTTAAAAAACATTTGTGTTTTACCCGACAGAAACGCACTCGGCTGTCCTTTTCACATATCTATCTTTTGAAATCAAAGCATTTATTAAATTAACACACATGTACACGTTTGACTGATGTGTGCAGAGCATGTTTACATGTTCTCGGAAATGAGCTTTTTGTCCTACTTGACCGCAGACAGAATGATGGATCATTTTTTTGTGCTCGTGGTAGGTCATTGCAAGCCGTTCTGGTGTGTTGCCAGTGTGGGAGACAGTCTATTTGATTACAGACCTGTTTCTATTTGGAGAATGATGTTCGGGGTGTTGTGTGATATGGTTTTGTCTTGTGTACTCCAATTTTATTTATTTTTTTCTCATGGATCCAGCTGCAGTTTCTTAATCCACTCCATTCATGTATACACGTATATCTGCAGGGCTTTATGATGACACATTTTCCGAACTAAAAAAGGATGTATTATTAAAATCGCCTGTATCAACTGACCTACATGAGATGTGAAGATGACAATTTACAGGGCCACAAAAGTGTGTGATCCGCTTCAGGACTGAAATAGGCCGAGCTGACAATGTGAATTCATTGCATGACAGGGAAAGGGAGGAATCAACAAAATCACTTTCTCTGCCTGTCACAGTCTGTTACGTGAACTCTTGCAAAATCACTGATCTTTGCTCCTTTAACTTGATTATTTCAGCTTGTCTGCGCTTTGGGGCTTAGGACTCATCATGTGGCAGTTTTATTGGATTCTTGGAATCTTTACGTGTTAAGACTTTGATTTCACTTGATTTGTGTTCATATCCTTTATTCTATATATTTTTCACTTTGTGTTTTCATGTCATGTGTACTTGTAACAATGTGTACTAGACAATAATTTGTTTTTGATCTCTTATAAAGCCTATTTATCAAACCAACTAAAATTTGATTGAATTGATGTTTGCTATAATTAAATCCTACTTTTTTTGTGATTCGGTTTGATGGCTTTAGCCTTTTACATCCTCAATCGAAAAAGAAGAATTTTAATGAAAAATAAAATCTATGTAATATGTAACTAGATAATTAGAAACTTGTTCTTTACTGTTATCTGTATTATTTATTTTGGTTTCTTAAAAAAAAAAAAAAAACGAACACTTTTATACCATTTTGGTCATATGTTCTTAAAGTATTTGTAAAATGTAATATATATATTTATATATACACATATTTCTAATGAACTATTTATAATCTAATTTAAAATATTTATAATTTAATATTTTAATATATATATATATATATATATATATATATATATATATATATATATATATATATATATATATATATATATATACTCTACATATATAAAATATGTATTTTGTAATTTATGTAATAATTGTTTTAATATATACTTTATAATTTCATATATGAAATGTTATTTTCCAAACTGCTTCCTGCATCTTATTCCTTTTGAAAGATCTCATGCAACCTTGACATTTTTACTTTTTGACACCGAATTTATTCAAAATTCAAAAATAATTCATAATAGAAGAGGCATAGGTCATCATGTGTACAAGTTGCATTTTTTATGTTTTTAAATACATCTGGAGACAAAGTGAGTTCCACTTCATTGGCCATCTTTTTCTCTTTCACAGCTCTGTATTCCATCATTCTGTTCTGCGTCTTCTTCTGGATCCCCTTTGTGTATTTCTACTACGAGGAGAAAGATGAAGACAACAGCAACAAGTGCTTGGTAAACCTGATACTCTTTCCTGTCTATCTAGTACACCCATGCATCTCTAAAACAGATTGTCTTTCCAGTCTTACAAGATAATTCACACACAAAATGAAAAACGAGGTGGGAAAAGAGCTACGTTAAGCTATTTGTAGTCAATAAATAGTGTGTACTATACTAGTATGTAAAGCAAGGCTTGCTGTCTATGGTTATAAAAGTTATAATGAATCGTATCAACAGAAATTTCCTTGAAATATTGCTAAGTGCTATTTGCCTGATTACAGTTATGGTAGTTCATTTATAATAACCCAGTGAGTTCACATAGACTCCATCTGCAAGTAATAAAGTAATAAAGTGACGAAAAATGCAATCCTACTCAACTATATTGCTGCTCAATTCAAAAGTAAAATATTTTTCTCTAAGGACACCACAGAGATGTGCAAAATGACATGCTGAGGAGCTTCCTCCATCTTCTAGAAGTTATTTAGATCTCTTTCCAAACTTTCCACTCCTTCTTCTCCCTTGGAACTCTCAGTGGCTTCGTTCCAAAACTATAGAGCCTCCTATGTAGGCAGCATTTTCAAAGCATCATAGGTGCTGTCCTGAGAGGGAGGCAGGATGATAATGCTGCCTTCTTTTTTTGGCCAAATTTTCACCAGGGTTGCATATATCCTTCATGGAAAATATAAACCTATAATGCATTTTATTTTATTACTTATAAAAAAATTTTTTTTAATTTTTTGTACATTTTTGTTCAAACTATTTTATCCCATGTCATGTATAATTGTACCAATGCGTACTATAGTAAAATAGCTTTTTTTGCCATTTATAGAACTGCAATTAAACAATCAAACTAATATTTGCTTGAATTGATGTTTGCCATAATTGAATCCTACTTTAATTCATTACAATTTTTAATTCCGTTTTACTGCCTTTTACATGCTCAATTGAAAAACTATAATTTAGAAATTATATATTTACTGTTTATCTTTATGTTGGTTTATATGATATAATATAATATGATATAATATTATTTTTACTTATTACTTTAAGTAAATTTATTGCAGCATGGCATTGTTAGTTTAGCTATAAGCTAATGCAGAACTAACTCAATTGTTAGTTGAGTCTATCATGTGTTATGACTGCTGTTTGTAAGCTGCACAAAGTTGCTCATTTAACGTAGAATGTTCCAAATCAGTCACTTGCATGGTTCCATTTCAGTTAGGCCACTGCGTTAGCTCAGGTTTTGGAACAGAGTCACAATGTCTCCATCAGAGAATGAACTAGGGACACTGTGTTCCTGACTGTTAAGTGCTGCAAATATGTAATTATACTCCAGCCCAAAGCCCCTCTCTACATGAATCGTAATTTATCACGGATTGATGACTTGATGAATGCAGTTTAATAAACCTGTTTTTTTATTCTCTCCTCACAGCAAGTGAAAAATGCACTGAAGTATACAATAGGATTTGTGATTGTGTGTTCAGTACTGCTTTTGATTGGGTAAGTGCAAACTGTGGGAGTATGGTATTCCCTGTTTGTGTGTGTGTGTGCTCTTGTTTTTGTGACATATCAGGACACAACTCTGTATAATGACATGGGTATGACACAGGTATTACAAGGAGAGGGTGACTTATGAGGACATAACCCATGTCCCCATTTTTCAAAACTCTTATAAATCATACAGAATGAGTTTTTTGCGAAATTAAAAATGCACAAAGTTTCCTGTGAGGGTTAGGGTTAGGTGTAGGGCCATGGAATATACAGTTTGTACAGTATAAAAACCATTACGCCTATGGGATGTCCCCACTTTTCACAAAAAAAAACGTGTGCGTGTGCGTGTGTGTGTGTGTGTGTGTGTGTGTCTGTGTTTGAAGAGGTCAGTGTGAGCTTTACTACATCATTCACTCGTCATCTTCAACCAGGTCCAGCAGGTGTGAGAATGCTGGGAAATTGTTGAATAGAATGCTGATAATAACCAGTATTTGCCGATTTTATACTTAAATTACCTTTGTGGAATTGGAGAATAAACTGTAGCTACAATCAGATTAGCCATTTTTAGTTTAGTAGAGCGATATCTCTACAGGGGCCACATCAAATGTTTATAATATTACATTTCTGGGTGATAACTTAGCAATTTGGAATACAAATGGCTCTAGCCAGATCATGAATAACGATTATTAATAAACTTAGGTCGGCACCAATAATTTTAACAATTTGGCTGAAATTTCAGCTTTGCCATCACAGGAAACAGTTCTTTTTTTAATTGAAATCATATTTCGCAAATTCAAATTATAAGGCATCCTTAAACCTGGCCATTTTCAAGACCTTGAAAAGTTTTGTTGTCAAGCCCTGTAACAATTTCTTGTCCAACTGTTGACCGAACTAATAGCCAACATGTGTAACATGTCTAAATGTGTACAGATACATGGCATGGCTTTGTGCCATTTAACCTCGAGTTTAAACTTTTTGTTCTCAGCAGTGCTCGTGCAGCAAAGACATAATGGATTTTCATTGCTGCTGCAAGAATAACACGTCTGCTCACCATGTCATATAATTTAATGTGCTCTCATCCATTAAATAGTGTTCCTGTGGGGAAGGATACCTTCATCACACCTTCATGTCATATAGACACAGTGGGATGGGTTACTTTGATCGCAGAATGGGAAGAGGGACATGCCGTGGACCAAATTTAAAAGTGGGGATAGCACTTCGGACAGAAGCAATTTGGTGTTCATTTTACTTTTTAAACTAGAGAAGTGTTTTACCAAGAGTATTGTGTCTCAGGGTTCCTGATGGGAGAGGACATGATGGCCTTTTCCATCGTCCGAGTCCCTGTGTTTGGGATTGTTTATTTGGAGAGTGACTTCTTTTTGTTTGCCGTTTGTGATTGGTCTGTGCTAAGAATGGGACTTATAAATGGAGAGCTGACCCTTCCCAGCCTCTGTAGTCCCATTCAATCTATCGTACCCTTCGAAATGTCTCGAGAGCTCTAAGTGCACTCTATCAATGGCATACTTGGTCTAAGCTCTAGACACTCAGGCCCTGTCCCAAATGGATGTCTTCATGTGGACCTGCATTCACGTGGCCTTCTCTAGTGCATCTCTGTGAAGTCCACGAGACCGTAAAGTGTCCCATTTGTCAGTTTAGGTTTCAAAAGGGTGCTCACGAGGACATCTGAGACAGATCTTAAGTCAGTAGACCGTATTTGGTCTATTAGCCTGCAATTAGCCACCAGTCGTTGCTTACAAATTAGGCTGTGTGCTTTTAATTTAGTGTCTAATGTGATATCATTCAACTGGCAAGTAAAAGATAACCATAGACAGTGACATAGTATTTTGGAACTTAGTTGATGATGGCAAATGACAGGAAAAGTGGACACAAAGGTCAGATAAGTGTTAAGTCTTTGAGCTTGTGTACCTTCGCATAAACCTTCACGGAGTTCTTGGTCGATTTATGAATCCGCGTCCTGATTGAACAGGTTACAATGTAATTTACTGACACCCCTAAAAGATGACATTTTCATGCACGATGCAGCATTGCTGAAATGACACATCAATTGAATTCGCTCTGAATATGCCAGTGATGCTGAATGATGTGGATGCATTTAAAAAGAAAGCGTCCTTAGTTTGCGACCATTTGCATTTTTTGGCCCTTGTAGCTTCTGAAGTTTTTAATTGGATGTTAACAGAAGGTATTATCTGTGTCCTTTTAGGGCTGCATGATTATTTTGTTATATATTGTGATCTTACATTGTGATCAACAACATCCTGTATCGTTGCTTGGATATTCAGACAAATAAATATTGTACATAAATATAAGTGTGCATATGCTGTATATCAGCATTAATAGTAAAATGTATTATAAGTACCTCTGTAATAATAATAATAATGTAACTTTTTTGCATTATATTTAAATAATTTTGAATCAAATTGTTTCATTTTGATTTTAGCTGTTTAGCCCTAATCTTTTTCTTTTCATTCAGACATTTAATAGTAATTTTTTTTAATTAACACATTAATTTTTGCCTGTTTGACTTGCATATTTGCACCATTAACTTGGTGTGTTATCTGCCCCATTATTATTTTTTGGGATAAGCAGTGGTCAGGCGAAAGAAAGAGCCATATATAATTGTTTGAGATAAAAATTATAGAATTGATACAGACTAAAACGGAACGTTATGGTTAAAACATGGGATTTTTTTTAGACCTGCTAAAGCCTGAGGTATTTGCTTATGCAACCTAACCCTGTGAGTGATGTTCTTCTCATTGGAGATGACTGGCTTTCTTCGTGTTGCAGATATTTACTGAGAATTTGAGCATACTGTATTCTCAGTTGCTTTTAAAGCTTGCGGCGATACATCACATGAGCTGTATAGTACAAGAATATACATGATAGTTCACAACCACAGCCGTCAACCACATCTATCTATCTGTCTGTCTGTCTGTCTGTCTATATATATATATGTAATGTATATATGTATATATATATACAAGACATTTTACCATTTGGGTTAATGTGGTGTGTGTGTGTGTGTGTGTGTGATTTCTGAAGATTGGAAAATTCAGCTTTGCCATCACAGCAATAAATAACATTCTAAAATACTAAAATAGAAAGAGTTAGACATCTTACCAATCCCAAACTTTTAAATGGTAGTCTATAAATGATGATATCATGACGTATATGAATTTCTGTTTCAGGACATTTGTTCCGTTGGCATCTCCGCCCAACCAGAACTCTACTCAGTGGGAGAAGGTGCAGTATCTGTTCGAGGAGCTGGGTAGCAGCCGTAAGTACCATAAAGGCCTCTTTAGATGAAATTGCAGTTCAGTTTTACTGACACTTGCAAAGAAAATGGCAAAAAGAGCTTTGTTGAAGCCTTCCGGGGCCACAACACCAAAGCGACAGGTACTTTTTAGAGAGCGACGGATGCTGCCAAGCCACGAGCAGAGGTGATGTGTGGGTTTGGCAGCACTGACATTTAGCCTCGTCAATGTCAACAGACCTCATTGTGCTACCTAAATTTGCTGTCTTGAAAAAGGTTAAGGCCTGGCTGCTTTTGACATGTCAATCAAGTCTTCCATTTGAAGCACAAGTGGCAGGCCAATGTTTGCACCTGCACTTACATATATATATATATATATATATATATATATATATATATATATATATGAATATATATATGAATATATATATATGAATATATATATATTAGGGCTGCTCGATATTGGAAAAAAAAATTACATTGCGATATTGTATTTTTCTGCGATATATATTGCGATTTGAAATCTAATCAAATTTTTTCTTACAAACAAAAATGGGGTGAGCACACTTACATTCTCATTTTAAATGATTTAAACATCGACACCATCGTGTCAATTGATTAATATGCGCAAGGGAGAGAGAGCAAGACAGCGCTTGTGTTGTTTGAAGACGTTGAGCGTGCAGCCGGGGCTTGCTCTCTCGCTCTCTCTCTCTCTCTCTCTCTCTCTCTCTCTCTCTCTCTCTCTCTCTCTCTCTCTCTCTCTCTCTCGCTCTTTCTCTCACGCTCTCTCTCTCTCACGCTCTCTCTCGCACCCTCTCTCTCTCTCTCTCTCTCTCTCTCTCGCTCTTTCTCTCACGCTCTCTCTCGCACCCTCTCTCTCTCTCTCGTGCTCTCTCTCACGCGCGCGCTCTCTCTCTCGCACTCTCTCTCTCACGCTCTCTCTCACGCCCTCTCTCTCTCTCTCGCTCTCTCTCTCTCTTTCTCCCTCTCTCTCTCATGCGCGCTCTCTCTCTCTCCCTCTCACGCGCGCGCTCTCTCTCTCACGCTCTCTCTCGCGCCCTCTCTCTCTCGCGCGCGCTCTCTATCTCACGCTCTCTCTCGCGCCCTCTCTCTCTCGCTCTCTCTCCCTCTCTCCCTCTCTTTCTCCCTCTCTCTCTCACGCGTGCTCTCTCTCTCTCCCTCTCTCTCTCACGCGCGCGCGCTCTCTCTCTCACGCTCTCTCTCGCGCCCTCTCTCTCTCGCGCGCGCTTTCTATCTCACGCTCTCTCTCACGCCCTCTCTCTCTCTCTCTCTCTCGCTCTCTCTCTCTCTTTCTTTCTCCCTCTCTCTCTCACGCGCGCTCTCTCTCTCTCTCCCTCTCTCTCTCACGCGCGCGCTCTTTCTCTCACGCTCTCTCTCGCGCCCTCTCTCTCTCTCGCGTGCACGCTCTCTATCTCGCATGCTCTCTCTGTCCCATACAGTTAATGAATAACGGATCAACTATGACAGCCTACATCGCACATCCAGTCAATGTGGCATTAATATCCACCTCTTTTTTCAGTCTTCATTAATGCTGGCAGCACTCTAGGGTTATTATCGTTATTAAAGCTAAAACCATTAAAAAAATAGTTTTTGTTCTTTTTTAAATAAATATTAACTGAAAAAAACCTGTACACACTCTCTCTCTCTCTCTCTCTCTCTCTATATATATATATATATATCAGAATCAGAATGAGCTTTATTGCCAGGTATGTTCACACATACGAGGAATTTGTTTTCGTGACAGAGCTCCGCAGTGCAACATAACAGCGACAGAACAAAAAACACAATAAGGAATAAAAAATACAAAAAAATACAAATAGGTGGGTAAGGATTGATAATATACAAATTGACAATGTATGGCAGGTATATTAAAATGAGCATTTATGTATGTACATGTATATTATGTGGAAAAATTTTAACTGTACGCTAAGTATGTGTGTTGGATAAATCAGTGTATGTGTATATAAATATAAATATAAGTAGTGTAGTGTGTTCCATGTATGTACATGTATATTATGTGCAAAAGATTTACGTGTACGCTAAGTATGTGTGTTGGATAAAAAGTGTAGTGTATATAAATATAAATAGTGTAGTGTGTCCCACAGTTATTATCAGCTGTTCATAAGATGGATTGCCTGAGGGAAGAAACTGTTCCTGTGTCTGGTCGTTCTGGTGCTCAGTGCTCTGTAGCGTCGACCAGATGGCAACAGTTCAAAGAGGGAGTGTGCTGGATGTGAGGGGTCCAGAGTGATTTTAACAGCCCTTTTGCTCACTCTGGATAAGTACAGTTCTTGAATAGATGGGAGGGTTGTACCGATAATTCGCTCAGCAGTCCGGACTACCCTCTGTAGTCTTCTGAGGTCAGATTTAGAAGCTGAGCTGAACCAGACATTTACTGAAGTGCAGAGGATAGATTCGATGATGGTGGAGTAGAACTGTTTCAGCAGATCCTGTGGCAGGTTAAACTTCCTCAGTTGGCGAAGGAAGTACAACCTCTGCTGGGCCTTTTTCACAATGGAGTCAATGTGAATGTCCCACTTCAGGTCCTGAGAGATAGTGGTGCCCAGGAACCTGAATGACTCCACTGCAGTCACAGTGCTGTTCATGATGGTGAGTGGGGGGAGTGCAGGGGGGTTTCTCCTGAAGTCCACGATCATCTCCACTGTTTTGAGCGTGTTAAGCTCCAGGTTGTTGAGAGTGCACCAGACAGCCAGCTCTTTAACTTCCTGTCTGTAAGCAGACTCGTCACCGTCCTGAATGAGGCCGATGAGTGTGGTGTCGTCTGCAAACTTCAGGAGCTTGACAGAGGGGTCCTTAGATGTGCAATCGTTAGTGTACAGGGAGTACAGGGGAGTACAGGGAGTACAGGGATATATATATATATATATACACACACACACACACACACACACACACACACTAGGTTTAAGATTTATATATATATATATATATATATATATATATATATATATATATATATATATATATAATGTTTTTCAGCTAATTGCCAAAGCAACATTTCTTATTTGCACTAACTTGAAATAACTAAAAATAAAACTGGATGAAAACTAAAAATGAAGAACAACTATAAATGGACGAAATTAAATTAAAATGAAAACAGAGCATTAAAAACAAAACAACAAAATAATAATAAATACTCCTAATAGATTTAGTTTCATATGTTGTATTTATGTTGAAATATAAGTTTTCAAGAAAAACGTATACAAATCCATGCGGTATTCACTCTGCCGAGCATGAAGGATCATCCCTTTTCAACATTTTTTTTTATTTTTGTTTCTTTTTTCTCTTTTTTGTCTGGTTGAGCAAAAGAAAATTAGTCTGGAAAGGAAGCTCCTATATTATGTCGAGTGTCCATGTTTGAGTATTTCTGTGTCAGTGTTCTCTAGAGCCTTTCTTATCATCTTCTGAAGGCTCATTTGAAGGTCAAATAGCATGTCATTTTTCCTTCCAGTAAAAGTCATTTTTTTTGTGCCATGCTTTGTTTTGCTCTGTAAAAGCAAGTGTGATTCGATAACACCATGGTGTTCCTTCAGAGAAGTTTCCTTGTTAGGTTGGGTCGTGACTTTTGCTTCACTTTCCCTTGAAAACCCTCAAGTTTGCAAGAATGGAGCCACTAAGGCACCCATCCTAATCCAGTAATAGCCTGGTATAGGTCTTTGGCTCTTTGAGACAGTGCCTGATTCCTGTGTGGGGGTTTTAGAACTGTCATTGGCCTTTCCCAGAAGCCCTAGCTTAATGAATGGAAATCAAGCAAAAAGTCTTGGTGGAAGGAACATCAGAAAAAGGACCCTTATGAAACAGGCTTGTTTGTCAAAATCTGCAGCAGAGCTTGAGGTTGACGGTCATGGTACCCTGCTGCTCATCCACACTCCACCTGTAAAATTAATAACAGGACCGTGTGTGCTATATAAGGAGGATTATCATGTCCCTGAGAAGCCTCAGCTGCTGAAGGAGCATCATGACCCAAGCGGGAATACAGGCTGATGAATTCCACCCAGTGTCATTGAATTCTTCAGACATGCAGCAGTTCACTGGCCGGTTCCCTCATGTGAAACAGACATAAAACGTAAAGCAAATGCAATACCCGATTCCCCATTAGTGGGTAAGACTGGGGCGAGACGGCGAGGAAGCGTGCAGAAGAGTAGACAGCTAGAGATCTGATCTTATCACAGACATTGGCTTGAAAAAAAGTCTCCCCTTAATTATGTAGCGGAGCCCTGGACCCAGAATCCACTCAGACCGCTCTTGTTCTCTGATTTAACTTCCCACTGAGCTGAATGTGTTTCAGTGAGAGACGCAATTTAAATTGGAGTTAGAGTGACGTAGTGTGACGAGAAGGCACCAGCTACACTGAATCAAATTTAGATTTCATCACAATTTTACATTCATATCTGTTCAGTTCTGTTTTAAGGGTGTGGAAAACGAAAGGTTTTTAGGAAATCTGAAAATGAATATCTATTTTAATCTTGTACATATAACTTTGTGATCACTTGTAGCATTTAAATTATTTATTTTTGTCTGTAATGTTTTTGTTTAGTTTTTTTTTTTTTAACACTAAATTGAATTTTTATTCTATCCAATTTAGAGAGACTGGTTATTTTTTATTGGCTATATAATAACATGAATATAATAATTTTACATTTAGATTGCAGTCATCTAACATTTATTTTGCATTATGTTATTCTTTTAAACCACTAGTAATTTAATAACATTGTTAAACATATAATCTCATAATGAATATAAATTTTTCATTCTGTACATTATAATGTTGTGATGCCTAAATTCAGCTACAGCATTTCAGTGATTGATTTTAGATTGTTGTTTTTATTTATTTTTTTATTTAATAAGAATTATATAGGATTTTAATGTTGTAAGTTTATTCTTTATTGGCTAACATGAATATCATTATTTTAAATTTAGATTACAGATTTTACAGTATAGCATTAAGCTTTAAAAACACTATTAATTTAATCATATTGTTAAATATGTCTTTAGAACTGAAAAAATATATATTTGATATATATTGAACATTATATTGTGATGTCTTATAGCATAAAATATTTTTGTTGTTGATTTTTCTGTTTGTTCTTTATTCGCTATCATAAATATAATTTTCAATATTAGTCAGAATTTTGATATTGGTGCCCGATGTCTGTACAAGAGTAGCTAGCTACCTATTATATATAGGCCTAGCATATGGCTATGGCTATGCTAAAACATAAATAAGATTAAGATAAATCTCTCTCAGTCAAGAAAGTTATATAATGCATTGAGGTTTACGCCACTTTTATTTGATAATGTTTCTGTCTTTAATTGTATGGGAGCAATATGTGTTTTCTCTTTTTCTGTAATTCAGAATCCAGTGAGTGAGTTGGCCTTAGCAAGCCGCTTTCCATCTCCGTGAGGTTATCATAGCAAGCTCATGTTGTGAATACTGCAGCTAAGAGCTCTTTAATATACACTTCTCAGTGGCAGCGGTCTCCTCTGTGCACATAAGCCCGAGGTGCTCCGTGCATGTCGAGATAAGGGCCTCCACTCTCTCCAAGTGCCGAGGAATCAGCCGGTAGAGCAGCTGTGGAGCTGCCTCAGATAATAAACAATATATTCTCTGTCCAATCCCTCAGAAAGTCTTCCGGGGAAGCGAAGAAAAATGTAGGTCTTCCTGCATTGTGAGGAGTTCATAAACAGAGCGGCTTTCCGTACCAAACACGAACACCATTGTCTCCGGCCTCGCGCCTTCGCCACTTAACAAAAGCTGGGACATCACAAAGGGAAACACCTATTCAGATGTAAATGCTCATTTCAGCCATCAGACATCAAAGCGTCTCTTCTTTTTATATTCTTCCGTTTGCTACATTAGGAAGCAGGAGTGTAATCATCTTCATTTCTTCTCATTGGCTTTTGTGTCCTGGGGCTTTTTGTGTATGAAACGTGGTGGGTGGCGCAGCAAACACTTCTCAGACTTCATGTGGTTCAGCAAAATGGAAAGAAGTCATTTTGTGAGTGATGTAAAGTAGTTCCTGAGGAAAATAAACAGAACAGTAGGTTGCATTCAATTGAGGTATGCTGCAGGCAGACGGGGGCTTTCTGGGCTCAGGGCTGCCAGGATGCTGTGTTTTGCTCCGTTGGGCCATAGCTCAGAACCAGAGGAAAGGGAAATTGTGTGAGTTTGTGTGTGTTCAACTCTCCCACTCCCTTTGACAGGTGGGATCCTAACAGGGAGTGCGGTGGCGGTCACTTCCCATAAATCTGCCTCAGCTGGCCTCAGATCTGACAGCTGGCATCATGTCCTCTCCTCTTTTCACTCATTTTCCTCTTCTTTTTTCTCTCTCTATCTCTCTCAGTTCCACATTACATCTTGTGTCTTGAGACTTGAGACAAAATGTCAAATGTATTTTACCAAGTCTGTACTATTAAAAAAAAAAAAAAATTATATATATAAATTGCAATTTCTTTGTCATGTGCCAGTTAAATTATGAAAGAGCAGAAAGATGGTGGCAGTTTCTGGTTGTTTCTCCATAGATTTTTTGATTAGTTTTGTAGGCTAGTTTTTACACTGTAAACATAGGTCAGCATTTTTTCTTTTACTGCACACACTGTATATATTCAGCATACTGTAAATTCACTATATACTCATGAAACAAGAAGAGTTTGAATAATGAAGGTTATTTATAATATATATTTATATACACACACACACACACACACACACACATATATATATATATATATATATATATATATATATATGTGTATATATATTAGTTATTGTATATCTTGTCATTTGTTTATTTATTCTTTTTAATACTAAGTGTAATTTTTTCCCTAATTGTTATAAGTGTTTAAGGTACTTTTGCATTTCCATTGTTTAACTATACATTTTTATTCTTATATTATGTTAATATTTATTATATTATTATTATTATTATTATTTATCAACAACAACATCCGTATAAACTGTTTAAATGTTTAATTTGTTGTATATCTCATATTTTGTTTATTTATTATTAGTATTAATTTAATGCATTTAATAAATAAATTACTTGATAAATGTGAAGATCAGTGCTTAAATTTTTACTTAATTTACTTACCTTTAAATACTTTTAAAGTACTTTTATACTCCATAATATTTAAAATATTCATTTATTAGTATTTATTTTTGTTGATCATCAACAACAATATAATATAATAAATATAATATAATATAATATAATATAATATAATATAATTAATATAATATAATATAATATAATATAATATAATATAATATAATATAATATAATATAATATAATATAATATAATATAAAACAAAAAAACGTTTTAATTAGAGCAGAATGTTTAGTAGCATATAAGCTTTTGCTGTGGTATCAAGAATTGTGAAATTTTACTGGTACTGATATCGACTACTAAATAAAGCCACATTTTTATTGAAGAACTTTCCGGAATGTCCTTTATATTTTCAACATGTCATTGAGACTGATGAAATTGAAAATTTAGAGGGCAAAAACTTTGCTGACCTTTCAGTAACTATGCCAGAGTAAGAGGAGGTTGAGAGAGATGGCAGTAAGAGAGGAGAGAAGATGAGGTGCATTGAGGAATTTCCCTGGGGGGCAGGAACTGCTCTGAATATCTGGCGTATGACCAAAACTTAACAGAGCTCTGCGTTTGGCCCATGTCATAAATACATTTCCCCTCTGTCTTGCAGATGGCCTGGCCGCCCTGTCGTTCTCCATCAGTTCGCTCACCTTGATTGGCATGCTGGCAGTGATCACATACACGGTGAGTGGCCAACAGAGAATTGGTAATGGTGGGTGGTTACTTGTGCCCCATCGATTTGTATGCCTTTAAGAGGGTTGTGTGAAGAGACTGCTCTGCACTGTCATAGGAAAGCAGTTTTAGACAATATATGCTGGTTTCTGCCCACAATTTAAGTATGTCACAGTTGAATTCTGTTTGTCTGTTCTTTTATAGGCTAAAGTGTGTAATTTCTGTACCACTAGTATCATAAAAAATGCAAAAACACAGCCTTATCGGTCATTGATTGAAGAAACAGATAGTCCCGCCCTGAACTCATGCCATTGGTTGAACAAGTGTCAGTGTTTTGACTATATAATGACATCAACTAGAAAGTGTTTATTGCAATTATATATGTGTAAGAGAATAGTTTTCCTGAAGTGACTGTAGAGTCCATATGGGTTATCTTCATGCGTAGGTTTCTCATATGACACAAAAGCCACCTGTATGGAAACAGTCTTTGATTATAGTCATCCTGAATGATGAAGCGGCCCCTCAGTGTTTGAAATGTTTTGTGATTCTTGCGTTTTGGCCTGCAATCGCTCAAAATGGCATGCTGTCACTTTTTCACCGATGTGTGTGGACGTGTGCCTGAGATGTCGGCATGATGTATATGCCCTGTTATCTCTCTTCTATTTATATATCTGAGCCTGAAGGCCATTAATAAATGACAATATTCTGATTCCTTCAGCATACTGTAGCTGTTCTATTCGAATGAGATAAATTGATTGTACTGTAACACTTGTTAATGTCATCCATTTTTCATCGCCAACATCATGAGTAACCGGGATATGAGAATCTCCACTTTATCAGGGATTGAAGAAAATGAGGTGCAATATCTTGCACTGAGGCACACTATTTTTAAATAATTATTGAAATATTTAAATTGAAATAAAGGAGCATATTCAATAGCATAATCATTTTTGCAGTGATAATGAAATTGGTATTGTGAATTATGAAATGGTGTTTGCGTGGGTGGGCGTATGTATAATTATATATTGATGTGATTATTTTTTTTTTTTTTTACAATTATTTGATGAATAAAAGTTGAAAGGATATTTTATTTTATTTTAATAATATTTTAGATTTAATTATAATTTAAATTTAAATAAATGGTCTCCTTTGAAACATTTTATTCAACACAAAATCCTAAAAAAAGTATAACAACTTCCGAAATAATAATAATAATAATGATATTAATAATTAAGCAGCACAACTGTTTTCAACATTCATAATAAATCAGCATATTAAATTAACATAAGAGACTTCTTTAAAAAAAAACATAAAAAATATTACTGTTCCCGGTCTTTAGAAAATATCCATATATTGAACTCTAAAATGAATGATTTAATGTTTAAAAAAATTAGTATACACAACAAATTAAATTTGCACGTTTAGTTTTTTTTAGTTGCATATTAATTATGCAAATTCTCTAAGAAATACAGTATTGGGTTACTGCTGTTATTAAATCACTATCAAGTCGCTGCTCTAAGTGTGTTTTTCACATAATTTTTAGAACACAAGAGGGACTTTCAGGCTGTTGAATACAGCCCTGTATTAAAAGGTTTGACAATTTTCAGAACACTCTGAGGATGGTAATGCTCTCCTTTCTGACCTCGTGTTGTCAGAAGCTCAGAGAGTGGCTTATGGAGAAAGAAAGACTCCTAGTGTGCTGTTGTTTTTGATCTTCTCAGTTGTGGTACAGAGACTCAGAACCAATCAAAGATTCCTTGACAAAAACCATGGGTTCACTCACTCAGGCTGTCCTTACTGCACTTTCTCTTTCCTACTGTTTCTTTTCTCAGCCCTCCTCCCCTTCTGCACCAATGAAGCCGAATCACTCATCCTCCCCAACCCAAGTTTCCAAAGCAATGGGTGATTTATCATACTGGCCTATGTGTTATTATTATGCATGATTAACCTAATGGAATCTAAGTGATGGGCACCGTATGCAGCCGCAGTGTTGTCCAGGCTGGGCAGGTTAATTTATCATTGCACTTTGAGCCAAGGTGGCCACTTGCTCTTAATTCAAACCACTGGCCGAGATGTAAACTCGTAATGACAACACCACGGCCGGCTGCGTTTCAACTAAATGCTAAAGCAAGCATTTCGGACCTTCAGCACTTGATGTTTTTGGCCAATATCACACTTTGCTGAGCTACTGGGAAATTAATATTCAACCTAAGCACATACAAACAGGAGTCTCGGCTTGTTAATAAGCCTCTGAAGTGCCATATGGTCAGGGTGGACGAAGCTAACTTACCTATCCAATGCTTGGATGGCCAGCTCTTAAAAACAATCAAGCTAGGAGTTTTAATCGTGCTTTTTAATTGAAACAGCATGATGTTGCAAAAGTTTGGTTATTTCAGGCTGTTTAGGGGTGAATCGCTTATTCAGAAAAATGCAGAAGAGCTCGTTCTAGGTAAATGTTGCTTGCTCTTTGAACTGAAGAAAATGGTTTTGCACATCCTTTTTTTTTTTTACTCATGTTTTTTTGGCTCATGTTTTGTTTAATCCTCAGAATAGTGAATTCAAGCATTTGCATACTTCTTTTAAACCTTCCACCAATAGTTTTTAAATGACACATCACTGTTGTGTATAGTATATGTTGGTTCTTGCTACTTTATTTGAAACTTTTCCCATTAGTATCACCAATCACCTTGAACTCGTCACCTCATCCACGTTTAGCGTCTGAAAGGGCCCGCCTTTTTTGACACCTTTATGTACTCGTAGACCCTCCTTTGTCCTGCTCCAAGAAGCCTTTATCACCCTCTATGTTATGAGGTGCAAAAGTGTGTTTTATGCTTGATCGAGTCCTGTTCTGCTCAAAGCAGTTCCTGACCTCCCAACGTCTAAACCGGTTGCTGTGCTTGAGTAGTTTTAGACCTCAAAAAACGCCTCTTGCATTCTCACCTGAACCCATTTAATGTCCTTCATTGGCTAATGTAGATGCTGAGGTCTTATATCAAGCTCATTTTGCTGCTGGTGTGACGTTACAATGAAAATTATTGACCCGCTGACTTTTTAATGTGCATGTAATATTTGCATATGCATATGAGCGTATAATCACGGCTCTTTGATCTATCCGCTTGACCGTGGGCCGTCTCGGTCCCTGTGCTGCGTGACACAGAGTGGTGATTTAAAAGTTTGGCTGGCGCACTGACATTCAGCCCTGCAGAGTTCCTCTGCCTCTTAAATCTGCAGCCCAAAGATGCTGATTCCCAATGAGAGGGTGACCGCATTCATTTCCACTGATTTAATCATAGTGCTGCAAAAATGACCTGTGACTGGCAAGAGAGCCTCTTCCTCCTCCTCACCGTCTTGGGTGCATCTGAGGAGCCACTTCAACAACAAATTCCTCAATTCAAATTTTCTCAGGTCTCCTCTTCTATGCAGAGTTTCTTTATTTCAGTATCTAGAAAATATGCCTTGTTCCATCTGTCTTTTTAATTAGTTCAGTTCTTTTGTTTGCTTGTTTTGTTGGTTGGTTGGTTTTAGGGTTATGTTATGCAAGTGAGTAATATATGTAAGTGAATATATTATATAAAGTTATAATGATTAGATTAGATATCATGACTCCGCACATATATTATAATACATTAGGAAAATAATTGTTAGTTCATGGTGCTTAATATATGCTGTAGTGCTGTCATTTTTGTGAAAAAATCATTTTAGATTTTTAAGACATAAGTGTTCATTGAATCGATTGTAAAATCAATTTTCCATGTCTAAAAAAAAAGACATTTCCTTTTTCAACGTCAAATAACGAAGGAAAGTAAATAGAGCGCTGGAAACGCACAAATCAGCAATATTTCTTATTTATTGGCATGATGTTTCGGGCAGAATAACAAACAGCAACAGGAGAGCAACATTCTCGAAAAAATATATATGCAGAGGGGACGGCTGCCATGACAAAAGAAAAACATCACTGCAGGCTTCAACCCAGCTGCATTTATGATTTAGGCAATTCAAAAATCTCCAAGATTATTTTAAATAATGATTCAACCCATTTCAAACAACTGTTCAAAAAATGAAACTTTAAATGGACTTGAGAGCAAGCCATTTGTGTTTTTTTTTTATTTGACGTAACCGACACTTAGGCTAGGCGGCACTAGGCAGGCATAATGAAATGCTCAAAAAGGCTAGGGCCATTACAAATTTACTGGACAGGAAAACAAGTCGATCAACATTTTCGGGGTCCAGAACAGAGCGTTTTTTATTCACTATATGTCCAGCTGTTAAGAAGACACGCTCTGACCACAATGATGTCCCAGGGACACTGCGCAAGGTTGGAGTATTACTGCCAATTTTCTACCACAAAAGCCGGTCGCTGTCAGCTTGCAATGGTCCTTTTCATAACTCAGAATCTCATGTAACTAGATGCGCGAATGAGGCGAATTCGCCTCTACCGCGCCGCGAGACCTCTAGACTTCCAACGTGTCTTTACATTGACTTAATATTGAAATCTTTCGCGCCAGACACTCTATTCGCGTTTGTTGTGAACGCAGCATAAGAGGTCGCTTTCGACGTCACTGGGTCTTATAGGCGCGTAAAATTGCTGGTATTTTCTGTCTAGCTTTCGCAGCGCATACTGCACTTTCGGAATTCTTTATTTTTTTTTTCTGCTTGTTTGTGAGGTTTTTTTACATCTATATTTTTTTAATTGTTTAATTCTTTTAAAATGAATAGTGTACATATTTGGTTAAAATCGATTCCCTATTTTCATTTTCGAAACTTTTTTTGGTTGGTCCGATCGATTGTGCAATCGATTTTCGAACAAAAAGTGACAGCCCTAGTATTGACCAATCAGCATCCAGAACCAGAGCTGGAGCATGCGTTTTATAAAATGTTTAGATATTAAATTAATTTAGTTTTCACCATGACAAGTGACACAGATGTGTTTCTCTCTAACACTGGGCTCCACACCTGTACGGACGGTGTAAATTGACAGTGATCTATTTACAAAAGCAACAGCAAATAGAATTAGCCTCTCATTCCCAGCAGTGTAACATGTTTGAATTTAATTTACAGACAACAAAAGGGACAGAAGAAATACTGAAACACCATCTGGCAGAAGACCATTGCTTGTTGCATGATGAATTCTCCATATCTGTTAGCATAATTTATTTTGACAGTTTTACTTACTCTCTGTGTCCGTATTATGTTTTTGTGACATTATGTGCATAATTACAGGATGCTCCACTGACATAAAAAATATGATTTGATGTTCATTTAAATGACCTCAAAAACAAAGTTAAGGTTTGAGCTGCTAACTCAATATAATCAAACCGCTTCATGGTTGTGAAAAAACAATTTTGGTTTAAAAATGTTTGTTATCTAGAGTTTTTTTTTTTAAATAAGTATAGAAGAAACTCATATTTTGTGGCAGAGGCACAGAAAGTGCACACTTTTCCCAAGCAGGCTTTTGAACAAAAGCATCTTTGTGTAAGGGGGTGTACGCCTCCACTTTTGCTCTTCTCTCTCTCTCTCCGATCCCCACTTTCATCCCTCTCTCCTCCGATCTCCCAGCTGACAACCACAACCCCTTCATCTTCCATCTCTCCACCTTTCCTCTTTCTCTCTTTCTCTTCGCCGTCCTTCTCAAAGCATAATTCTCTCTCTCTCTCTGTCTCCTGCCTTGGGTCTCCTTTTCCAATCAGCACAGAACACACCTGTTTTTGTTTGGAGTGTCTTTTTTTATTTTTCTCACGCTTGATGGACTGCAGGGGCGAGGAGGGCAGGAAAGAATGAGAAAGAGGAGGTGAAGGAGGAGGAGATGTCTCACTGGGGCTGCAGGACAGATTCCTCTTTTATGAGGAGCGCTTGGTATTCGGGACAAGGTCCGGCCTTTAGAACCCTCGTGATTCATAGCAGAGGGTGTCGTGGCCTGTGGCGACGGACGCACACACGCATGCACTCGGCTTGACTCGAGCAAATTATGAGTTTTATAGCACACGTCAATTTCCCTGCTTTAAAAGCATCTTAGGTAGAGAAGATAAAAAGGTCACCAGTTTTAGCCGCCTTCTGAAGATCTAATTGTGCCGCTGATTTTGTCAGCATTTTGATATGAAAGCTTTTGAAAATGGCAAAACCTCACGAATGTAGGTGCATTTTTCTCTAGGTTTGTGTGTACGCATAACCTGGTCTCTTATATTCTCTTCCTGTATTGATTCGCTACCAGTGGAGTATTGAAGATGGTCTTTATTTTTAATTAAAGTTCGCAAAGCCCATATTGAGAGGGCTAGCAGGCTTCTGACCCAAGCCTTTCTCTGCTCACTGCGTAAGACCTGCACTTTCTAATGCCGAGATGGGGAAAAACCCATCAATGAGTTCAGAGTGTTGAAATAACCTCTGATTTACGGCCCTGAGAAACTGCAGGGCTCTATCATATTCCGTACATGAGCTCAGATATTTCTTCTCTGATGCATTGTGCATGTGAAATTGCGCTTCATGCCGTCACATGGGGGCACTGTTAGGCTGTGCATTGCAGGAAATCAAGCCTTACACCTCAAAATGGTTGCTGCATACAAACACACACTCTCACACTCTTTTCATCCCCTCTTCTTCACCCTCATTGCACAGAAAACACATACATGGATTCAGTGGGCTTCTGAATGACAGCATTTAGAAAGTGCTCTTTTATTATCAAGTGCCATAATGAGGCGTTCGGCAGGACTCTTGGTGAAATTGTGGTGGCCCTCTGCCTGATGACTGTGAATGGTTTATAATTGGTCTTTAATGCGCTTTCTTTCTCCATGTCAGGCGTATGGGATGTCCGTCCTGCCGCTGAACCTGATTAAAGGCACACGAAGCATCCTGTACGAGCGACTGGAGAACACTGAAGATAAGGAGGAGGTGGAGCACCAGATAGACAAGCTCAAAGCCAAGGTCTCTGTGTGTATGAATAGAATTCATATCAGAGCTCTGCTCACTTTATTTAAGATGAGCTGCTTGTCCGTTGCTGTCCTTGAGGTCCGTGGTTCTCAACTGGTGGGTCTCGACCCAAAATTGATCTGAGGATGCGAATAAAGAATGCAATTTATATACTACTGTTCAAACATTTGGGATACTTGTAATACTTTTATTCAGCAAAGCTGCATTAAACTGATAAAAAATGACAGTATAGTACTGTTTTCAACATAGATAATAGGATAATAAATGTTTTCGTGCAGCAAATCAGAATGATTTCTGAAGGATCTTGTGACTGAAGACTGGAGTAATGGCTGCTGAAAATTCAGCTTTACATCATAGGAATAAGCTTTTTAAAATATTTTAAATTAGAAAATAGTTATTTTGAATTATAATAGTTTTTCACAATATTATAGATTTTACTGTATTTTTAATCAAATAATTGCGTCCTTGGCGAGTTTAAGTCTTCTTTCAAAAAACATCTTCCTGACATCCAAATGTTTGGACAATATTGTAGTTAAGATAGTAAAATAAAAGGCTTAAAAGGAAGGAAAAAACTCTTTCCATATCTTCCTATATGTTGGTGTCAAAGGTTGTAGTGTTTTCGTTAAAATAAGGCTAACATGGTTAGGTTATATGAAATCCTTTGTCTGCATAAACTATGAACATAATTGCATAAACTAAAGGAAAATATGACCCAGACCACAATGATATTGGTTTACAAACAAACCTGTTGCTGTAAAACTATATATATTAAATCAGCATATGCATAAATGTAAACAAGGACAAACAATGTTTTGTACCAGCTTCAGCTTTCTGTGGTAATTAATTTGCTGCTGAGAAAATGAAACCATCAATATTCCAAAGACATTTTGAATTTGAAACCATACTCATAAACCAGTATGATGTATTTTTTTTTGAATAATCAATTATTATTTGTTTCTTCAGTGTGCTGATGGGCGTCCTCTGTCTATGAGAGACCGGAGGAACCTCCAGGATCTTGAAGCTAAACTACAGGTTCTGCATCGGCGGAGCCGTCACCTGGAGGTTGCAGAGAGGACCTGCTGCAATAAAGTGGGCTCTGCTCTCCGGCCTATGAAGGTGTGTTGAGTTTTGCCTCAGATGAACTTTATTTTCTTTCTACATGTGCCTTTTGCAGTTTCAACAACCCCTGATTGGCCACATTAATGTGGTTCTGTTTGTGACAGTTGTGCTGCGTGTTTTGCTTTTAATCAAAAAAGAGGTCATGCAAAAATAAATATACATTTTTATGATCTTTTTTTATTTTTTAGTTCAGTGTACTCTGAAAACATTTAATTTTTATTTGTTTAGACATCTCAAAGAGACCATCTATTGAAACTAAGATGGCTGGTTCTGAATTTGTACAACTTTCTGACAATTGAAAACGCATTTTCATATTCACTATTCATTTTTCAGAAAGGGGAATGCACAAACTGATAAAATATAAAGTTTCAAGACTATGTAAAAGCGTCTACCAAATGCATAAATATGAATGTCAATTCCTGCATTAAAAACAGTTTATTTCGACAAGGTGGTACAAAATTGTTTTAATTCTTAAGGTGTGAGAGAGACTAAATTATGACTAAAAACTCAAATACACTTGAATAGAATTTGCAGTGGTTCAATATCATTATTTTGCTACTCATACTTTGCATCAAACAGTAAATACTTCAAATCACAAACAGCTGTCTTCCCACGCACAGACACAGCTGAATATCCAGAGGTGAGAGGTCTCTGAGTCAAATGATGCCAGTTGGAGTTCAGCTCTTTATAAACTCCAATCCTCACCCTGTTGCACCCCATTTTATCAGAAGTCATTCAAATGGGTTGTATTTTCTCAAAATGGTTCAATATCATGAAAACAAAATTGACCCCAATTTTCTCCCACAATAAGTGTTCCTGGTCTTTATCAGAATGTGTATCTGCATCTAAAATAACTTTAATTTCTTCATACTGTGAGGGTGTTTTTTCTTTTTTTAAGGTTAACTACTCAAGTTTAAATCAAGTTTTTTAAGGTTAACTAATCAAGTTAAAAATCAAGTTTAAAGTTTAAATCTTGCCAGATTAATAATCTGGTAATTTAATGGCTGTTACCATTTATTTAATGTAATGTAGATTACTGCAATGGTTAATAAATTTAGAGGCTGTCTACAAACTCTCATTCAGGTCTGTTTGAATTTTCTGTTTCACTTGTAAATACATTTCATTATGGAAGTAAAATGGGTTGCAGGTGCTGTTTCATGTTTACTTTAAAACATTTCCTTGGTTTTTTAATAAAATCATTCTAAAGTTTTTGTGCTAGTAACCACTAAACTTTCAGAACAATTGCATAAAGTATGGTTTACATAAATGTTTTTTATATAAGCTTAGACTATATAACATTTACCATTTCTATCATTTTTTCCCCTTTTGAAGGTTTTTTTTTTAAGCATTTTCGTCATCTTCCTATTTAATTATTCCAATATGTCACTAATCCTATCTTGCAAAGTCTAGGAGGAGGTGTGAAGGAAATTAATTTTCATGGTGACTTTGATGTAACTTGTACATTATGACTTCATTTGAATGCCAACACGTAGTCCCAAGAAAATCAAGAAAACCTTTGGGTTTTATCACTTTGGCACAGATTTGCCACACTGAGCAACCACTTTGCTAGATGCATTATTTCACCTTAATACATTGCTTTCATCCAACTAATGAAGCCATTTTTTTATTGAATATATAATATTTCTATTTATTTATTTGGCAGCTTTTTCAATAATGTGTGCTCATTGAGATCTTGGCCTTGTTAAATCCATATGCTAACATGCTCTGGTATGACTTTTCTTTCTCCTGTGGGACACAGAAAGTGTTGATTAAAGAATATCCTGGGCTGTTCATGTAAACTGAAGCGATTAAGCTTGAAAATAGCAAAATCTGGATGAGTAAATGATAACAGGATTTCCATTTGACAGAGAACTGTCCCTTTAAGTATACACAGTGATGCACAAAATAGCTATGACTGTCACAAACCTTCTGCACTCCTCTAGCTTATCTTTAAAATGTTTGTCGTCTTCCATTCATTTGCTGTTATTCTTTGCATCGTTTCTTCTCCCAGCATGCTCTGCACCAGAGGGCTTCCTCGTTTCCGTCTTTAGCGGCCTACTAGCAGCAGACATGAACATGGCACTCTAATGATAGACTCCAGACTCTATTTATACCTAAACTAGGCTTGAGATTTACTAATTTTTCCATAAGAGCTTCGGGGAAAATGCATACTGAGAGGAATCTGTCTGCCAAATGTATTGTACTATCAGTCACTGCCCCTTGTTTATGCCGCCATGGTGAACTGCACTTGTTTTAGCATTTGTCTTTGATTTACAATGCAAATTTAACGATTTAGTGCAGAGGTTTTCAGAATATTTAAATCTATCTGAGGTCAGCATCTCCTCTTCATATTCTACAAGGGCCATTTTCAGGCTCGATTTGTGCTCCCTGCTGCGAATTCTCACGTTTTTTGTTGTTGTCACTAACACAACATGTGTACTGATATTCAACAAGCTTCCATGCGCCTTGCTGCAACAGCCAATAGCATTACGTAATAGAGTTGTGAGGCCCAGTGGGTGGTGTTAACTGTTGCATGGGTGGTCCAATGGGGCGATTTAATACGTGTGAGTCCCTGCTGAAGAGTTTAGATAAATTTAGCTGTCAGCACAGACTAATAGATGGCACACATGCATGTGTGTACACGAACACATCTATTACCCTTTAATTTGGACCCACCCGGCAGATGTGATTGATTCCATAAAGAGAGCAGGTTAATTGACCTAAATTCTATATCAGATTGATTAAGTTTGATTGATTTTAATTATTGTGTTTACCGTTGTATCTGCAGCGGAAATTGGTTTGGAAAATTGAAAGTGGTGAATTGGAGGTGCTTAGGTATGTTAATGAGCCTCGAGAAGATGAAACGCAACATTTGCCATGCAAATTGGCCATATTTTCTCACTTTGCGACAAGTAATGAGCACACTGGATCTATACGTATAGTCGTCACAGTGGTTCGCTTGTAGCTTTAGTAGATATGCGCGCAGTTCCACACATGTCAGGAGGTTTGCACATTAGAACCCAGCATGCCCCGGGAATTACGGCAGTGGCAGGTGGTCGCAAGACCAATTATAAAATGAAATAAACCTGTTTATGAAGCCTGTGCATGTGTGATGCCTATAGAGACTTTCAATATCATTCAAAGGATATAAAAAGAAAATCTCTCCCGTAATGCACTTTTAGACAGTGCCCTGATAAAGCAGCCCTTGGCAGAGCTCAGAGCAAGGACGACTATATGACCAGGGGCTTCTGACTGCCATGGGCCTCGAGCGGGCCGTTATGGCCAAACATGGGGAAACAAGCCACTGCAGATGTAAAATTGATATAGATAAACAAACAGAGCTTGAAACTGTGGAAAATGTGAAATAAACAGAGATGAGAAAAGTTAACCATTTGCTGTACCTTCCTCATGGCAAAAAAGCATCCTTAACATTTTATATCAGCTTTGATGTTGTATAGTTCAAGGGTACATTGTGTTCTATTTTGAAGACTATTTTGGAGATCGTGTTCTGTTTTGCTCTCATTTGCATTTAAAGGCACCTTTACACAGCCAATTTAAGACTGCTCTGTGCCCTGCTCAAAATTTAGTGTAAAGACGCATACTAGATCAATTGACAGACTAAATTATGCTTGCTCAGACCCACCTTAGCCCTGAGTATCAAAGTATACAATTGTAATTACTGTGTAAATGCATTTAAACCACCTCTGAGCAGCATTAAACAGTCTGTGTAAAGACACCTAAATGCCACTTCAGAAGTGCTTTTTGCCATTTTAATTGGGCATAATTGTGCCTCTAAAAATTGCCTCTTTATAAGGGGAACAATAACAGGAAAAACATTCCAAACATGTTTACATGTAACCTCATGTAGGAACTAGGTAACTTCTTAAATTAACTTAAAACAGGCACACATGAGTTTAGGTAGCTGTGTTTATGCTCTATATTGAAGGTTGTGTAGCTGAAGGAATGCTGAATAATGAATTGCTTGATGCTGTAATTTTTGTTATTAATGTACTCCTTTCTGTAAAGTTAAAGCTCTGGCTGTCACGGTTATTACAGCAATAACTGCAAGCGTTTATTATTGGTGTTACAGCAACAGCTTGAGACATAAATTCCTAATATACTCTTACAATAGCTCCAGCTGTGTTTTTAACCACAAAGCATAATTCTAGCATCACTAATAACTCGCAGTCCCTCATTTGAATTAGTTATAGATTATGTCTCGAAGGAGGATTCACGCTCGTTTACAAATCTATGTTTTCGCTACAGTTCACAATCTGTCAGATTGTTCTTGAGGGAAATGTGTGTCCAATGCGAATGTCACTTGCTATTGTGAATGTTCGTTAGGAGTCAAAGTTGCTATTAGCATTGTTTGGTCTAAACATTTCTAGTTATGTAATTATTGCAATAAACTATGTTAGCATAAATGTGAAATATGTACTCTGTATTATAATGGAGGAGCTGCTCTTAAAATTAGAGATAGATAGATAGATAGATAGATAGATAGATAGATAGATAGATAGATAGATAGATAGATAGATAGATAGATAGATAGATAGATAGATAGATCTCTATAAAGTATTTTCGGCTTGTTCTAAATTTGTTTTTCTTCTTTTTTTTTCTTTTTTCCACCTCTTTTCCTTTGTTTTGTGAAAATCTGGAGTGATTACGGCACACGTCAGGGTTTTGTTTACTCTCTCAAGTCAAGTCAAGCAGACGTGAGCTCCGGGAGGCCAGTCAAAGGCAGCCATTCATTCTGGCATATTGGTTTTGTTTTGCTTTGTGGGTTGTGAGTGTTTGCGTCTCCGTCTTTGTTCATTTACCTTTTCCTCTGGAGTTCAGTCTGTTCCTTATTTAGAGAGCTCGTGACCATGTCGTCCATATTACTCTTGGTGACTGTGTCAGTCTGTGGTGGGTCACACCATATGGCCATGTGTAAAACGACACAACCTCTGGGTTAGACATGATAGACCAGTAGGGAGTTTCAGTCCTTTGCACAAGCATTTGGTGCTGTAGTGTATGTTTTTATTTGCTAGTATATCTGTGTTTGTTAATTATTGCAGAGGAGTAACTAAGTAGTATTGAATCAGTTCGTTCAGGCCGGGCATTTTAACGAACCGCTTCACAAGAATCAATTCAGTGGTTTATTTAAAGGTACAGTTCCTCCTAAAATGAAAACTCTGTCATTTTACTCACCCCCATTTCGCACTAAACCCATCATGTCTTGAATAACATTCAGGCAACTCTTTTCAGCATTATGAAAATGAATGAGAACTGGGGCCGGAGAGCTCCACAATAACGAAAAAACACAATAAAAGTATCATCAAAGTCATGAATCATGCACTATATTCCAAGTCTTCTAAAGTCAAGCAATACTTTCTGTGAGGAGCTATCCTATATCTTCATATGACTTCAGAAATCTTGGAAAATAGCTAGTGCATAAGTCAGGTGGACTAGTTTTATGGTACTTTTATCCCTTTTGTAAAGCCTTTCAATGTTTATTCTCTTTTCCCATTCAGTATAATTGCATGGAAACAAGCAACCATTTCATTATTTAATTTCATTCATTTAATTCATAAATTATCATAAGTAACATTAAAGACTTTTACAATGTTACAACAAAATTCCATCTGAAATAAATGCTGTGTTCTATTCATTAAAAAATATTATCAAGGTTTCAAAAATATATATTTCTGTGTGTGTGTATTTTCTATGGTTGTGCCTTTTGGGGGCCTTTTGGGGATATTCCACTATTCCTTAAAATAAAGTTACCAAACTCTTAAAAGCAGTTTGTCCAACCCTTTGGTAACTTTTTCCCTTATTTTGTCTTGTCAGATCTTGCTCGGGGTCTTCTTCATCCTGGTGGCCCTTTTGTTCTTCGTGACCTTGTTTATCTCCAAGTAAGTTCCATCAACCTGCACAAAATACTTAATATATAGCTTATAACTTATATAGAAATAACTTTCCTACATACACACGTTCACATGTTTCCAACAAATGACTCACCCCATTGAAATGCGTCCCCTCAGAGCACAGTGCATTTGAGCGACACTTTGATTCAGTGCAGGAGTAACCATAAATCTGTTGTTATTGTGCACACACATTCATCAAAACCTGCAGCGGTGTAAATTGGCTCACACTTACAATAATGTACCATCATTCTATAGCAAACCATGGAGAACTGTAGTTAATGATGTTTTTAATTCAGTCTCTAATGTGATGATACTGTTAGTGTTAAATGTGTTTGTCTTGTTGCAGTCTGGATAAGGCTTTACATTCAGCTGGCATCAGCACTGGATTTATCATCTTTGGGACCAACCTAACCAACCCTCTCAATGAGCTTCTGCTGGCACTGCAACCGGTGAGCAGCATTCTCTTTTTCTTTTGTCTCAGAATCACATTAGGTTTGAGTCCCCGACATGAGTGCTGGTGACACTTGTGTGCAACCAGAGTTGTGTAATGACTCGGGAGGAGAAGGTACCAGAAAGCATTGTTCGCTTTGGTTTTATTACAAAACTTAGTAGCAGAATAACACTGGCTTGCGACTGTCATAAGAAATGTGAAGAATGAGATCTGCTCACTGTAGACAATTTCTGCCAAGAAAAGCAGCATTACTCTCTAATTGGCAAGTGTACACTGTCAATCAAAAGTTTGGACACACCTGCTCATTCATTATTTTTGCTATTTTTAATGTTTAAAGCTTCATATTTGAATGACAAACTATAAAATAGCAAAAATGCAAGTATGATATTTATGTAGTGGCCAATAAATGTTAAATAAACGTCAATAAGGGCTTCATGAGATGCTTTTAAAGCAGTATTGAAGCGTTTCTTTGTTGGCTGCTTTTCTTCTCCAACTTTTTATTGATTAATAATAACTATAAGAATTCAAAACTTAGTTTTCTAAAGAAATTCATACACTACCATTTCCACTTTCATCTGAAAGTGTATGAGCAAAAGCTGGCAGATCAAAAGGTTTTTACCATAATGAAAAACATAAATTTACTCAAACATTTTTGGCAGGCAGTGTACATCATCAATAGCAGTTTACTTCCTCTAATTAGGCTGTATTGCTTGAGCGTAAAACATTCTCAAAGACTAAATTCGTAGTGGGTAGATTTGAATGCAGGATCAATTTGTATGGACAGTGAAGCCCAACATTATTTTTCAACATATTCCTCACTCTTTTTTTTCACAATCAGATTTTAAGCTCATTTTAGTGTGTATCTGAGATTCATAACGCTTGTCAGTTGTAGATTTAGGTTCATTTGTGTTTGCATTTATGTATCTTAGCTGCTTAAAACAAACCAGGAAATGTGATGACACTGCACAGCAATCTGCAAAGTTTGACAATGTCCAAATCGTTGAAATATAAAAGACCCTGAACAGTTTATCGTTCTGTCTGCAGTCTGTGGCCGCTTGCCGCATAAAAAGATGTGATGACCTCTGAATTAAGAGCTATTTATGAATCAGAAATAAGCGTGCTTTACATATTTAGTGCTTTTGGAAGAGATTTCAAATCCTTCAATATACTTCAAGTAGCAGTGTGATCAGTTTCCATGTGCTTGAGTAAAATATGATCATTTGTTTCACTCGCTACTTAAGATGGCTTGATTAAACCAAATTGTTCAGGAATCCAGGAATCCATTGATTTCTGCAATTAGGCCAAGTGAAAAGGAAAAAAGAAAAGTAATTTGCAAAAGCATAAGACATGCAGGCCGGAGAATTATTGCTCATGCTTCAAGAAACATTTCTAATTTGTACTTCACTGACCATATTCCGTCTGCGATATGAGGCCAACAGGTAAGTTCCGTGTGTGTTTTGCTCATTTCAGCTCCAGTGGAGTTATGGAGGACAAGCTGCCAACGGAAGAGGCATTGCTGTTTCTACGAGCCAACAGCTCTTCCAAGAACAGGAGGATCATTTTTAGCTTGACTTTCAAACAGTCTCGCCGTGTACTTCCTGTGGCTCTTTTGAGATGAAATGCATTGAAAATAGTCAGGATTGCTGAAAGATCGCTTCAGAGTTGTGGAGCGATACATCTCTAGCACAGGAGTGACAGTATTTTAGGCCACCGCTGAGAGTGTATATATATATATATATATATAACTTTTGTGCCTCCAGCATTGTTTGGTTTGTGAAACATGCATCACTAACTCTGAAAACCACTCTGGTACGGAAAGAAAAAGGCATTGAAAGTGCGCAACACTGTTATGGCCTTCCTGCCATCTTCATTGTCAGGGTAATGGTTCTTTGGTTGACACTAAGGCCTGAAAAGAGTGTGTTGTGTGTAGATGAATAGAGACTGCATGGTAGCCCTGGTGAATGGCTGAAATAGATCAAGATGTCATGCAAAACTGGTTGATTTTTCACTTCTTTCTTCAGGTTTTTCCACTGGACTATGTTCTCATCACCATCATCACTATGTACTTTGTCTTCACTTCCATGGCCGGGATCCGTAACATGGGGATTTGGTTCTTCTGGATACGGGTGAGACACAACAGTCTCTCACCTGCTTTATTAAGCATTTTAATGCTGGCATGAGTATTGTTGTACTGGATTTGTATGATTAAATTTGGCCATTTAGTTTGCATAGGCTAAATGTATGTACACTATGACTGCAAAAACTTCCTCTTTTTTTCCTAACAGTTTTTTTTTTATACTATTAAATAAGTTATATGCTGATTTGTGTTTATATAAAAATTCAGTTCATAATATTTTATATAATACATATTTAACATTAAAAAACACTCAATTAATTTTTTCTACAAGATTTTAATAAAATAATAATTTCATATAATATATCAACAATAAATATGGTGTATATTAAACCATATGCAGTACTTGTCAAACGTTTGGTAAAGTTATGTTTTTTAAACATTTTTTAATTAGATATTTTATGCTCACCAAGGCACCATTTATGTGCTAAAAACTGAGTAAAAAGTGTAATATTGTGAAATAGTTTATTTATTTAAAATAACTCTTTTCTATTTTAATATATTTTACATTTTTATTTGTTCCTGTGATGCAAAACTTAATTTTCAGCATCATTATTTAAGTCTTGTCACATGATCCTTCAGAAATCATTCTAATGTGCTGATTTGCTGTACTGTATATAAAAACAGAAGAAAAAAATATTGATGACAAAAAAATTCATCATATTTTTTATATGTAAAATACAAATAATAATACTTGGTTTTGCATTACAAATACAAACCCAACATAAAATATTGGGCAAGGATTGTGTAGCAGACACCTCTATGTTTTTAAAGATTCAATTTTTGCAGCTCTGCTATACAGTATATATCCTTGTTTTTGTTGCTCTTAATGCAACATTATTTGTATAAAGTAATTCTGTGGTTCAGAGTACTGTACACTCGTAGTATTTGGTCAAATTAGTAATATAAGGATGTTTTTGTTTCTTTTTGTGAAGCTGTATAAGATCAGGCCTCAGAGAACCCAACCTCAGGCCCTCCTCTTCCTCTGCATGATCCTCCTCCTCATCGTCCTCCACACCAGCTACATGATCTACAGTCTGGCCCCGCAATACGTCATGTACGGCAGCCAGAAATACCTGCTGCAGGTGAGATGTGGGTTTGTTTGTGTAACAGTCAATCCCCTGTGCCGCACGGCATCAGGATTACAGGATTACAGCTGTCGTATCCTGAGCAAACAGGGCCCACGCCGGTGACATAAGTATGTAATGATCAACCCTTTACAAAGCAAGTGTTTGAAAGCCTTTCAAAACCTTATCTCCTGACTCCCTTCAAAACCCATTAAAGGCCTTCCTGCATCTGTTATGTATTGCTTTTTTCTTCTTCGAATGTCTGTACATTCATATGAGGTTTGACCTGATCATATTAAGTGTGAAAACTTGCCTGCATGTTCCTTACCGTGAATCTATACCATCTTTCTATATGTAGCCTAGCAACTGCTTATCAACTATTGGCACAAAATCTGGCCAGGTTATTCTAGCCAAGATCCACCCACTCAGACCTAGATGGGATGCCTTTGAATAGACTTTGTTTTTATGTGCTAACTTAAACCACAGTGATAGAATATCATGAACAAAAAAACTCATCAGAAAGTTAGATAAACCCCGCCAGTCTAAGTTGACATGGCAATTGTCAGTCAGCGCTTGCCATTTTCATCCACACAATGCATCAGGTGGTCACTGAACAGACTGTGAGCGATCCGTGGCTGAAACTGACAAACTCTTCATCAATCAAATCAGATTTCTCTTCACTTTCTGGAAGGGCAGGCATTCTGCAGTGCTTTCCGGTGGTGCATTTTATCCCATTTGATTACATCCAAAAGTTATGCTGCCTTTACATAATACAAGCTCAAATGAAGAGTAATTTGCTGTGAGGCTGACAAGCTGTCAGAAGGCTGATGGGGCAAATCGTCTTCTGAGAACAGAGAAGGAAGAACAGCTCGCGGCAAGATCGAACCTGTTCTACTCAGTAAACATCACAACATGTGTTGAAATCTGACCAATTACACCCATCCTTCACCCCTCTGCAGCGTTAGATATAAATACTGAAATAAGCATAAATGAAATGCATATCTTAAAGGGTTGTGCACCATGCAGAATTGAATTTAGGGAGCTTTTTAAATTCCAATTAAATCCCTGAATTGGAATTGATGTAGCAAACAGGATACAGAATTGGAATTTAAATCGGAATGGTAGGAAGAGTAATTTACAGCAGTTCCAGTTCCATTTAAGCGCAGATCCAGGAAATTTGTGGTAGAAAACAGTAGTTTGCATTAGATTTGGGTTTGTGAAGAACTGTTTTTTTTTTTTTTTTTTCTCAATTCTATGCAATTCTATGCTCGTAAGATTCCTCAAAGAAGAAATATTAGTCACTGGTGAAACATCTGCAATAATATAATAAAATATATATTGTGTAAATAGCACATATACATTTTAGTATCTTAATATACTAGAAATATAAATCGTGCATAATGCAACAAGGACTGTGTATTAAGAGAGTTAATAGTCACTTTTAAATTTGTGCAGTAATAAATGAAGTCTTTCAGTATGAATATGATTTCTATATAATTACAAATAATTATTAGACTCATAATTACACCTAGATAGTTCATGTATGTACTTTTAACAAATAGGTTTACTTATTTCATCATCCAGCATAAAGAGCAATGCATTATTTCGAAGCACATGGAATGTGTAATTCAAACTGTAATTGTATTTCTGAACACATTCCCATAATGTAATAACCAAAATATAGTCAGTCTGCCAATTATAATTAGTACGTGTCAAATGAAATTATGCAGAATGAGTCTTTTTTTTTTGCTTTGCTTTTTTATCAGTATTCTTGTACGAATGTTGTTTATACTCACTCTAGTCTGCGGGGGGTTTTTTGCACTAGTTTACTGAAGGAAACTATGTCAGTTGGGTTCAATTATGAATCAAGTCTTTAAAATGACTTAACTTTGCTCAACTGCTTATTAGGTGAACATGAACAGTGTTCAAGTCCTTACATATGCTTATGTAAAAAACTTATGCATATTTCTTATGTTTAACTTGCATGCATTAAGAGTCCTGTTCCATAGATCAGATTGGGCTTATAGTTTTTTGTTTGTCCTCAGACCCCTCTGCCCACAGCAGACCCATCACAAGGCAATCATTCCACTGCTGTCACTAAGATATGTGACGCGGATGCTCCTGAAGGTAAGACTCATTCTTTATCACCCACAGAATAACCAACCTGAATTGATTATGCTTCACCATTACATAAGGAATGGTTAGTGAAGAGTTTTAAAGAGGTGATATCATGGAAAATATATAATATATGTTTTGACTTTGAAGATTAGATTTGTTTTTTTGTTTTTTTTTGCCTGCAAATACACCATTAATAACAGAGGTCATTTACATATGGGGGTGTTCAATGTACAGTAGCAAAAACATCCTGTTAAATTCTAAGGGTCTGAGATGCATTTTTCGTGCAAGTGGTCTTTACTAACATTGTATAGTAAGTGGACTCCAGGAAAAAGTATTGCCCTCTTTGGGCAAAAGTATTGAGTCTTTGGCTGTGGAGCGCAACTGTGACTGCCCACATTTTTCAAAATATATAGTACTGTTTAAAAGTTTGGGGCCAGTAATGTTCAAAAGTTTGTGGTCTTTTTTGAAAGAAATTAATACTTTTATGTGGCAGTAAAAGTCAAAAGTGGCAGTAACCTCTTTATATATTTTTTTATATTTCAAAATTTCAGATAACAGCTTTTTCTTTTGAACTATTTATAAAATAATCTAAAAAAAATCTCGTATGGTTTGTACAAAAAAATATTGCATATTGCAATATTCTTGAGCACAAAACCAACACATTAGAATGATTTCTGAAGAATCATGTGACACTGAAGATTCAGCTTTGACATCTTATGAATATATTAAAAATATGTAAAAATGTTTGTGTAACAATATTTCACAATAGTACTATTTTTACTGTATTTTTGATCAAATAAGTGCATACTTGATAGCATGAGAGACTTTTTAAATAATCTTACTGACCCCAAACCTTTTAAAAGTGTTGTATATGCCTGTAAACTTGATCTAAACATCGTGAATTTCACAACTGAATCAAAACTCATAAAACTATAATGTATAAATATAAAAGCAGTATATTAAGTTTGTATTCATTTATTTATAGTACCAAGTAGTTTGAGAGGCTCAGTTACATCCTTCTCAGTGCTTCATGGGAGTGAATCTCTTTTGCCACGATTTATGTTTTCATGGTAGCACCAATTGGTGTCTTCAGAATTATGGGTAGTTTAGTTCTTCACTGGGAATTTTGCAATTAAACTCGACTGAAATCTTACATGCGCATACATCAACCATTAACAACCTCAGAGCTCATAGTAGGTCTGTTTTTATGTCTATAGGTCTATATGTTATTTTTGTGCATCAGTTTCTCTGTGGAGAAAATGAACAGGGTTTTTTTTACTTCTGGAACCATACTGCACAGCTCTATTCGCATCCATTATATATACAACAATCTGATATTTACTTGTTCTTTTCTGAACTGTTTGTTCTCTCGATTACAGTGCTGGCCATGCAGATACAAGTTTGACTATATATCAGTCGCTCCCCGATCCAAACAGTTCTAAATATTTATTTGTATGTCAGTTATGAAGAGATGAGCAGAGTACTCCGTAAATAGAACGAAATGGATTTTGCAGAGGACAGTTTGAAGAAGCAGTAGCTATTAATGATGCTAGATGTGAGGTGACATCGTAAACCAGCAGGAGTCAGACTCAGAATCTGAATAGGAGATCAAAATAGTTTCAGGTGTGACGGACCATTGGTTTTTTTGCACTGCTGTATCTGAATGTATCTAAATGTTTGGTTTTGTGTGCTCAGTCAATGAGGAAAGACTGTAAATAGTCTTGATTATACAAAGATATGAAGTTAGATGTCATGCCTATAGTACATGACCCTTGCAGCTTTTCTCTGTGTTCATTGCGAAAGGGTGAGACGGCAAATAGAAGTCTGTCGGAGGGAGATCTACATTAATTAAATTGCTGTAAAATTAGTGGTTTAAACCAGCAAAAGTGTTAATTACGATATATAAGGTTAATTGCCACCATACATTTGCAGTTAATTGCAGATAGATCTGTGTGTTTTGAGTGCGCAGTGCACAGTGAGGAATCTAATTCAACATATTATAGATACTGCTCTCAGAGATTTTATTCTCATGATGGTAGAAGAGAATAAAGGTGACTTAAAATACTAAATGATGTTGGGATTTATTGTAAAAGCTTTGATTTAGTGTTTTAACAGCGTGAAATCATGCTCTGCATTGTGATGAGTGATTTTAAGCTCTGTAACATTGTTAATTGTAATTTAATACCAGGTCTGTCTCCTTAGTTTGTTTTTGACACATTTTTTATGAGATCAACTTCAAAACCTGGGAAATAGAGGTATTACTTTATTCCGTAATGTCATGGTGGATTCAAATCCGATTGGTTATAGTTTTGATATACTGCCATCCAGCCTGAGTGTGCAGCCATGATACTGTTTTCTATCCAGAGGAGGGCACTCCAATATTACATTCCAGTCTCATTGGAGGATATTGGAATAATAATGAAATAAAATATATTAATATGCAATTGGATCAGTGAACCAAGAAGAAGTGGCCAATCTTCCTTAAGACGTGTCCCCCATCAGCTCTAACCTTTCTTAAAATACACCTCTCTATGCTGGGCTAAATTCCACCTGCTAATTGCTTCACATCCTCTTCAGGTCCTCGGATTGTGCCAGAATATCAGACTGACAGGCTAAGAAATTCTTCTGCTCTCCATTTTTATAGACAGCTATTAAAAAATCAGGTCATGTTAGAGCTGACTTCAGCCACAAACTGACTGTATTAGCTCGATTGTTTACATTTTCTGAAGAAAATGATCCAAACTCACTCTCATAGTGATAGGGGTGTTCTGAATGGTTTTAAGCGTGTTTCTATGCTGTTGCTAGGGTGTTCTAGGTGGTTGCTAATGTGTTCTGAAAGTTTTTTTTTGCATGTTTATGTGATATTGCTGGGGTTGTTGTTACGCACTATTGGTTTTAGCATGTTTCTGTATTGATTCCTAAGTAGTTGCTAGGTTGATTGCTGCATGAAAGCTATTTTGAATGGTTTTTGGCATATTTTGTGCTGTTTCTAGGGTGTTCTAAGTGGTTGCTAAGGTTAATTGTTTTTGGCATGGTTCTGTGCTGTTGCCACTGTGTTCTAGGTAGTTGCTAAGGTAAATTGTTTTTGGAATGTTTCTATGCAGTTTGTAGGATGTTCTAGTCGGTTGCTAAGGTGAATTGTTTTGATATGTTTGATATATTTATATGTTGTTGCTAGGGTGTTCAAGTCTTTGCTAAGATTACATTTTTTGGCATGTATTTTTGTATTAAATTTTTTTCTTGCAGATGCTAAAATGAATTGTTTTTGGCATGGTTCTTTGCTGTTGCTAGGGTGTTCTAAGCTGTTACTAAGGTGAATTTTTTTCCCCGCTGTTGCCAGGGTGATCTAGACTGTTGCTAAGGTGAAATGTTTCTGGCATGTTTCTGTGTTGTTGCTAGGATGTTCTTTGTGGTTTCTAAGCTAAATTGTTTTTGAAATGTTTCTACACTGTTGCTAAGGTGTTCTATGCAGTTGCTATGGTGAATGGTTTTTGGCATGGTAATTCTGTTGCTAGGGGGTTCTAGGTGGCTGCTAAGGTCAATTGTTTTTAGCATGTTTCTATGCTGTTGCTAGGGTATTCGAGCCAGTTACTACACAATTGCTGTGCAGTGTTCTGAATTGTTTGTCATATTTCTGGGCTGTTATGGCTCAGGTCCCTTCAGTGTAAGTAAATGCCACTCATTTTATCACCTGCCAGGTGAAAAGAAAAAGTTAGATTGCTCTGAACAGTAATAGCACACCTCTTCTCAACAAGCCACATGATTTGAAGTAGCATTCAAGTTCATAGCTGCGAATTGTATATGCTTTTCAAATCCTTAACCTTAGCTATGAGCAACAGTAATCATGATGTTTTTTTTCCTTAGCAGATACCTCTAATAACAAGATGACAAAAAAACAAACAAAAAAAACAAAACAACAGAAGTCAGTTGTGTTGCCTGCGTGAACAGTTCCCCATATGCCTCCTTTAAACAATGCTCTGTATCATAACCCAATTAAGTCTCTCAAAGCCAAAATGAGGCACTGTCTCGCACAATAGAGGATAAATCTGTGCAACAGAAGTTGCTCTGCGGGTCACCCAAAATTGATCCATCTCCAGTTGACTCACATTTTAGAACCAGCATAGTTTTAAGCCGTCTGCTTGCCAACCAGCACAGCCTCCCAATCTGTCTGTGTGGGTTTTGGCCTTTTCCTATCTGCGGTCAGTCAGCGGAGCCCAGTCATTGTGTTTCTGCCACCTACCTGTCATCAGCAAAATGCCTCATTACTGTTTTCAAATAGAACAGTGCAAGACAAGCTGTACATCGTCCATTAGCACGGGACTCTCTATTGCTTCACAGCGGGAGACGTGATTTCCATTTGCTTTTATTACAAGTGCTGTTCACTATCAGTATGAAATGGGGTTGTGGGTGGGTGGGGGGCAGGGGGGGCTGGTGCAATTAAAGGTTTTTGGCAATCTGTTGTTTTTGTTCTGGAGAATAGAAAGAGGCTAACAGTTTATTTTATCAGTCCAAAAAGGGACAGTTTTTGATCCTCTTGATGCCGTGAACTGGTCAGCTTGGTTGAGGAAGTCAGTGTAAACGATTGTTATTGTTGGCTTGATTTATGGCTGTATAGTGTCCTGCAGAGGTCATGTGAATTCTTGTCATCATTCAACAGTCACTTAGATGAAAGATAGTCCAATTGTAACAAATGAAGACTGCTTGATATTTGGGCTACTGTATGAATTAGTGTTCACTGAGTTCATGTTAATCATATACATATGATGGCTGGCTCTTTTTTAACAAATAGGGAATGGTTTGATCTCATTCCTTTTTAATGTAATTTTATTTTTTTTAACTATTGGATATGTTTAAGAAACTATTTATCTGTATCCCACATTTTGCACACCTGTCACTGCACAATTTCCCTTGTATGTAGCATGCATTCATCATGGCCAACCCTATATGTAGTCCAGATTACATAATCATATTCCAAAAATTAAATGCTTGTAATTAGGTGATATTATGCTCTAAAATATTCATAATCAGACTATAGTTACTATTTCATTGCTTACATGATTACATCATGTTTTTAATTTTTTTTTAAACATTTTAAGATTTAATTATTAGCTTTTCGTCGATTTATAAACCCCCACAGTTCATTTACAAGCATCAGTTTGCAAAAACCCTGATATAACGTAATGTTCAATGCACTTCATGTAGTTGATTACAAGAATGGAGTTAATTTTCTTTCTTTTTTGCTGTTTGTATATTTATATTGTCTTTTCTTTTTATATTAATATGATATAAGATTATCCTGTTCAGGTCCATTTGATAAACAAGTCAAAAGTAATCAAAAAGTAATCAGAAAAAAATTAAATGTATAAAAAAATTGTTTCAGACTCTGTTTTTGTATGTGTGTGCCTGCAACACAATTCAGCTCATTTTTGCCCCAGTGGTTTGGATGCTGATGGTCATAGTGTTTAATATGATGCTCATGAACACAAAAGTGTCCCTTGTTGAGCTCGTTTTTGTCTTAAAGAGAAATGAAGACTTCTCCTTTCTTCTTTTAAAGAGTAATAAATGACAAGCATGTTAAGACAGAGTGCCTCAAGTAACCGCTTAATTATTGTAATTGAATGAGTAATCAATTCAGCCCCTTCCCCAAGTCTCTCCAGACTCTACTCTCAGCATGTCGACTGTCACTTTGAGACCCTTGATGAGATGCTGATCTTCCTGGCCCTATGTCTGTTCGTCCTCTCGTAACTGTTGACCTGCAGCACAAAGCCGTCCTGCCAGCTGGCCTGTAGATGAAAGAATTGAATAATATCGACTTTTTCTTGCATTCCTTTTGTTGCCATTTTTCATCTGCAGTCCTCTCGCTCTGCCAGATCTTTCCCTCTTGTGCAGCAACCAGAGTCTTCTTATCACTCCGGAAGCTGCTCTGTCTTGCGTAACAGCCATTGCACAACCAGGCGTGAGTGGGAGGAAGTGTCAAGCAGGGAGAACACATGCGACAGTGAGGGCGCGGTATCCAGCCGAGAGCATCTCTCCCCGCAGGGCCCGACCCATGCTCTCGAACCCCGCCACTCTCATGCCTCAGGTCGACAGAGCAAGAGGCGAGTCCTGCTTCACAGAGCACAGCTTGGATTGGCAATAATGCCGGGGCTGGGTTGTCCTTCAAACTCCTGCAGGAAGTGCTTTGGGTTTGAGTGATGGAGAGTGTCAATTAGTGCCGGCCGGTATGATGGGATACACCGTGCGACGGCAGAAACGTGTCATCTGGTAGAGATTGTGCTGTGAGCTGGTAGATACTGTATATTTGTGTTGCTAGTTGTGTGTAGGACTGCTTTACGTTTTATTTTAACTTGAGAATGAAATATGGATAAATGTGAAAATACTGAGCATGACAAATATCCTAAACAAGTCAGAACGTGGTAGAACTTGCTATTATGGGGTGTTGTATTGAGAAATTAGTTGTGCATTATTATAGTTATTACACAGCTCTGTGGAATACTTGATTCTGATTGGTCAGTCGCGACATTCCGAGGTATGTTATCCCTGGATAACAACCGGTAAAAGCTAATAACACAGGCTCATCCGGGTGTTTAATTATGTCATCCTGGTATCGCGGACTCGCTCTCGTTTCATACAAACGCAGCTGCTGCCATTTTGCAACGATAGTTTTGCACGCTGTAATGGATTATAAGAGAACTAACAAACTAGTAAGGTTTTAAAACATTTTTGTCTTAATTCTTTTATTGCCTTAATTATTTTGTGGTGAAATGTTGTGGAATACTTGGTTTGCTTTCACCGTTTCGCTTAAATGTCCGTTTAGTTTGAATTTGCCGCTTGCTCACAACTGCTTTCTTCACGGAAGCTTTGAATTCAAATATTTCAACTCAAATCAATATTTTGCATCTAATTATTTACTTATGTGGCAAGTAGCCACAAGTAGCCCTCTGCTTCGCATTAGGGTCCTGATCACCCTGTCAGGGTTTATTCTTTGAGAATAACCAGCTGGATGTATATTATCCCTTACTTACATAAAACCAGCAGAAAAAAACATACATACATACTGATACCGTTATATAAAATTAGTCATGTTGTGATATAAGATTTCGGTCATACCGCCCACCATTAATGTCAATTAAACAGGCAGAATTTGAGTTCAAACCACTGCTGAAGTCATCTGAACTGTTGAAGGCATAGCTATGGAGTTCATTTGGCACAAGGCACTGCTTATGTCTTTATATGTTTTTTTTATGCATTCAACAGGCAACTGTATTATCATTTTCCTGATCTTTCTTATTTTCACCATCCTTTGTTTTTCGGATTTATTTTAGCTCCTGCATGTCTCTCTTCCTGTCTTTCTCTCTGCATTCATATTAATGATATTATATCAGTTTGTTTTAGTTCAGATATATGCAGTGTATCTGGATGATCAAGTGTTGTTGCCATAGCTACCATCCACCAAGTCACTTGCCAATAGATTCAGGAGCTGCAAATTAAAATGAAACTTGCAATGTTCTGCTCTCCCCTTTAGTCGGCCAGGCATACATTTTCTCATCCTGTCAGATTGATTTCTTACCGTGGCCTAATGATTGCATGATGCTCGTCTGGCTCTCAGCAAATGCACAGATGTGGTCTGTTTGGAAAAATATATCCTGCTGATTTTTAATGCACTTATCATAAGAGCTCCAAGCGCTGTTGAAACAACCAAGAAAATAAATAATAAAGATTTTAATATTTAGTCCTCTGTTAAATTATTAGCCATTTTCAGACACGCAAAAGCAAATTAAAATATACTTTAGTCTTACTGTGAAACTGAAAGGATCAGTTCTCTTCAAAAAAAAAAAAAAAAATCATTATCATGTTGTTATTCCAAACCTGTTTGAGTTTGTTTTTTATCTCCATGGAATAAAAATGAAGATGTTAGTTAAATGTTAATATTGCCCTTTTCCATACCGTGTTAATTATGTTTAGTTTGTCTGCCAAGCTCAGAAAAAGCACCATAATATTAATCCATATGACTTGTGAGTGAGGTATAGAGTCTTATAAAACGGATAGATCCGGTCCTTGATTCTGATTGGTTGAGCCGCGTTCGAATCTGTTGTAAATTCCTCTACAAACAGACACCTTTGTTTACTTCTGTGTGTTGCTCATCAACCACTTTGTTGGAACCACAACTGTTTCTGAGGAACTACATTGTTTGGTGGAAGAATACAGTTTTTTTATTTATAGCATTTTCACTATATTTGCTCTGTTTTATTCTGTGAAACCTTACTACAGTATGTATATGAAATAATCGTTTTATAAAAGCAATAAGCCCTGTGAAGCTGTGGGTCACAGTGAGCTTACTTCGCTTCGCGTTGTGCCTAACAACGCCCTTTAGCTGTTATAAATTCACTGTAAACCACGGCTTCTTGGGGCTTATTGCTTTATTTTCTAAATTTATACAAGAGTTGACTTCAGGCTTCAGGAGACTTGGAATATAGTATAGAAGTTCAACATTTCTAAGTGGTTTTTCATGAAAATATGACAGTGTTAGTGTTTTGGAATGACGTGAGATCGGTTCTGGTTTCTGGGTGATTAATTATTTTAAAATCCTTTAGCTTCATGCTTAAAGGAATATTTCACCCCAAAATGAAATATTGTCATCATTTATGCATGTCTAATTTTTTTTTTTTTTATTACGTAATGCATAGCATTATTCTCTGATAATATTCTCCTCTGCACTCAAATCTAATATATTTGTGAATTTCTGACATTTACACAGTAAAAAGTAAATCCAATTGATCAACTTTACCTGAGTAACTTTAATGTCATTTTACAGCATGCATTTGTTTTCTCATAAACCTCTCAGAACTTTAAGAAAATCATCTAATCCACTGTTTATTAAAATTTTCATTCACCAAAATCTGCTCATGCCTCAGTTTGACTGAAGGGAACAAAATCGGCACTTAAATCTCAAGCACGCCTGTGACATTTTAATATTTCAGCACATTGAATTGAGGGAATGTACCAATAAGTTAAATACAGTAAGTAATAAAAGTACCAAAAATTCCATGGTCCTGCTCTTTTTTTGGGCAAAGTTCCATGAAACTACCTGCTTTTTCATTGTATTTTTTTTTTTCTTTTTTGAAGTTCCATGTAATTGTTTTATCATTTATGTGAATAAATTATTCAAAAATTACACGGTACTTAAAAAAAAATACAATGATGTATGACAGTGCATTAACTGATAGTATGACACAAAACACTAATAAACTTTGTTTTAGTTGAATGGTGCTTTAGAAAATGTGATTGCATAAGGGTCATAAGTCTAAGTGACATGGGAAGGCAGGACACATATTTTAATGCTGAAGAAATCAAGTGCTCACCTCACTGTCAGGATCGTTTCCTATCAACAGCATCAGTGATGTTCAGGAGAGAATGGTGTTTGATGTGTTCAAAGATGGCAGATACTTATGCTCATGTTTTTTAATACAGTTTATTTTCTTCAAAACACAAATCACTGTTAAGTCATTATCTGGATGAATTGGGTCTTGTTCTCACCGAGGTCAGCAGATGCCAGTCATTCTGTTTGCTCCTACACTTGCGATTCTTCACCACATTGTGTTCTCCTGCAGCTTCAGATGCTGCTGTAATGAAGAGACAGAAAGATATTACACAAATGTCAGTGACTGATGAATTGTTTTGAAGGACAGAACAGAAATAAGTTGTTTTATGATAGAGTTCTATCAAGGGTGCTTGTTGAATGAATGACAGGAAATGTGTTTTTCAGAACTGGCGAAGGCCACAGTTGTTTCATTGAAATATATTTATGGCATATTGTAAATGAGGAAGGACATTTACCTGGAAATATTAACATCATCCAAAAAAGTGTCATCTAACATAAAAGTACCTTATTGGCCAGTGTGGTTGAAACAGAACGCTTTCTAACTTTAAAAAAGTGATTGTTCCAAAAAAAAAAAAAATAGAATAAATGGGGTCTGGAGCGGTCAAGCTCTGAAAATGAATAAAAAGCAGCATAAAAGTAGTCCACATGACTCATGCACTGAATTCCACATCTCATGAAGCCATATGATCATCTTTTCCTGAGGAACAGAATGAAATTTAAATGTAAAGGTTTGACATCAATTACGTGTGATTTGAATGAGATTTGAGAGTTATGTCATTTCAGCGTTTGCACTTTGACATTTAATATACAAAATCCTAAAATATCTGGTGAGCCATAGTATTGAAGAATTCTTGTCTTATTAAATTCATGAGGTTTAAGCTAGTTGATTTCTACTTGTATTTATACATTTAGAGATGATTGGTCTTATGCGTATACATTTATTAATTGATAAATTATATATAATGTCTTGTATATACACTTCTCAAATGTTTGGGTTCTACAAGGTTTTTTTATGTTTTTGAAAGAAGTCACTTTTGCTCATTAAGGCTGCATATGATCAGAAATACAGTAAATGTTAATTAAGCAATTGTTAAATATTATTACAATTTAAAAGAACTGTTTCCTATTTTAATACATTTTAAAATGTAATTTATTTTTGTGATGTCAAATCTGGATTTTCAGCATCCATTAGTCCAGTGTTCAGTGTCACCTGTTGCTTCATATGCTAATTTAGTGTTCAAGAAACATTATTAATTTTGAAAACAATTGTTCTGCTGATTTCTTTGTAGAAACCCTGAATTTTCAGTTTCTTTGATGAATAGAAAGTTCAAAAGAACAATTTATTTCAAATAGATGTTTTTTAACCATGTAAAAGTCTTGACTTTCACTTTTGATCAGTTTAATGCATGATTGCTAAATAAAAGAGTCAATTTCTATAAATAAAAATAAAAACTACTGAACGCAAACCTTTGAATGGTATTGTATATATGGCTTTAAAAGTTTTTTTTTTTTATGGGTTTAAATCCATTATTGTATTCAAATTTACTACCATTCCTTGATGCATTTTAGAGATATAAGTATGCACTTGTTCTATTTTCTTTCTCCATGCACATTTACCCAGAGAGGTGCTATGGAAGTCACGTGAGTCTGTCTGTTATATTGCTGCTATAAATATGAGGATTGGTAACAGGTGAGACAGCAGCTCTGATGTCACCTATGCTCTACTGCTGCACTCCTCCACTGCTCTTTCAGTCTGATTTTATTTTAACCCCACTGGATTATTTGTAGTGAAAAGTGTCACCCTTTGATTGTATGCAATTTTGCACTCGATCTGACGGCCTCCAATTCTGCAGTTTCCACAATGTGAACATTACACTCACCTCTTCTACTGCATATTCTCTTCCTCCTTGAGGTCATTCTGGAAAGCCCTTCCCTTCTAGATGCCTGTTTTTGCTCTCACTTTTATTGCTTTGTGATAAAGATTAGCAAATGTTCCAGTTAAAGCCTTTTGAGAAATCGGTGCCATCTGTTGGCAAAAAAAGGAGATCCAAAGACAGAGGGAAGGACAAAAAAAAGGAAAAAGTGGAAAGTGCATTTACTTCCAATATAGTGACTTATAGCTAAACTATTTCTGTCTGTTTAGGCATAGGAGGATTTGTGATAATAGTTTTCATTACAGGAATAGTTTATTTAAACGTTGAAAATTTAGTCTGCATTTACCCTCATGTTGATAAAAACTGGTATGATTTTATTTCTCCCAGAGAACACAGCAGAAGACTTGTAATAGTTGCTCGATGCAATTGCTTGCTTATTTATTTTTAATAACAAAAAAAAACCAAATTTATATTTTTTTGGCAAATGTTCAGGCCCTTTCGGCCCTTTCACACCGAAAGTAGATTTCTAAGCCTCAGTCTGATGGAAGTACCTCTGCCTCTGCACATTACTTCCAATTGTGTCAGTGAATAAATAGGAAAACAAAGAAACTGGTGTTACTTATTTAAAAAGGTAACTCAGGTATTTTCTTATAAATGTAAGAGAAATGTGTTACTTTACTAGTTACTTGAAAAAAGTAGTCTGATTACGTATAACTTACTTTACTTGTAATGCATTACCCCCAACACTGGCAAAGATGGATTGTTAGATTTTATGAGGAACAGACCAACATGTAAGTGAAAAAAAAAAAATCTTGACATCTGCATTTAGTGAGTTCATGAGGGGTTAATAAGAGAAATAGAACAGTTCATTCTTTTGAGGTGAATTCTTTCAATCCATCGCTTCATTCAGTTCGCAAATGGTAGTGATGTAAAGAATGAATTGTTCTTGAATGAAACCGTAGTAGTGATGTCTGATTCATGAGATATGACTGATTCTTTCCTTTGAGCCTGAACTTTTCAGTGCATCAGTTCATCCAGTTCACAAACCCGTTTAAATGATTCCAATGAATGAATCAGATTCTTAAGTTGATTTGCTTGACTCGTTGATCTGGTCATAGAGGTTAATAGCTCATTTGGGAAAAAGACTATCAAAAAAAAAAAAGAAAAGAAAAAAACATTTCACACAAAAATTTCATATAACTTCATAGGACTTAAGCATATAGTGTATGCATGATATGGACCAATTTTATGATACTTTTATGATGCTTTTACTTCCTGTTAAAAGCATACGCTTCTCAGTTTCCATTAATTTCAAATGCATTGAAAAGAGTGACCAGTGCAATGCAGAATCCTCCTATTGTGTTCCACTGAAGAAAGATAGTAATTCAGGTTTTAGATGACATGAGAGTGAGTAAATGATGACAGAATTGTCTTTTATTGGTTGAACTATCAGTGGTTGATTTCCTCTCTTTGTTGGTTTCTTAGTCTATCTGTATCTGAATTCACTCCCGGTCTGGCACATAGAGAGCTGGCTATAATTACTCAGCTAAGCACTAAAACAGAGCAGATAATTAAGGAACACTTTAATTAATAGCTACGTCAGGCACAGTCTGGCACGAGCCCATGCTGCCATGTGCACCCCATAGTGTTACTTTACTGGTAGATGTGGACCAGTGGTACATAGAGAGAATCAAATGCATCTTAATGGAGTCTCATTTAAGCTGATTCAGACCCAGTGCACATAGTTCACAGAGACATGCTGTTACTGAGACTGCAAACAGCTATACAGTAGCATTTGTGCACATACATTGTGATTGATTTAACAGACCTGCATTTTCCATTATAATGTGTGTTAATAATGCAAGTAATGAAAATAATTAGATTTTTATGGCATACCGTAGAATGTACTGCAGTATCATGGTTGAGGATGACTGCACCATGAACAACTTGTGCCTGTTTTATTAGGGTCATTAAGTGTTAGTTATAGTTGTTAACTTTGAGCTCTTTGAGAACTTTGAGATTAAAATATGAGATATGAGAAATTTGCATGTACAGACGATATTGGCTTGTAATGTATTTTATTTAGGTTTAGTTTAGTTTTAGTGTAATTTTTAACCTTCTAGTTCTTGTTTATTGTAGTTTTAGTACCACATTTAATCTGTTAACTGGTACATTTTTGAACGTTTAACAGCATAAAATGATATTCATGTGTAATGCAAGTGAAATGTAAAAGTTTCTGGGTTTACAACACAAAATAAAACTAGTCAAAAATGTATACATTCTATTTAATTATATATTTTGTAGATAGATTGTATAATTGTATATACTCTCAATATACTGCCATCTCTTTTGCTTACCAAGGTGATATTAATTTCACATTGTGAAATATTATTAGAATTTTAAATAACTTTTTTGTATTTTAATATATTTTAAAATGTAATTTATTCATGTGATGGCAAAGCAGTCGTTACTCCAGTCTCTTTCAGAAATTTTAATCGAAACTGTGAATACAGTAGACAGTTCAAAAGAACCAAATTTATATTTTAAATTATTAAAAACGTATTGCTGACAAATTTGATGGGTATAGATCAAATTAGATAAAAATAGGAAAGAAATAAGAATAAGTTGCAATAACTTAAACTTTTATTGTTTTGATGCTTAAAAACCACCATTCCATGTTTGAGCCATATATTATTATTATTATTGTATTATGTGTGTGTGTGTGTGTGTGTTTGTATACGGTAAGAGAATCCTATATTTTCTGTTGAATAATAATAAGTTCAAATTATATTAAATTATATCAAATTATTAAACCATTTTAAACTGAATAACACTAGTTACAAGAGATTTTTTTTTTTTTTATTGCGTGTCTGTCAAAAAGGCGTAAAGATTTGGAATAAAGTGCATGAGTATTATGGGTTAATTTCTTTCTTTCTTTCTTTCTTTCTTTCTTTCTTTCTTTCTTTCTTTCTTTCTTTCCCTGGCACTAGCTGTGCAGTGGTAGTTAGGAAATGCTTACTTCTGTATTTCACAGACAAAATTACAGCATACAGATCTGGAAAACATAAGGGTGATCAAATGTAAATTTTCATATTTGGTTGAACTATCCCTTTAACAGTCAATTCCCAAAACCCCCGTAACTACCCAATAGCACACAAACAGAGTGAGTGGACAGGCTGCTGGTCTGAATGGCTGTGGTCTCTGGCAGGCGTTCTCCATCAGCGGTGACTGCCATCTGAAGGTGACCTGGGTCAGTGATGTACACGATGATTTGTTTAGCCAGAGCACTGTTGAGAACCATCTGTCCTGTAATTCAGGTGAGCATCTGCTGGGCTGCAGATGGCAGGAAAAGTGCACAAGTGGAGGACGGTGCCTGCTCTCAAACTGGTCTTTGTTTTTATTTATTTATTTTTTTTTTCTTCACTTCTCTTTTTTTTAAGCAGGTCTTCATGCCTCAGCCATTCTCCTGTCGCATGCCTGGAGCAGCTAATTATCTGAATAAACACTATCAGATCTTTTTCTCTACTTCTCCTCCCTTCCCTCTGTAGACAGCAATCTGTAGGGCCAAATCTTCACAAGCAGCTCGACAGTTTGAGCTGATAACAACCCTCCTGCTGCATAGTGACACTCACCCTGTTCGATCCATGAGCCCAGATGAACCTCTTACATTAGCTTGTTTGCTGCCCATTTGATTGACTGTTTGACTTCTAAACCTCAAACTAAAGTCCTGGACTGTTCATCAGTGTGGCTGATGATGCTGTCAGATCATTTTTTAAGCAGATGAAATCAAATGTCAAATGTCTAATATTCACTGTTTTCTTGATTTTGTTCAGTTAAGGATTCAGACATCACATTGTAAATCTGCTTTAAAGGGATAGTTCACCCCCCCCCCCCCCCCCAAAAAAAAAAACAATTCTGTAATTAATTACTCACCCTCATGTCGTCCCAAACCCGTAAAACCTTCGCTCATCTTCAGAACACAAAATAAGACATTTTTGATGAAATCCGAGAGCTTTCTGCTCGTAAACAAGGTGCAGCTCATGTGTGTTGTACGTCAGCACATCACAAGTATGTGTTGTGGATGGGCAGAATTTTCATTTTTGGGTGAAATATCCCTTTAAGATGAGGTCCTGTGTTTAAAGTGTGTTATATATAAACCTTAATTTTTTCAAATACACTGAATTCAGATATTCAATAAATATGTCTCATTTGGCAAAAAAAAAAAAAAGTAAATATATTTGTACAGCATGTTTAATAGGATTAGTGCAATTATTAATATTAGTACAATAGTAATATTTCTTATTTTATTTAGTATTTTTTTTTATTTAATATTAATAATAGTAATGATGATGATGATAATAATCTTAAATTATAATAATAACCCTAAACTATAAAAAAAAATTATTATCATTAATGTTGTTGTTTTATAGCCATGTTGATAATATAATCACAAAAATACTACATACAAGCACAGCAAGTCTGGATTTAAAAAATAATCCAATTTAAGTCCCAATTGCAGTTTTTATCAGGAAAAAAAATACTTCCCTGAATTATGCCGTCCTGTTTATTTGTACTTTCACTAATAAATATTTTTATTCTCTCTGCATTTCTCCAAATGTTGATTATTTTGGTTTGCCAAGAAGCGTTTAAATATTTGTTTGTCATTTTTATCCAAATGTGTCATTGCTTACCCTGGATCCCTCATTTATTTTCTATGAAATGGTCATCAGCTTGTTGCTGGTTTTCTGGTCAGTGTGGCAGGTCAGCTTGAGACGGCGTCTAGCTAAGAGCTTGTTAGCACAACCCTGTAAAGCGTGGCTGGTGCAATTACACAAGGCTGTGTGCCGGCTTTTACTGTGTCATGCTCTTTGATGAGGACCTGTACTGTTGTGCATGTGTGATTACTTCTGCATGGCGGCGGGGTGAACACTAGCCTGCTGACCTTCTGACTCTGCTTATTCCTATTAGACTTACATTAAAACAGGGACCAGAATTTTATAGAGAGTAAGCTAGCAGCTAAGCAACCACAAACGCAATGTATGAAAAAGCTAAATTTTCTCACATTTTCTTCAAAATACAAGTGGAATTTACAGAACTGTACAGAAATGTTTTCCTTCCAAAAACGAATGAAAACTAAAGGTCAAATTTTTTCACATTTTGTTTTCCAGACCAGTGCACAGTAACAAGATCGTACCTGTTCCTGCACAAATTTTGGTTCTTCAGCACCATCTACTATTTTGGCAACTGGGCTTTCCTTGTGGTAATATATGTATATATTTATTTTAAATTCTTTTTTTCTTTCTTTCTTTCTTTCTAGATGATATGCCATTTGTAATGATGGAAATTATTTAAATGAACACAGGAAAATGTATTAAAAATTAGGGGTGCAAGATAAATATCGGCCGATAATTAATGTGCATCTCATCAGTAAAGCCGGTTCTCTAATCAGCGGTAAATTCCATCAGGTGTGTAATTTCACATAGAGCAGCTGTTACTACACAGAGCCATTGTTAACTGACGAGATGACGAGATGCGCATTAATTATCGGCCGATATTTATCGTGCACCCCTACTAAAAACTATAATGATAACTAAGAATTATCATTATCAATGTTATTGCTACTTGATTATTTTAAATGAAAGAGATAATATGAATGAACAGACGTTAATAATAATAATTAATATTATTATAAAATAGCCTTAACGTGTCTTTTGTTGTGTTGCAGGTCTTTCTTATTGGATTGGTAGTTTCATGCTGTAAAGGCAAGAAATCTGTGATCGAAGGGGAAGTTGATGCAGATGATTCAGATGTCAGTGATGATGAATATGTGCATTAACTTACTAAAAGTCCTGTTTTATCTTGGTTTCGTAACTAGTCAGAGCTGGAATGAAAAACATTGTTAAACAGTTTTTTCACATCTTTCGTTCATTGTTCAGAGAGAGAAATAATGACGTTCTTTAAGACTTGACTGAATGTGTTATGATGCCAAATAGATTTTGTGACACTAGAGGCATTGTCATATTTAACTGATAGTAGTAGTCTAATATGCTAACCCGTCTTTACTACTGACCCTTTCTACTAACTAAGGGTATATGCATGTCGTTTTGCATTGCTGTCTAAAATAATTCAACAATAAAAGTTTTTCTCTCTAAACAAGACCAAATTTAGTTTAAAATAAGTTAAAACGGTACAAATCCTTATGCTGATTTATTTATTAAAGTTTTTTTTTTTTTGCTAGGCATAATGCTTCAGTGTTTCTGATGTGTGCTTTTTTAAATGTTACTTTAATCCCTGAGGTTGAATTACTGTCATACTGCTTGTGGACACATAGATTTTTACTTTAGAATTATTGGATTGTACTGGCAAGAGAGCTTGTGAAGTTCTAGAGGACTGATGCAAGATTAAAAAATTCTGTAAAAATTCATTTATCATACAGTATTGGTATGTGTTGTGGTTTTCTGAAATTAACATTTCTCTTGCAAATGCTTCTGTATTAATGCAGGTTTGAGTCCTTAATAAAGACTAAAAACAATATCTCTGATTTTAAAATGGATCCAGTTGCTTATTTATACTTAATTATCCTAAGATAATTCAGAAGGTGGATTAATGTTAAACAGATATATGTCGATTTACAGATTTGGAATAATTTATTTTGCCAAAAAAAAAAAAAGTTCATCCTACTAAATAGTTGGAGCAGTATAAATCGATTCGAAATAAGCAGCGAACTAATGTTGGCTGCTTCTTTGCAAGGAACTGATTAAACCAGCTCGAGTTAGCAGTACAGTAAACAACAGCACAAAATGACAAAATCAAATGTCTAATGACCAGATAACTGAAACAAATCAAACTTTCCAACATGCTTTATGAGAAATAGTACCATCATGAGCTTAACTTTGTTCATCCAATTCATCCAATGCTAAACATCACAGAAAAAAAAGCTATATAAAACAGTTTTGTGTTTAATATAACTTTGTTTACTCATTGAATTGGATTTAATTCATCTCTGTTCTGTGTTAAGATTGTTTGTCTTTATTTAGAGCTGGAATCAATGCAAATGCAAACAACTGTGTAAAAGTGCTTATGGATCAGCTGTGTTTACCCTCACTGACATTCTCACAGTTAGGAATAAGACTTCTAACTGAACTGAAGAGCAAAGCAGACTGTGCTGCTCCAAGTCGACAGTGCTCACATACTGAGAGCTGCTTGAGTTTGAGCATGCGACTATGTTTGTGTGCTTATCATGTTCTCACCTGGACCAGATGTTCATACGATTCATGGCCCAGGAAGACACACCAGCCAGACTCTCCTAACAGATGGTGCAGTCTTTGGAAAGAAAACAACTAATTTTCTCAAGCTTGCTAGTATAATCCAGGGGTTTTCAAACTGTGGGTCGCGACCCACTTGTGGGTCACAGAATGGAACAAGGTGGGTCACACAAAGTCACTTGGCTGCAGCTAAATTTGCGTTTCAATAAAAACACACACACACACTCACACAGTTCAGTCTAGGGCTGCACGAATGTGACGAGTGGGGCGGGGCCGAGAGCCGTGGAGTGATTGGGAAATGAGCGACACCTGCAACACTCACCGGTCTCGAGAACCCCGGAGGAGATAGGAAGTATACAAAAGAGGAGCGACGACAGTGAAGGACGAGAGAGGCCACTGGGTGGCGTCTGTACTTCCCGGTCAGAGAGCACCTGTCCATCAAAAGCTCACTATCCAATCAGAGTAGATCACTGTTAACACCACCCCCATGAGATGTTTGTGTCAAAACACCAAACGAAAAACTGCGAAACGTAAGCGAAATCTGTAGCAATGAATTCAGAATCCACGATTAGCGAAAACGAATCTTTGAAAAACATTAACAAAGAATGAAGCATATTTGAAGAGCCTGTTAAATTTGTGCGACTGAGTTAATTTTTTTTCATTTTCATAGTGTTTTTCTTCTTTTGTAATGGCATATTTTTGATAGTTTCTGAAAAAGTTACGTTCAGTTTTATAAAGTTTCGTTCATTATTATTGAAACAAATGTAATTCCATAAGCAGGGCACAAATGCAGGATTAATTGTAACACTACAAGATTTAAACATTTCCACGTAACAAAATGTACAAAAGTTTGCAATATTTCCTTGATGTATCATCTCTGTTTAGAAAAAAATTTGCCAAAGTTCAGAAGTCTTTTGAAGATATTGCTGAACATTTATTTAACCATCACAAAAATAAATATATTTTTTTTATTATTATTTAAAATGAGACACATCTGTTTATTATAATTTTTTACCAATTTCACAATTATTTTAATCTCAAAACTGTGTTAGATAGCTCTGCTTTGCTTCTCATGCTTTTCTAAATAAGTGTTGGATTGTGCTCCGTTCTCGCCGACACAAACGGAAGATCATGAATGTATTTTCTGCAACAAAACACAGCAGCGCAGATTACAGTTCACTAGAGTGAGCCTGCTTCACGTTTTTATGGACACTACATATTTTAACGTCTGTAAACAAAAATTAAAACTGAAATATTAGTAGTGAAAATTTTTTATTTTTATTAAATACTTAATTTCTGTCATCAAACTTTTAAGATTAGGCTTAAAGTAATGTCAATCGTTTTCTTATTTTTTTTTATATATATATATTTTGGTGGGTCGTGAAATAGATTACACTTGTCTAGGTGGGTCGTAGAATGGAAAAGTTTGGGAACCACTGGTATAATCGACCAAAAAATAGGGATTGGTGACGGTAAATTGGTGGCCAAAATTTAATTAAAAAAATATATTAAATTAGATTGATTTCTCAAGGATCATGATGCAACACTGAAGACTGGAGTAATGGTTACTGAAAATTTAGCTTTAGCATCACATGTATTCAGATAGAAAACATGTATTCATATATATATATATATATATATATATATATATATATACTCTAGACAAAATAATAAATACTTGTGTTTCCTTTTTGAGCATCAGCAAATGTTTTGACCTTTTTTAATTATATTTGAGCTCCTCAATTGTCCTCAGAGTGAAACGATGGATTTAAGAATCATACAGTCACTGCTGGAAAGCAGTCAAATATGCAGAAGAGGCTGGAAAACCAAAGAATGTGCATGAGCTGGAGGAGTTTTCTGAAGAACAGCAGGCAGTTTAACTGTTCAGTGGATCATCCAGGAAATTACACACAGTATGAATATTCAAGGGTATGTAAACTTTTGAATGGGGTCATTTTTGTAAAATCAGTTATCATTTTGTCTTGTGGAGTATATATAAACATCTGTTTTCAAATTTGTATTCAACAAGGATGTGTTAAATTGTTAAGAAGTGATAGCAAAGATTTATATTGTTAGAAAAGATTAATATTTTGAATAAATGCTGTTCTTTTGAACTTTTAATTCATAAAAGAATTCTGATAAAAGTATTGCAGTTTCCCCAAAAAATATTTGGCAGCACAACTGTTGCAAACATTGAGAATTTTAATAATAAATCAGCATATTAGGATGATTTCTGAAGGATCATGTGACACTTTATACTGGAGAATTGGCTGATGGAAATTCAGCTTCGCATCACAGAAATAATATTAAAAAAATAATTAAAGTAGAAACCATTAATTTATACTTTAATAACATTTCACAATTTTTTCCCCCTGTATTTTTAATCAAATAAATGCAGCCTTGATAAACATAAGACACTTTCAAAAACAAAAAAGTCTTACTGATCCCAAACTTTTGAACAGCAGTGTATATATATGAAATATAAGAATGATGTTAAAGCCACATTCATTTTGAAACATCAAGGGAACTGCTGGAAATCTTCTGGATCAAGGGGATTTTCCAAACAATACTTTAAAAGCAGTTCTGCAGCCTCTGACTGATTTACTGTTGAAAGTGACTCAGAGAGAGAGCTGTTAGATTGAAGGTAAAGTTCACAATCACACACTCCCACAGGAGTTCCTGTTTGCCTTGTGTTTATACAAAGTGGCTGCATTCATCTGGAGACATCACTCTTTCTGCAGCCTTGCACTATGCATTTAATCAATAATGCTGTGCTTTAAACCTTCCAATTGATTTAGATATATTCGTATCTAAATACAGGGTTCTTTAAATATCTGTCAAAATTATACACCCAGTTTTTTGTGTCAACAACAGACAGGGCAGAGAGGAGGATTTCCTTTGCTACCGAAAGAGCATTAGGCGATGGTTCTCTGAGGACAGGCATCCAGCAGAACGATCACTGATGCAATAAAAACACTCCGAAGACAGACCGAAATGTACATCGTACTGAAACATAGACTTTTACTGTTTGCTTCCCTCTGGATTTTTCATTTTCATTTACAGAGTATATAAATATACACACTATCCTTCAAAGGTTCAAGAGTACATTCAGTTAATCGACAGTCATTTTGTTTTAAAATAAATGCTGTTTTTTTTTCTTCATCCAAAAATCCTGGAAAATGTATCACAACAGTATAAAAACAATTAGAATATGAATATTAATAATATCAAGAGATTGAAGTTTCTTCAGCAGCAAACTAGCATATTAAAATGATTTCTGGAGGATCAAGTGACACTGAAGACTGGTGTAATGATGGTGAAAAAAGTTAGCTTTACCATCACAGGAATAAATGCCATTTTTAAATACTTTATAAAAGTATAAAAGTTTTTTTTTACTTTTGCAGCCTTAGTGACAATTAAAAAAATAAAAATTTACCCACCTCAAACTTTTGAAAGGTAATGTAAAGCAGCTCTCATTAAGTTTAAGCTGCTTACACAAAGGTACCAATATAAGAGTAATCTGATATGATACTGATACTAATACAAAGTGTGCTATTTTACAGTCTGTGTAGGTGTATCTGCACAGAGGAAATGGTGTGTATCATAAGCACAGCTTGTATGTTTGGACATGTTGTTTAATTGAGGTCAGACCTCAAGGAGGATGTGGAAGTGAGCATTCATTGCTATAGTAAAATGTGCATGTTTGTGCTTGTTTGTTATTGTGCTCCACTCTTGGCTCTATCGACATGTTAACCTCTCTGCCCTTTTTCCAATGGGAGTCTCTACAAACACTCCCATTGAAAAAGATTTGAGTCTGTCTAGTCGAGCTATTTCAGCACAAACTGATAGTTACAAAGGGACTTCCCTCTAACATCTCTGCCCTGCTCCTTCTCTTTATGGATGCTGAAAGTCTCATAGGAAGGCTCAGACTTTACGGTTAAACATTTGGCTGTATCAAGTGTGTGATAGATTAATGCCATTCCAAAACCATACAACTTTCTTAAGGTTCAAAGCGTAATAGTGACAACTAGGGGTGCACAAAAAATATCGGCCGATAATTAATGTGCATCCATCAGTTAAGCCGGTTCTCTAATCAGCGGTAAATTCCATCAGGTGCGTGATTTCACATAGAGCAGCTGTTACTAAACAGAGCCGTTGTTAACTGACAAGCTGCGCAAATCCACGTTCATTATCAGCTTGGATTTGCGCAGCTTCTCAGTTAACAACGGCTCTGTTTAGTAACAGCTGCTCTATGTGAAATCACGCACCTGATGGAATTTACCGCTGATTAGAAAACCGGCTTTACTGATGAGATACGCTTTAATCATCGGCCGATATATATCGTGCAACTCTAATGACAACTGCTTCTGGAAGTATCGCTAATAAAATGGGCATTGCAATATGGCTTAGTATGATTATTAAATGACCAATACTCCAATTTAATTAAATGTGTGCTGTGGATTTCCAAATGAAACCTGACACTGTGTTTATTTACACGCTTGCAGCTCATGATACTATATATAAGCATGGCTTCACTCAGAAACCCACAGCATATATATTTGTTCTCTGGCAATCTGCCAAAATAAAAGCTTGATGCTTTGTACGTAAATACAGAAATTAAACTGTAAATATTATATTGTCATTTTAGTTATGCCATAAAAAACTTGTTTTGTTAAATACTAAATCAGAAATATTTTAAACTAACATTAAAATAATTATTTTTATTTTACAGTAAAAAAATTTTATTACAATATAGTTATTCTATTGTCTAATACCTTTATTTAACTGTATAGAATTCATAATAATTATTATTTTAAAGTCATATTGCATGGGTCACAAACAGTTGTTGAAAAAGGTTTCAGTTGGTTCTTCTATAGAAAATACCCAAGTGTGAACAACCAAAGTTTAATTTTTCCCAAATAACTTAGCCATAAAACGATTGTTACAATGCACTCCCTTACAAATGCATTTTTTTATATAATAAAAAAGGTAAATTATAATTTTTTTAAATACAATTCACATATTTTTTCTTAACAATATATATATATATATATATATATATATATATTGAAAAATAATGAATAAATAAATATCACAATGCCGGTCAGCCCCCCAAAATATATCATGCAGATCTAACAGGTATGAATGTACCTGTATGACAAGTATGAATGATTAACATATAAGGTTAATCACTGCTATAATTGTCCCCTTTGTCACACCGACCTGATCCTTTCACTTTTTGACCATTTCTTGCAAAAGGCAGTAGCCCATCTTGAGCAGAAAAGGCCATCCTTGTGGGGATGACAATTACTTGGTCAGAGGTCAAAGAATAGAAACTGGTAGTTGCTGTGTGATGTCCTGTGCCATTATGAGCACTGTTAAACTGTGTCCATAAGGAGCTGCTGGCAGCTGGGGAGTCATACAGCTGAATAAAACACAAGCTCATCCTACGGGGAGCCATTAGCAGAGGCCTCTACTTCAAAGCAATTAGAGAACGTCTTGGGACTTGCAGTGTTTATTGAAATAATTGAATGTCCCCTAACTACAGTATGTACTTCAGTAGAGTAACAAATGTTCATGCCCTCATTGCAGACTGTATCATAGGACACTTGAATCAGTGGCTTTTGAAAGAAAGATTGTTTAATAGCATCTCAGATTTCAACTTTACAAGCAAAAATGGCTTAGGTTAGATTAATTTGCATGAATCGGTTCGTATATATCATTATATCATATATTCCATGGTTTATTCTCCATGAAATGATTTACTCCGGTAATTCTTCATTCCTGATCAGGCAAATGTTTGTTTTTCACTCATTACATAATTTCACTCGTAGAGAAAGCAAAAACAATTAAATGATTTGCCAGTGTTCAAGCCATTCTAAATGTAAGATTAAGCCTAAAATGTCATGTATTGTATGCAAAGTATAGTATCCAATTTGTCATTGATCTTCATATACAGTGATCCCAAAATGTGTCACACTAAAATTTGTGCTATATTTCTTCAAAATAAATGCATCTTGGTTTGATACTTTATCTATACAGTTACATGAATATCTTTTAACAATTGCAAATGTTATCTATAACCAACATGCCGCTGTCCATGGTACTGAAACCGCACCTACCCAAATATATACTAAATATAGCTTACAAGTTAGACAATTTGTTTAAAATACAATAATACAATAAATAAAATAAGGTTACTCCTTGAGAAAATCTATTGCATAAAATCATATGACAAACAGCAAGATTCAGATGAAACAAGGAAACTGTTACAATAATTTATGAAAATATTTAATGCTTGACCATGTATATTATGAATACCTTTATAATGCATTGTACACAAGGTCTTAAAGCAAAGTGTTACCACGATTTCTTACTATGGCCAAGCTTAAGAGTTCATTTCCATGGACAACAACAATCATAAAATAGCAGCAAATCCTCCATTAGGAAATCTACGTGTTCACACTGACAGCAGTCCCTTCTGATCATGAATGGAAGTTGAGTACAATTGAGAATACAGTCTGTGTTGACGTACGCTTCAATTCCCTCTCCTGCACGTCTGTCAGAGATGAGTCTGATCCACCTCTCCATGTGTCCCCTGCTGGACTTACAAGCACCCACGAGGGCACACTCACTGTGTGTGTGCTGAATTTCATCTGCCGTGATTTCCCGCCGGCCTGTAATGTGATGGATTTGATGTTTTGATTTGCACATTGAAGAACAGAGGAGGACAAATGTATTTTCATTTTAAGCCGTGGAGAACGGAAAACGGGCCTGGGATCCATTGCTTGTGTTTCATCATGTTTGGTCGCTGTCATAATAGGCTTTATTATTTTTTATACGGTGACCTCTCCAGTCAATGTCAAGACTACCTGCCTCTTCCTCTACATCTCATTACAGTGTTTTCTAACCTTGGAGGTCAACATTTGTGCACTAATGAAAGCTTTGTCTGTTAATATGCATCATTAATTTTCAACTTCTCCAAAGTTAAACTAACAATCACTTTACATGAGCATGTCAAGTTGCTTTTCACGCTGTCTGCTGTGTTTGAACTAACAAATTAATTCTTAATTACTTTAAATAAGTTCTTGAGTGTAAATATATATATATATATATATATATATATATATATATATATATATTTTTTTTTTTTTTTTTTTTTTTGATCAAAAAAGCCTTGGTGAGTATATGTCTTCTTAAAAAAAAAAAAAATAATAATCATAATTATTCCAAACTATTGTCTGTCAGTATATAAAACAACCAACTGCTTTCCACAGGGAAAAGTCACTTCAACAGAGTGGAGGATTAATCCGGGATTTGCATGTGTGATTTTAATGCATATCTACATAGTGGAGTGGAACTCTGTATAAACCCAATTGGGTTTCGTTCCCCTCCTTGTACTGTATCCATGTGATATCCGTGCAGAACAAATAAATAAATAAAAATAAAACATGTGAAATGATGGCACTTGAGGCCCATATCAGAAGGTAAACTGAAGTTTAGGAGTATAATCCCTTTTGAACTGCTTTTACTGTCCCATCAGTGATCCTTCAATCATATCCGTCAAAAGTATCAAATCTAATCCCAGCCAGCTCCACAACTATCTCCCGGAGTATTGTTTAGGTCCAGCTTGACAGGCCTGAATCATGGTCTCTGGGAATGACGAAGTGTGCGAGTCATGACACTAGTTTGTAGACACAGTCTCACTGTGTAGAAAGCATAATTATACACCAGATTTCTAAAACAGTAAATGTTACAGGATGAGTTATAGCACTAAACAGATGCTCCTGACGTCATCCGGAGCTGCAAATCTATAAGTAGCAGCGGTGCGTGACAGCACAGCCTTTTTCTGTATTTGGGTTTCAGGTGAGCTCTACTTATTCGTCTTTTTGTGGGAAAGAGCCTCTTCGCTTCAGCTGTTGTACAAATAACACTAATATGAATGAACACTATCAGCCTCATGCTAAAGTTATAACAGTTTTGCCTCCAAATATTGTTCAATGTTTCGAGGGATTTAGATGGTCAAATATCATGCCATTTGAAGAATGCACCATTAAAAACAGAAAACAACTGTAAACTTATCTCAAAATCCAAGAGGTTTTTGTAGTATTTCTGGTTCAGTTCTCTCTATTCTATCAGTTCCTTGGCTGATAGCATAATTGCACATAAGGTACGCCATATGTGGCACGGCTTTACCCCGAAGTGACTACTCTTCCTGTTATTTTTAGCTCAGCTGTGTTATTTTTATAGCCAGTGCAAAACAAGTCGTCTCCTTTCCACTAATGGGCTTTAAAAAAACCCTGTTGTTATTTGCCTTTAGGTTTGAGGATTTTTCTGCTGCTGTTGAATGAAGGACCTTGAGATTGAGAGGATGTCCACAGTGATTCGAGGGTCCAGAAAGAGACCCGCAGCACGACACAGGAGTAAGTCGACAAGTTCTCTGAAGCAGTACGAACATATTTCCTCTTTTATTTACATTCCTTTTTCAAATGTTAACATTTTTTTCGCTATAACTCTCATCAAGCTGGCATTTTCTCTTTTCTCATTAAAATAAACTTGGCACAAGTAAAACATATGTAGACAAAAGTTTTATTTACACCATACAACATTTTAGATTTTTAAATATTTTATACAGGGCTGCAGATGAGAGAGCTTTACTGAGCTTCCAGGCAGATTCTGCAGTATTAAAGTTTTGAAATATATTATTCATAAAAAAGTGAGTATTACCTTTATTGCATTTAAAGCAATGAAGAATGTAGCCTGACAAACATTCATTTTTAAATGACAGAAAAAAATCTTCTTTGCCTCGGAATAGTTTTGTCTTTTCATATCATGAAGTAAAAAGTGTAGTAATGGCCAAACGGACTTGTTATAAACTTTTTAAAAACCTGCGCAAGTATATACATTGTGTTCCTGGGCTCGTCTACCACCGAACAAAAAAACGAACCCAGCCGCCGCTCGTGGGTGGACATCACGTCGTGTCGTTTTCTCTTCGAGGTCTCATTTGGAAAACTAATGCTTTTGGAACCGATTATTTTCCAACTTGTTTCTTTTGAAATACATGATGTTCGATATTGTACATGTCTGCCCCCCACTAAATACACGAGTGAGAATACAAAAAAAAAAGATAACACAGATGTTTTTTTTGTCTTTTTCTAACGTCTTTCTATCCTTCTGTCCTTCCTTGTTTTAAAATCTTATTGGCACATATTGTCCCTGCTATACTCGTAGAATCCAGATATGTCTTTCCAAGGCTGCATGAGAAGTCTTGCGCGTTTTTGTTCAGTGCAAAATATGTCCACCTGCTAACGCTTCATTATTCCTCAGACTTCTGTCTGAAAGTCTCCCTCCTGGACGTCCAAAGGGAGGTTGACACACTTTTCCCACTCAGCGTTAGTCATCTCCAGAGAGTTCTTTGTGTCTGATTCTAGTACATTCATTGTGGCGTAGTTCTGATATTCACTTGCCGGGTTGAAGCTCTCCCAGGGGTTCTTGTTTGGCATTGCCTTGTCCTACGGAAAAGGATGAGAAGCCGTCGTGTTAGAAATACTACATTTCTGCAATATTCTCAGTATGGTTTCTCATTATAGTGAATCGTTTTATGATACTGTCAAACACTGGAAGTTTCACATGGACATGAATCATCAAGCTTTAATTCATGTTCTCTCACAGTGGCCCTAAAAATATTTGGACGCTTGAAATGTATGAAAGTCGCCCGCATTAGATAAAAAATATCACACCAATCTTGAAAATATATGTCATGTCACTTGGCTTGGTATTTTGTTAATTAACACAATGACATTCATACAATTATGTCCCAAAAACTTTTTGGGGCCGCTGCACATACACACCCAGAGCTCGATGATCAAAGTGTTTGACCTAACAGCATGTTTGGAGTGTTTCCAGGTTCAGGAACATCAGATTTTTCAAGGGAATAAAAACACAAAATCATTTCTTCCATCCAGCGGTTACTAAGCAACAGGAAGTGAATGGCAGTCTGCAGTCTGACTGAACATGGGTAAAAGGAAGTAACATGGCCAACCAGCTACTAGGACTACGACTTCATACACCTGACATAAACATGCATTTCTAACTCGAAAAAGAAGGTTCAATTTTAGCTAATGCATTAGGGTTCTTGAATTAAAAATCAACCATTCTACACTATTTCTTAGTTTAGGTTAATTTACTAATATACTATTGTTCACTGGCAATTCAAGTTCTTTTATGATACATTAATGCTAATTTATATCACTTAAAATGTAGAAATTAGCATTAGCCTAGATTAATAAATGCATTAGAGGACTATTTCATTGTTAGTTAGTGAATGCATTAGTTAAATGTTACAATATATAGCCACATTGTAAAGTGTTAGCCATGCATTTCGTATCAGGATCGAATCTGGACTCTTGCATCTGATTGCATGTAGCTGCACTGATGGATAAATCAAAATGCTTTCTGTTATACTGACTGCCTAAAACACCATTCAGTCTATTTCCTACTTTAGAAACATTCTCACAGTAACGAGTTCTAATGGGGATAACAAGTCAATACAAAGGAAGAAATTTTTTTTTTTTAAAGTGCCCTTGCAAATCTACATTGGAACAGTCTTTAAGTAGAATAAATAATTAAATCAGGTGACTAGATCGCAAGACCACATTAACATTTACACCTGTATGAATAGAATCAGAATGTATTTTCAGTGCTCCGATCACTGCGTCTGGAGTGCATTGGCTTCTATTGAGGTCAAGACCGTTTTAACTGTGATCCAATCACTGGAAATGCATACCTCTGTAATAGCAGGAAATTAACTTAAGGGCATTATACAGAGGCTGAACTAATTAAAAAACACATCTAAACATCTCTTCATTGATGATCAGTGTGAACCTCACAGTTCCAGTCAGCTGGACAAAAAAATGACACTGAACGTTCTTCTGCTGCATGCTGCTGGATGATAAAATGCAATTGTGTTGCAATTGGCCTGCTCTAATCAGAAAATCCCACCAGCCCTACAATTACAGATAATTGGTTCATCATACTGCGGAAAGCACAGAGAACCTCTCCAATATCTGAAGCAAATCAAGTGTTTTTTGTCCCTCGCATTTGCCAAGCAGTGATTAGCCAATAGAAAAGGAAATAATAAGCATGTTAGCAGCTTACAGCCTTGTGTTTGAATGAATGCATGAGAATGGATCACAATGACGGCTCAGTCACTCTTCCTCTTCTCTTCTTCCTCTTTCATCTCTTAATACCTCCTCTTCCACCCACCCCTAACCGGGTGCTATTTTTCCACGTGAATATTCTTGGTGAACAACTATTAATTCCTTCAGTCACTCACTTCCTGTGCACAAGATTGGGGCGCCACCAGAAGACACAGCTAAACATAGACAACGCAGCACCCCCCGCCAGTACTCGGTAATGAGACATACTGAAACCCGTTTCCTGTTACTCACCATGCCGCCCATATTTGGTATGTCTCGAAATCGGTCCAGGGTTTGAAATTTCTGATTGAGTTCCTGGAACAGCTCCATATGCCTTTTCCTGGTGTGCATGACTTTCTGTAATGGCAAGGATGGGAGGGGAGGGGGGTGGGATTTGGAGTTCAGTCAAGCTGAGAACCAGAACTTTGCAACAGGAAAAAACCTGGCTACTTTCAATTTATCACTGTATAAAAACGGCGTGCTCACCCTGCAAATTTGGCTGAATGGTATGACAAGGTTGTGACAAATGGCATTGGCATATATGAAAGGTCAGTAGCACTTGACATTCAATACATTTTTTTGGTAAAGGGCTGAAATGCTCTGAGGGATACTGCAAGTGAACTTAAAAATGTAAAAATATATAAGCTATTTTTTGATTTTCAGCTTGAAGTCAGGGGATTTAAAAGGGTAACATGGGAATATGTGGTGGCTGACAGCATTGCTTTAACATTAAACCACACAACGCTTCATAAATCGCAGTTGTGTCAGGACATGCTTCTCCAATAAGCTTAAGTGCTACACAAAGTAGTAGTAAATTAAAAGGGTGAAACACAAACGCAACAAATGGCCCTGAAACATGCACTTCGCCAAGTAAAGATTTTGCTCACCTCGAAGTCTAGATCCTGGTACCTCGACTTTCTTCTCTGTAGAACCAAGACAGAAAGACAAAAATTCATGTAATTAGATATTATGAAACCTAGAGAAATAATCTACTGAAATCTGGTCCCATCTCTAAAACATATATGAGCAAGTATGTTCCTTGTGCATCAGAGCTAGAATTGTATGCTGTGAGGCTTTTTGGAGAAAACGGATCAGGTTCAAATGTCTACAAGAATTACGCAAACGCAGGCAAAAATGCTTGACCGGTCTCGTTGGACATTTTTTCTGTTTAAAGTTGGCATGAAATTAATGTTTCTAAATGATCTTACTGAAAAATCATCCATGCATGTGTTTCTTTTTTTCTTTTTCTTTTTTATAATGTAATTTTTTTAACGAAATGTCATAACTCAAACTTCCGGTAAAAACACAGACTTTTGTCTGGTGATGTAAACCAGACTTCTCCAATCATTTACTCCACGTAAACCCCTGCCTAATTGATTACAAACTTGCATTTAGATCTGCCTCCAACAACCCATGCATAGAACTATCTATTTGTTGTTGACTCTGTACATAGAAATATGGATATATTACTTTCGCTACTTTCAATTCTTTGAAGACTGAACTTCAACATCTTTAAGTTAAACATCTCATGTAGTGTTTTCATCTTTGGCTTAATTTGGAGGATTAAGACATTAGGGCACAATATTCTTTTCAAACTGACCATATAGAAGACCCACTATAACATACATTTGGCCAAACTAAAAATGCACTGCATTATGAATTCCGGTCTGACACATTTTGGTGTGCATTGAGTAAAACCACACATGTATCTAGATGTATCTTTGTTCATGTATGTGTGTAGAGTTTACTTGAGTCTAACTGTCTACACCCAAGGCCAGACTCAAACTCGCACCTCTAAAGAGCTCATCGATATAGTTGAACCGGTTTCGCTACGTGACATTCCTCCACTCTCCTCCATTTCCGCCAGGAAGTTCTTCACAGCTGTGCGTGGCTCGAAAGGCAGATTCTGCATGTGTTCGGACTGGACGGGATACTGCTGTTCCATTCCCATGTGCTCCATCCCAGAGTGTCCGAGGTTAAACTCAGCGCCCATCTTGTAATGCATCAACCTATCGTGTGACAGAGAGTCCATGGTCATGCTCATCTTGCTGTCGTCTTTCAGCAGGGTGGGAATGCTGCTAGACCCAGTCGCCGACCCCACTGCAGAACTGCGAGGCAGGACGATGTAGTCCGTTTCCATCTGCCCCGGCTGAGGGTGGCCGCTCAGGTCATGGGCGCTCAGCTCCTGCTCGCTCTGCCTTGTGGTGTCATCTGTACACAGGTATAGAGTTCGCCGCATGTCTGTCGTGCTGTCTAAACACTGCTCTCCCAGATCGCCCATGCCCATGGACATGTGAAGTCCAGAGGGCTGCTGGATGATCACTTTAGACATTATGTTGCCAGGCAACGTGGAGTAATTGAGCCCCTGGGGACCTTTCTCTTCCTCCTCATCATTGAGAGAGATGCGAGAGAGGGTGCCGGTGATGGTGGCCGCTCGGCAGGAGCCCATGTCTTTGTGGAGGGCTGCAGGTAGGAAGGAACATCATTAGTGGAAGTGAGTGATGCAAGACTGTAAGCTATGCTTTAAATGTTGATTTAGAACTGAAAAAAAAAAATATTTAAGAGCAAAAAGCAGTGCAGCCAATCAGACGTTGATAATTTGAACGCACAGCTGAAGTGTTACTAACATATTCAACAATAACTGCCATAGTGAAAGATGATATATACCCTACACCCCAAAAACAAGTGATCATAATAAATAAAGTTACAATTCTAGTGACAAATATATTGAAAAGGAAAGACTCAAGCAGATTCAAAAGAGAATAATTGAAGCACATATCATGTTGTGGACTGACTAGTTTAGTCAGCAAGAACCTACTTCACTTTAATTCAGTCATCTTTTAAAATAGACCAAAATTATGTCTTTAGTATATGTATTCCAACTTCGTAGGTTTTGTTAAAAATGGAGAGCTGAAGATGAACAGGTTACATTTCAAGACTTGGTTGACCAGTTCAGTGCTGTTTGAACAACTTGCGTTTTGACCTAGTGTGAGTATGTCACTTTTTTGGTTTTGTTAAAAATGGAGGGTTGAAGATAAAAAGGTTCACCAAAGAGATGCTGTCCAAACAACTTCATCACCATGTTCAACAAGCATGGTTGTACTAGTCCATCAGGACTAACCATCTAAACCTTTTCAGCAAAGACTATCAATACAAAAGCCATACACCACCATACCATATTTGCTGTTATAGAAACATGTCCTTATTTAGAATGGATTGATTCTGTTCAACTGAAAGAGCCACACACACTAGATGCAATGACAGAAGATGCATGATTCAGCACTGTGAGAAAAGCCTGTCCTCTGCAGCAGAGCTCTATCTCCAAGAATCCATAAGGGAATTACTGCCACTGTTCATAACATAACAAGGAGACCAGAGGACAACAACGACTGGTTACAAAATCCTCCAACTCTGATGGTAGTTTAAACTAATGCATCACACAACATGGCGTCTGAAGAACACAGCAGAATACTGATAGAAGAACACAGAAAAGGGCTTTAGGCTCATGACACGGACTTTCTGGGTGAATCTTATGAAATCTGTCAAGAACCTGGTCATATTACACCCCAAATTGATAAATATATTCTAAGTTCTTTACATTTTTATTTACCACACAACTCTCATTTTTATAATGCAAAATTCCCAGAAATAAAAACTTAATGAAACTGAAATTCCCAGAATTTAAATGAATATGTAAATATGTTGCACGTCTTTATTTATTTTACTGTTGATTTTTATAAAAATCGAAAAATTTTAATATCTAAAAAAAAGAAAACTGTAGTTAACTTTTTGTAAGTTAAAGTAAATCTTGGATTAAAGTTTTATTATGCTTTCCTAATGAAGGACACACAATGTCCCACAATATCACCCTCTGAGCTGATCTTAATCCAGTTTTAATGAAGAACACAGGGTCAGGGCGCTGTTATTACACTCATTTTCAAAAGAAAAACAAAAGGGTTTGCAATTTGTGTTACTGCCTGCATTTCAGGGCTATAGCTAGTCTAATTATCTGATTTACTATGCTCTTCTTTCTTAGCCAACTAGTTTTTAGAGACTTTAAATAACATGCTGTAAGTGAAGATACACACAAACAAACATTCAAACAACTGTCATGACATCTCATTATGCAGTTAAAGCAATTTAGCAGCTCATATCAATGTCTAAATGAGCCCTGGCTGAGATAAGTAACACGAAATTGTATCAGTTGCTTGGTTTCCATTTATGTAGCGTCACACTGTGTAGACCCACCCACAGTGAAATCTCATTGGTCTAAATCCCACACATAACCGGCTAATAGACTGTGTTGCATCATGCAAGATTTTCACCTTCAGACAGAAAAACAAATCCAGTTAGTGCTTTCAGGAAATATGAGAATAGTCACCATGCTGTCTAGGGGCATAACAATGCTACAAACAAACTGAAAAATGGCTGTAATGAAGACTTCATGCTGTTTTGAGCTTTGTTGGCTGGATGTCAGAAGAACTACATTTTTTTAACAACAGTCTTTCATTATAACAATAAAACAATTCTGTCTAGATCTTGAAACAGAAATCTTGTTTTGAACCAATTTCCAGGGGCTAAAAAGCTTCATTGTTCATCACCAACCCTTTACTTAGGGAAGACAATTAAAGAGTAAACTCATGGATTTCATGGTTTATTACATACAGCAGCTAGATAAAGAGGAACTAAAGATAAAGGAGAATAACAATGTGGAATAAAATAATTAAGACTAAAACATATTTTGATATGTGCAATATCAATATATGGACAGTTTCTAAAACATATATATATATATATATATATATATATATATATATATATATATATATGTACTTTAGAGACATACACACTTTTTAGTTCTTGAATATTTTCAAGAGTGGTCAGAACTGAAATTGCCAGTTAAGTGTGCTTAATAAATTTTACAGCATTGAAAATAATTTAATTAGGTTGATATATTATTAATACAATTCAAAGTAATAGTCCATGAATTTAATATTCTGTGAACGTAAAAAGAGGATGATTCAACACTGATATTGTATGTATCAGTATCTATCCAAATGTAACAAAATCCTACACTTTAAGATTGAATACTGTCCTGTTGGATGATTAGCCAGGTGCCACTGGGACTCCATAATTCTAATGTGCAACCCGAATGTTTATTCTCTTGGGCCTGTTTTGGCCCAGGAGAGGAGAAGTAATTAAGAAACACATTAATAGTGCACCATCTGTTTCTTACCTGATCGACATGCGATGTCCACGTCTTTCTCAAAATCCGTCTGTGGGGAAAAAAGAAATAAATAAATAACAGGAGACAAAGTGAAATTTAGACATGCAAGAGGAGTTTGATTTAGAAAGAACTACAACAAAAGTCGAAGCTTTGCATTAATGTTGATAGTTGCAGAAACACACACACGCGCACACGCACACACACACACACACAAAAGCATTTTCCTATCTAATTGATGTAAAATCAGAATAATACTTCAATTATATAATAGTCTATCATATCTATGCTGTCATGGGATTCTTCTCAAATTGTATGATTTTGCTAGCTTGTGTCTGCGGTCTAACCACATCCCACAGAGAAAATAGTCATCTGTTAAAAGCACTTATAAATAGAATCGGATTAATCAGGTATCACAATAGAGGTGGCGATAGAGGAGCCATCAACAGCAGCGAATCAAAGACAATCTGCACAAACTGAGGCCTCATTATAGTGAAATGCTTCTAGTTAAGAAACTTTCAATCAAAATGAGAACTGTGATCATTATATGCCAATGGTTCTGCGCGGGTCACACATCTCCAGGACCATTTTAACAGTAATCACTCCCTCAAACCAGTGAAGGATGAGAAAGACCGGTGTGAAATATGACAAATGGGTCCCATCCGAGACAGGCGAAAGCCAAAGGACATGGATAAAAGATTTGCTGCTGTTAAGCAAATTCAATTCTGCATATCCTGTCATAACTGTATAAGCATTAACACTGTATAACAAAGACTCATACTAGGAAAACGCACTGCATTTAAATCCATCAAGAGGACTTTGAGAGGTCACAGCACACAATTCTGATAGCACAGATGCCAGATGCAAGTGATTTCACAGCTAATTTATAAGACGAGCATATTCCAGCTTGTGAATGTACAGTGTAAGAATACTGAAGTTACAGGAGGCGAGTGACTTACCATGATCTGTGCGTGCCCATTGGGAAATGTACCAGTTGCATCTGCATTGATGGGGCCATGACAGTTTCTCAGGCGACATCTGAAGGCATCTTGAACCTATGAACCGTCATTTTAGTCACTCATCAAAGTGAAAGTACGGAGCCCTGCACATGACATGCAGGAAACAAATAGTAGGCTAAATCATGTGCACGATTTACTAATTCATTCCCTCAATGTATTAAAACGTGCACACGATTACTATTGCGTTCCCTCAATTTACTATTTCGTTCACTTGATTTAAAAATAGTGCGCACGATTTACTAATTCGTTCCCTCGATTTGCTAAATTGTGCGCACGATTTAGCAAATCGAGAGAACACAATAGTAAATTGAGAGAACGCAATAGTAATCGTGTGCACGTTTTAGTTCATTGTGGGAACGGATTAGTCGTGCACACAATTTATTTATTTTTTCTTGCATGTCATGTGCGGGGCTCCGTATGAAAGTATATGCTAGTGTACAAAACATTTCAGAAGAGCACATTGCTTCAGGATCTGAAAGTTTGGGTTTGGAAAAAAATCTCAGTAAGACTGGATTTATTTGTGAAATATTTTTTTTTTGTTTAAAATTGACTTTTGTATTTTTATATATTTTACAATTTTATTTTACAATTAAATTAAATGTATGCATTTAGCAGAAGCTTTTATCCAAAGCGACTTACAGTAGATTCAGGCTATCAATTTTTACCTATCATGTGTTCCCGGGGAATCGAACCCCCAACTTTGATAAGGCAGTGCTCTACCAATTGAGCTACAGGAACACTATATTTGTGATGGCAAAGCTAAATATTCAGCAGCCATTGCTCCAGTCATCAGTATCACACGATCCTTCAGAAATCAATCTAATATGCTGATTTGCTGCTTAAGAATCAATTCTTATTATTGTCAATTTTGAAAACAGTTGAGCTGCTTAATATTTCTGTTATTCTGTTCTGATGAAAAGTATTTATTTGAAACAGAAACATTATGTAACCTTTTAAATCTCTCTACTGTCACTTTTGATCCATTTAATGTGTCTCTGCTGATTAAACTATTCAGTAAACTTATCAAAAAAGTGTAAAAAAATTCATAAGCCTGCCAAATGAAATATAGCAACAAATTCCTTTTATCCTTCTTTTTTATGTGCACTGAAATTACCAGAATGTTTACTGTAGGGGGAAAAATAGGGACATCCTACTATTTAAAGTATCATTCGCAATCCACTTCTGTGAAACCAGATGTTAAACGATGTAGAAACTAGGGATGGGCAATGTCTTCGAATTTGCCATTGGATGAAGTCTACAGTGAAACATCGCGATGGACGATGACATCAGCTGGGGCGAGTGGGGGGTTGGTTGGGGGGATTGGGGATGTGTGTCCGAAGTGTGAGACCATATAAGGAAAAAAAAACTAACGTTTACTAACGCCATGTCTACACTGGATGCGAGTGGTGCAACAAAATACTATAGAACTATGCATATAACAGATTCATTTATATAGATCAGTCAGTAGAACTCATTATAATCAGAGATACTCTCTACACTGGATGCAGCATGGCATAACACCACAAATCCAGTAATCTGCTGCCGCGTTCTTTTTATGACGTTCTGACCCAAATCTTTAGATGATGTGGCACCACACGACAACTTTCGCATCCGGTGTAGACACAGTGTAAGGAGATATGACTGAGGATGATGTAGGGATTTGGTTTTAATTGGTCCTGGAATGTGGCTGTTACATACCAAAATGGGTACCAGTTGATGTGATCTCTAAATAACATTTTAAATGAGATAAAAAAAATAAAAAAACATATATACATATACATATAAGACAGCTTGGTTATGTCAGTCGAACAGGAGAGTTATTTTAGAGGAGGAGGTATTATCAGAGAGATTTTAAGGGTGAGTTTGGCTCCTTTGGCTCTTCTGAATGTGGTTTTCTTTAAATGTATAAAAAATATATTTTTTTGTTTCACAGAAGCAAGAAGGTCATCCAGGTTTGGAACAACATGATGGTGAGTAAATGATATCAGAATATTCATATTTATCCCTTAAAGTAAGACTGGACAAGGAGTAAAATAAACTTTCAAAACAATTAAAGACAGTTCGCTGAAATGCTGAAGGAAAAGATAAGAAAAGTAAGGGATTATAATGGATCCAGCCCTACCTCTCTTCTGAGGATACAGTGGACCATGACTATGACAAAGCCTTGCAGGGAGTCAAAGACCGCGAAGAGGATCTGGAATAGAATTGAGCGTTTGTCCGTCATGGCCAGCACAGCAGACATCCAGGTGAGAGCTAATAGAGGGAGAACGACACAGGAACTCCACAGGGAGGCCCTGAGACAGAGAGAGAGAGAGAAAGTGGACTGAACAACAACCAAAAAGATACATTTTTGGCCTTGGTCCCAAAAGTATTTTTACCCATTCATTTTCTCCAAAGGCATTAAAAAAAATAAAAAATAAAATTAATGAGAAGCTCTAAGCCTTGAACAAACCATCCAGCTCTGAGATGAATCATAACATTATAGTCTTTGATTTGAATAACAAAAAAGTAAATGAAAATCTGAAAAAGACAAAAGACAATTCAATTAGTTTATGAGAGAATGAATTACTCACAAAATATGACTAGTCACTGACAACAAGTATAAGTAAGGGATATGCTAGCCGTGCATTATCTTGCTTATACCATGGTCATTTGCCACTATTGGCAAGTTAAAAGTTGTTAATGATGTCAATATTTGGCTGGAAGGGTAAAAATTATGGTTATTTTGTCAGTTACGGCATGTTAGCGCTAACATTCTGCACGTCGTCTTAAAGTCGTGGGGCAGCATTGACAACAGGTTTCTTAACTCCTGGATGTTTCTTTGTGAATAGCGCAATCTCTCTCTCTTTCTCTCTGTGCAAGTGATGTGTGTGTTATTGCGCATAAAAGAAAGCAGTGTATTAATATAGAATGGTGATTAAACTGACTTGGAACTACCAGTGCATTAAACAGTTTTAATGCATACCTGCCAGCCAATCAGAATCAAGTATTCATACAGACCATTGTATAAAATACAACATTCTTGTTTATTATTAATATTATTATATTATTACTGTTACATTTTATTGCAGTAACAAAATACTTTAAAATACCAGCCAATGACTACAGATATCAAATACAACATTAACTATAATAATTATTATTATTGTTGATGTTGTTATTGTTATTACTGTAATTACTACTACTAATACTACTACATATTTTTATAATCAAATAAATAAAATAATAAAATATGCTAGTCATTGACTACAAGTATAAAATCAATTAATATAATCTAAAATATTAATTTTATTAAATTTTATTGGAATGATCATAATAAAATAAATACAAATTAACTATTATTTGAATATTTTACATACTAGTTACACTTGTGGCTTCTGACATTGCTTGACTTCAGATCTCAAGGTAGGCCTGTCTAGAAATTTTTATATGGTATTGTAAAATATTGCTTTCTCTATGGAGAAAATAATGGGAATTTTTACTTTACAGAAGACTACTGTTGAGCTTTAAAGAACAAATATGATGAAGAGGAGATAGATGCACTTCAAATCTTCAAACCGTACTACGATGAAGTAAGGCAATTTTCTATATCAATGTTGGCACGGCAGACTAGTTCAGTAAAAGACATAAAACATTATAAAGGCACTGGTGTGTGTAGTTAAGACTGGTAAATGCAGAGCACAAATTCTGAGTATGGGTCACCATACTTGGCTGAATGTCACTTCACTCACTTCACTTCACTGAATGTCACTTCACTCACACTTTGTTCCAAATGAAAGCATGCACATGCCCAAATTTTCATTAATTGCCATCAGCACATAAATGAGTCCAGGAGCACACAACAACCAACACATTGTTCCAATAGAGTGTTGTCGACATATCACAGACAAAGAACAAGAGCCAGCTGTCCATTTAACACCTTCACAAATCTCCTTCCCTGAGGCAAGGGGAAGTACACACACGCATAAAGTCACACGCACACTCTTGCATGCAGCTTAATCAGCATAATCGATCTGCTGAGGCATCGGTGGGCACTTACATGGCATTGCTGGCCGTTGTTGCTGATAAAGCAGAAGTTGAGACGATGCCACATTTGGCACATTTTAAAGTTAATCCAGTATGGGGCTCGCTCATCTGCCTGCAGAACAGCCAAATAACCAGACAAGACAAAGGGAATGTATTTACATGGTGGTCTGACTGTACCAAAGCAGAGGTGGAGGCAGATTTCTGCACCTATAGTAGCACCAGAATTGTAATCTGTTAGTCTGAGCAACTGGACTGGGATGGAAATAATTGTATTGGCTCAACTAATGTAAATTTGGGATGAGGCTCCCTTTTTTTGCAGTTTTGTCATACTCTGACACATTAGCTCTATTCCCAAACTTAATGAGGTCTGCAGCCTACTGTCAACATAGGCAAATATCTTTTAAAGCATTTTAGCATGAAGCTCAAAGTTGATTCCAATACAGTTTGGTGTTAGCATGTTGCTTAGAAAATTTATGAGTTTGACATTTTTCATATATATATATATATATGTGTGTGTGTGTTTGTTTGTTTGTTTGTTTGTGTGATGTATTTGATTGGCACTTACCCTGCTCTGTGTTTTAGTTTCTTATCCAGGATCCCATCTCTTGAAACAAGTTTATTAAACACTAGAATACCAATCACCATGTTAACCTGTAACCACACACACAGTAGCACTGTCAGGGCCCGACCTCATCAAACTGCAGAAAATGAACAACAGGGCTCAAGCACTGTCTTTAGTAATGACTAAATGTAAAAGCTTTCTTTGAACATAAAAAATGAAAGTGTTTTCCAATGCACTTGAGAATTTTACAACTACCTTCAAGCTAGACTATTAAAATGCAACAATATAGATATAAATCTACTGTTTTGTATGGTGTAGATGCATGGCAGTGTGAATCTGTGCCACCATTAAATCTTGATTCAGCCTAGAAATAAACTGCTTAATGGTGCATATAAATGACTGGGATCACAATCTTCAAACCGTACTACGATGAAGTAAGGCAATTTTCTATATCAATGTTGGCACGGCAGACTAGTTCAGTAAAAGACATAAAACATTATAAAGGCACTGGTGTGTGTAGTTAAGACTGGTAAATGACTGTAAATAAACAAAGTGTAAAATTACCAGCACCACTGCAGCAGCAGGTCCCACAAATGCATAGAGAAGACCACCTTCCAGAGACAGCCAACAGCTGCAAGCACACACACAAAAAAACAAAACAAATATCAGCAAATCTTGCATAAAAATTTAACATCCGGCATCAACTTAATGGGGCATGGCAGTACACAGTCGTATCATCCTTGAGTGTCTGGGGATCTGGTGCCATATGTCATGGTTCCACATGGGAGACTTTTAGTATGGAACAAGAACTCTAAAGAGATCTTAAAACACTGTTTATTCCCAGGTATCCTCGGGAGAACTAGGTGGGACTGTTGCAATCTCAGGGCTCTGAGTCATTACTTCATACTACTATTTTAATTGGAAAGATTTTCATGGGCTATGTGCAGGGTCTTGTAAGTTTTCTGGGTAAGCATAAATAACAAAGAAGAAGAAAAAAGTTTGTCTTACTATTGGGGTGTCCCGTATCCTTTTGCTTTTGTGAATCCCATTGAGATAGCGACCACTAAAGCAGGTAATCCTTCAAAAGAGACATAGGAATGATTAAAGGCCACATACTGGGTAATCCTTCAGGGTTGGAGACATTCACAGCACATGTACAGTAGCTCCAGTAGGAGGTAAAGAATGAAAAGAAACTAATACGAGTGCTGCTTGTCCATGCAAAACCAGCTGCTATGATGCTAAAGGATATAAAGGATAGTTTTTGGCTGATTTATTCCTTTGAAAAGTGATAAATGGCTGACATTAAAATTGCATATCATACATAAAAAAATTGCTGTGTGTACAATGTAACACATTTCGATTTCAAATAGTTGTATTAACTGTGAGTATTAGCTAGGGCTGCACGATATATTGAAATTATCTAAATATTGCAAATGTGAATATTACAATATGCATATCGCAAGGGCATGCAATATCTGAATAATTTTAATAAAAGGCTACTTAAATCAAAAAGTTTTAGTCTGACAAATATAGCAGAGAACTCCTTGACGTTAAAAAGAGTTAAGTGCAATAACTTGCAGAAAAAAAATCTTTGCCGTCTCATCTTGCTCTCTGACTCACACCTGAAGCTTGTGCACAAGCCGCATCTCGCACAGCGTCTTTTCAGTTCTGCAGCACATGTGCAAAGCGTGCCCATACACACAGACAGTGCGAACCCTGAGTTGATTCGTCTTTCACATCTGCTCATGAACAGACACACACACAGAATTATGTCGATACCCGTCTCAGTGATCACTCTCGTAAACTGAGTCAGTTACGTTTTAAATGAATGTAAACAGCTGAGAAAGAAATCGGATGTGTATCACTAAACTGGATCAGTGCAGTCGGATTGAAAGGGAAAGCAGCATATAAATACACGCTGCTGAATATGTCACTAATGTTAATCAAACAACAAAACAGCTATAACAAAGTTCAATCTAAATTTAATTAATACAGTGAACACAATGCAGTGTTATTTTACACTTAATTATTAAATTTCTGTACCTGAATACTACTGTTTATTTTATCTATGCTAGTAAATTATTTATTTATTTTTTACTTTCTCAGACTATAGTTTTTGCAGAGGTATATGAAAAAGTACTTAAAATGTATGGAAAGCAAAGTTACAATTATTATTATATATATATATATATATATATATATATATATAATATATATTTTTTTTTTTTATGTTCACACTGATGTTAAAAGGACATTTTCTGATTTGTGACATTACTTTTTATGTACTGCCAAAACACTGCTGGTCACTTTCAGAAGTTATAGTGATTCTTTCTTTTCCAAGAAAGAATGTGAAACAAATTGGTTATATAATTTTCATGTTTAAATATTTAAAAATATAATTGAATTTTATTTTAAACACTTAAGCTATATCGTATTGCATGTCAAATATCGAATATCACATTTTTTAACAATGTATCACATATCGCATTTTTCTTTAATATCGCACAGCCCTAGTATTAGCAATAGTAAATGCTACTTCCCTTAACAAACATCACTTTAGGCTTTCAGAAGCACATCAGGTATTCAAGACACAATACAACTTCTAAATTGTTTGTAAAATGAGAGCAGGTAAACAATCTAATAAGAATCCCTGGAGTTTTACACTAAACCCAGCATGTGAAATGCAATTATCACAACAGATTTTTAACAGAGAGGCTGAAACGATCAAATAGGTCTTGGTTGATAATAATAATAATAATAATAATAATAATAATATCATATCTGCTATCTTTCTAATCCTCACTCTCTATTTCTCTGTCTCTCATCTTTGCTGGTCTTAAGCAGGACTGCCATTATGAAAGGGCTCTTTCTGCTCCTGCCACTGTCCCGTGATCTGAATATTAACACCGTCCCTCTCTCACTCCTGGCTAAATTTATTGATGCAATCAGCTTGTCTGAAAAACCAGCGAGGGCTCTTGTGGTGCCCCCCTTCCTTTGTTGAGTCTAAACGAAACTCCGCCCCTATCCACCAAGCAGTTTCATCCTCAACCAATTTGAAAGCACACTGCAGTGCACACAGCACCACTGTTTGTACCACAAAGTTAAAATTAGTCTCCGGATGGACGAAAAAAGAAAGAGTATCTGAGAAGGATTAATGAATTTGACCTGGAAACTGTCCGTGATGATATGGTTGTTCCATCACAGATACAATTTATACCTGTGGATTAATAGTTCAGCTGAACAAACACAGAATAGCCTGCCAGATAGCGAGAATGACGTGGCTCTTGTGTTCCTATGACCTGAATAAGGGCCATGCAATTAAGGAGACGAAGCTGTTGGTTTTTGATCCTTAACAGATGTTTCAGATTAGTACTTCTACACTGAGGACACCATTTATCTAGCAAAAAGAGAAAACAGTGAAAGGAGATGAAATACTTTTCACTTGAAAAGCTTTTATCAGACCACTAAATTAACAAAAAACATTACTGTACGGTTGTTTACAATAATACATTCAAAGTTAAAAACTTTTTTTTTTCTTTTTTTTTTAAGTTGTGCTGCTTAATATTTTTGGTTTACACATTTAATCATATATAATCTTCTAAATAAATATAATTTTATATATTTTATAATAATATTTTACAATATATTTAAACTTAATATAAATAAATATATATATATATATATATATATATATATATATATATATATTAATGCATATCAATAAATAATAAGCGTGTCGTGTCATGCTAGAGGTAGGCATTAACAGAGGTATAATGATATGGAAGGTGGCTGTTGGCATCCTTAATTTATTATTTTTGTCTGGTCTATTCACTGCTTAGCAACCGTTGTTATGGCAATGGAGTCATGGACTGATACAAGCAGGAGCAACAAGTTCATTTGACAGCAGACATCATTTATGAATTCCACCGACATTAAGCTCTGAGATACTGAACACAAACCACTTATGATCGGCACACTAGTTAAAAACAACCACTGTACAACTGATGTGTATAATAAACATTTAATGGATACCAATAATTTAATTAATCCACCATCAGAACAGCCAAACTAATAAACGGTTCACATATCTGTATTTGTCTATCTTCTTCTGTCTCGTCTTTTTGCTCTGCACAAAGCAAAACACTGCACTGATGGAAAGAGAGAGCCTTGTTTGTTGCTAGGTAACTGGAGGGATGAGTGTTAGCTCTTCTGTAATCAATCAGATGTGAGTAAAGTGGTCCTGTATAAGAAACCCTGGGGAGGTATGGAACATATGAGATGATATTTAAAAATTACCCACTCAGATCGTCCACATTTGAGAAGTATATACTGTTTGCATGATGATGATCGAGCAGTAAAAATGTCCATCAGTGAACAAATAGAGACTGAGAGAAAGAAAGAGGGAGAGATGTAAAGATACTGTAAGTGTTATGGACATCCAAGCACTCACCCCATCCCAGGCAGAGGAAGCGTTTCCGTATGAGCCTGGTCCGAACTTTCCCCGTCACAGCCATATAGGACTGCCAAGCTTCTGTCAAAACCCAGCAGAAGGATGCCAGGAAAAAGAAGTGCAGAAATGCAGTTGTCATCGTGCATATGGCCTATCCATTTAACAGAGAGAGAGAGAGAGAGAGAGAGAGAGAGAAAGAGAAAGAGAAAGAGAAAGAGAAAGAGAAAGAAAAGGAACAGGTAAAACACTTTGAAACATTGTAACAAGTATAAATGAAACATTTGAAACAAGTCTAAATGAGGGTCTTTGGACTGTCAGTGGAATATGACATTGACTGAGGCTAAGTTTGGATAAAAAGTACTTAAATTTCACTCATTTAAATTAATTAAAATCACAAGAAATAAATCTGAAACTCACTGAAACCACCATGATTGAAAATCAAAATAATAATACAAAATACAAAATAATGGATCCCTCATTTCATCTACTCCCTTTTATTTTCAGTCAAAGTGTCATGAAAAGTTTTACTAAAAAACAACAATAACAATGTTGCAGACAGATTAGAGGTCTTCACAGTGCACCCAAGACCCGTCGACCCGGGACCCGACCCGGGACCCGTACGGGTTCGGGTCTATATTTTAAATGATCAGCCGGGTCCGGGTCGGGTTCGAGTCTATTACTTCGGGTCCCGGGTCTGTTTAACATTGTGTGTAATAACCGTGCGATCGGAGTCACCGGAAACGGAGAACACCCGGCCGTTATCAAAGACTGCTTGTGTTTTTTGTAACTTGCAACTTGTAAAATTAGGAAAAGAAAAGAGTGAGCCAAAAAAAGCGATCTCTCTCTCTCTCTGCTTTTAGAAGCAGAGTGCGCAGACTCAATGTTAATACAAGTGCACGCACGGTATTAATGCTTGCAGACATGACACACTCATATTTAATATATTTCAAATCAGCAACACAATCTGAGGTGAACTGTCACATGAATGTTTTCTATGACGCTCAAATTGCGTTAAAGCATTTTAGGTTGATACAGCTAGCACGCATGTGCAGTCTCGAGCGCATTTCATGTTTCTATGGCAACCAGTGAGGGACACTTCGACCGCCAAACCGAGTTTTACATTTTCTCCCATTTTTATAATATTATAAATGAACCGTTTAATCTTAAAGTTTTAGTGGTCAGATTCAGACTCAATGCAGAGCAGAGAGCACAGAGATCAGATGATAGCAAATAAATAACGTCAGCGGCCATGGCATTGCACGAGCGATCGTTATTATAGTTCAAAAGGGCAAACAGTCGAAGTTATTATGCGAGTTAACACGAGTCAGAATGTACATGTGCACAGTAGCATTTGTCATCCGTCACCGTGACATCAAGTGGACTTTTGAAGCTGAAATAATGAGTGGATTAAGCTTGGACTTGGAATAACGAGAGGAATAACATGAATAACTTTCTTGTCGGAGGATTGTAATGCATCACAGGCAGTCAGGTACAATGAAGAGAGACTACGGCTCTTTAAATTAGGTAAGACAAAAAGCTGTATTTTTCGCAACAGGTTTATTTACTTGTAATAGCAACTTATGGTGGAATATGTGACAGTCGGGTCAAGTCGGGTCTGTGTCTTCCCGGCGGGTTCGGGTCCAGATTTCAAATAATAGACGGGTCCGGGTCGGGTCCGGGTAGGCATTTCTCGGATCTACATGGGTCCGGGTCCAGCTTTTGAAATATTAGACGGGTCCGGGTCGGTTCGGTGTAGTACATTACGGGTCTCTTTCGGGTTCGGGCATGAATTTTTGGACCCGTGAACACCTCTAAGACAGATAACATGTTTCACTCCAGACTTGTCTAGACCATCATTAAGGGCTGGGCAGTTTGATGGTATGTACTGGGTTGTAGAAATAGCAGTACATCTGTTTAACATTGATAATAAGAAATCTTTCTTGAGCAGAATATTAGAATATTATCTATCTATCTATCTATCTATCTATCTATCTATCTATCTATCTATCTATCTATCTATCTATCTATCTATCTATCTATCTATCCTGTGATATGTGTCATACAACCCACCATGATCAACATCTCATGCTTCTAAATCCAAATCTAGGAAATCTCGCTGCAATTAAAACATATGCGCTCCAGACATTCTCAACACTTTGTCAACAACAGTGAGCAGTCAGAGAAATGACTTCAGCACCAAAACCACAAAATATTACCATCTTTCTCACCAAATGAGTATCTTCCTCACTGAATTTGGCAGTCAATGTGTTCCATGCAAATCCATTATGACTGGGACGATCAGCATGTGACAAAAACACCTCTCTCCTAAAACCGGGGTTCACACCACATTTGACAAATGAATGTTACATTCCCATGTTCATATTTTAGAGAAGGGCATAATTAGAAATATATAATACTCACTTTAGAAATTTTATAAATCTTACTTTGTTAAAACATTTTAAGGGTGGTGAACTTCACCCACCGGCTAGCTGCCAATAAAGTGAATCTGACATAGGGAGGGCCTGGATGCTCATGGCACAGAAAAGAGTTGGGAGCATAGCTGACATGAGCCAGAGATTAACTGGACGGGACATAATGAAGTCCCTGCTTCCACCTGCTCCCAGTCCACCTGATGCGGCCTGGATGAATGCTGTGAAAACGGATCAGCTGGCAGCATGCAATCGGACACCAGATACTGATGAGCTCTCTCACGCTGCCATAAAACCACAATTTCTCAGTAATCAGCTTTCATGAGTTCATACATAAAGAGTCTGAGAGATTCAGTTTGAAGTTCACAGTCAGTGAGCATCTAAACCAGACGACCTCCTGGACCAATGTTCCCTTTTACATGCACTGTTACTTGACCTCTAGAAGTAAAAGGGCATTATGGCCTACTTGTCTGTGGACGGTTTTTACTTTCACTGTTGCCTCTGTTTATGTAACACTGTAAAAGAAAAAAGCAAACTGCCAACACCACTGTGTATTCTCTATTAATCAGTCTATACAACAGTGGTGTTCTGAAATGAGGAGGCAAAGTTTTTAATCAAATGTAAATTCATGTCCCAGACACATTTTCTAGGTGAAATAAACATTACTTATACTATCAGAAAGTTTGTTTTATATCTATTTTTTTTAATTGTTAACGTAATCAATATTATATTTATTAAAAGCAAGAATAAATCTAATCAAGTTAGCATTTTTAAGCATTTTACATTTATTCCAAAATAATAACTCAAGGCAGTAACAATTTAAACAATATATTTTATTCGTGAATTTATGTTCAGCTATTCTATTTAACAGTTAACTTTTAACTATTTTTGAATTTTTTGGATAAGGTAAATATTAGTCACAGACACTGAGATTTACCTTAAATTTCACCAATCTGATTACTCATTAAAAACTCCCACAGATCATGTTTTCAGGCAATTTCGAGTGTTATTTATATCTAAGTGTTGTTTGTTTGCTTTTTTAATTAGTCTTTCCCCATTAAAGCCATATTGTTAATTCAGACTGATTCATTCAGACTGACCCAGAGAAAACACCCCGGCTCTACTATTACTCTACAACTTCTGGGGCTTTTTTTGGGGTCATTTTTATATTGATCTACTTCTGTTCTAAAACTTGGGGTCAGTTAGACTTAAAAAAAATCCTACTTTTATTTAGCAAAGATGCATTTAAATAATCAAAAGATACAAACAATAAAGAAATTTGTTCCAAAAATAAAAACACTTATAAAAATAAGATGTTTCTTGAATGCCAAATCAGCATATAATCATTATTTTGATTTCTGAAGGATCATGTTATACTGAAGACTGGATTAATAGCTGCTGAAAAATCAGCTTTGTCCTCACAGGAATAAATCACATTTACACTTTAAAATACATAAAAATAGAAAGCAGCTATTTTAAATTATAATAATATTTCTGAATATTACTGCTTTTACTGTATTTTTGCTCAAATAAATGAAGCCTCTAAATGTGTGCTAAATGCAAAGCCACAGCTTTTCAACAAAAATTTCACACTTACATGAACACCTATCTCTGTTTGGATGTACTTTAAATTAGAGGTAGATACTTTAAGACACTTACAACTGGATCTCAACACCACATTTTCAGAGACACTAGCACCAATGAAGTGCTAAATACATGTACCAATACCAATCAAAACTGTTTTCCTTTTTCATTCCTAGGCACTGGATGCATTTCATTCTATTTCCTAACTAATGCTAGCTGCTTAGCAAATGAGATGGGAGGTGATGAGGCTCATGGCACATGCATGTCACCGCAGGACCTCACGACCATATGGGCAACTGCTAATGACTGATGAAGAAACACTTATGCCACACAGAGCATAAATTAACTACTATAAATATAGTAATGATGACACTCTTAAGTAGCTTGCTTACTGCTGCTGGTTAATGGGCAAGCACAAACAGAACATTTATAGCCTATATATATATATATATATATATATATATATATATATATATATATATATATATATATATATATATATATATATATATATTCTAAAGGCCCGTGTGTCACTAAAGTAATGACTAGAGTAATGGCTTTCCCAGGACAAAGTTACATTTTAAAATATATTAAACAGAAAACATGTATTTTAAACAGTACAATAACACTATTTTTACTGTATTTTTGATATTAAAAATGCAGCCTTGGTGAGCATAAGAAACTTATTTTGCAAACATTAAAATTTCTACAAAAATATTTTGACCACTTATGTAGATAACCTCAGACAGAGATAATCAGATGAATTTAGATCACATATGAAGGTAATTGAAGGCATGTGACACCAAAAGCACCTAACCTGAGTGGGAATTTGACTTGTATCTATAAGTACCAAATGTACTTTATCTTTACACATGTGGGTTTGCCTGAAGAGCTGGGTAGCAGAGGAAGTGGAGGGGGTGGCACACAGCCTCAGCTAAAATCCTGAGTACACCCTGCCCTTTACAAAGGCAAATTTCTGGGAGATATTGAGCCCACTGTGTCTGTATCCATGGCAACAGAGGAAGTTCAAGAGAACAGTAAAGTACACCATAGCTGAAGTAAAGGGAGGCGCGCAATGATGTCAAAGTGCCGATGCTGTTGTGTGCTGCTGGGATTCATATATGTATACACACACACGCGCTTTTTGAATAGTAGGATGGTCTGTGTTTTAAACTCTTCTGGCACTTAAACTTTTTGTATTTCATTCTTTATAATGGTTGGAATGATTTATGTATATGTATGAATGTGATTGCTATTGCCTTAGTGTCTTAGTTGTGTTTGAGCTCATCAAGAAATTCCAGACAACTATGTTGTTGTTTGTTTGACAATAAATTAATAAATATTACTCAGTGCAACTTATAACATCTAAGTGAAAGATATGACACCAACATGTCAGAAAAAAATAAAATAAATAAAAAATAAACATAATCAGAGTTGAAAAAAGGTTCACCCCCTGGTGTAAGTGTTTTGTTGAATCACCTTTTGCTTTAATTACAGCCTTTAGTCTGTTGGGAGAGGTCTCTACTAACTTTGTACATCTAGACTGCAATATTTACCCTCTCTTCTTTGCAGAACTGCTCAAGTTCAGTTAAAGTTGATGTTGAGATTTATGGCAGATTTTCCTCAAGAATTTGATGGTATTTTGCCCCATCCATTTTTCCTTCTATCCTGATAAATGCTCCAGTCCCTGCTGCGGAGAAAACAGCCCATAACAAGATATCACCACCTCCATGCTTTACTTTAGGTATGCTGTTTGTTGGATGGTGAGCTGCCCTGAATTTTCACCAGACATATCGTTTGATGTTGAAGCCAAATAATTTGATTCTTTAATCATTTTCCCAACCGTTTATTTATTTATTTATTTTTTTACATGTTGGTGTTATATCTTTTACTTGGATGTTATAAGTTGCACTAAGGAAAGATACAGCTGGATAAAACTAAAACTGCGTCAGTCTTAAAGGCAGGGTAGGTAAAAAAAATGTATAAAAAACTTTTTTTCCAAATTTGTTTAAACTTTAATATTTATATATTTATATATATTTTATATATCAATACATAATTAAAATGTAAGTACTCTGAAAAAGAAAGTATAAAAATCGAGTGACTGTAGACCTCTCACGACTGTTTTAAAGACAGCTCATTATTTCCATTCACTCCACCCCCTCCCTTCTGGGCTCCTTCCAAAGCCTCTACTACGGCTCGCTAAGTAATGTTATGTTAGCTATATTACGCAGCTATGTGTGCTAATGACACATGCTTCATGAAAAAAATATTTCAAGATTTCAAGGTCACTGCACTCTGCAAATGAGATACTACCAACTGAAATAAACCTCTGATAGTAGGAGGCAACTTAATAAAATAATTAAAACATTTACATAATTACCAAAGTCATTAATTCACTAATGACATAGATAATTTCCTCAGTAGCTAAATTTATTAAGTAATAAACAGGGATTAAAAAACGAATCAAAACTTTAGATATGAGATATTCTGTTTAATAAGCCATTTTTTCCCCCAGTAAACCTCAGTCAATTTATCATTTTATAACTGATTTTCTCATAACCATCTCAACAAAGCCTGTTTAACTTATATATATATATGAATAGTTTCCTCCTACAGAAGAATTTTATGGAATTATTCAACAGCTCAGCCAACGTAGTCCATACTCACTATATTCCAAGTCTTCTGAAACCATATTCTGCAAGGAACAGGCTAAAATCTAAGCCACTATACACGGATACCAAATCTCTGCTAGCAGTGGATGCCTGTTAATAGTTCAGTGCTTTCACAAATCAGCACAATGTAAATGATGTGTTGATGCTATAAGGCATAGCTAAGAGTCAAACTGGCATGATGCTTATATGCAGGCTATTTAAGCCAGACTCATTATGCAAAAGAAAACAATATCCTTTAAATGGTCCTTTTTCCTAGTCTGGATATTTCAGTGATCCTGCCTTCATTACACTCTTGAAATGTAGTACAATATCTCGTTTTAACAACTATTTATTCCAACTCTGTCAAGATTATTGCCTGGAAATGCTTTTCTCCTCGCCAATTAATGTTACATACTCCCCACATCTACACTGAAACAAACAGCACTCTTCAGCTGTTCGAGCAGAATTGTTTCTGTTTTGACATAAATGCCTTTCCTATATTAATATTTATGACAAATGCTGCTGCTTCACCAAAATACAAATATATTGCTTTCCATTATTCAACAAGTGAGGTAAAATAAAAGCACTGACACTAAAAGGAGCATCCAAACAATTCATTAACTATGGTTGCACCAATCCTTCCTTAATATGAGAATATATAGAATACATACCACAAATAACCATACAGCATTTTCTTCTACAGTTTCTTTCAGTACTGACTGAATGGACTATTACTAGTGTCATCGTTTACAAAATGAAAATTACACAGAAAAAATCTCAGCGAGGGAAGTACGTTTTAAATTATGAATTCTTTTCATCATGTTAATTCAACATTATTTGGATCAGTTCTCTCCAATCAAAATCCTTGACGTTTATGTTTGGAAAGGTGCTGTGGGCTATCCTCACATCTTAGTACTTGAGAAGATAAACAAGTCCCCAAGTGATCAAAAGGAAGTTGCACATAAATACAGACACTAAATTATAGACTCGTCTTGAAGGTGAAGATTAGAATCATTTTATGATATTTTTAGGTATGGTGCAAAAAGATATCGAAAAATGCTTTGGAAAGCTGACCATCATTCTTTAAAAAAAGCAGCTACAACATGATGCTTTTTTCGTGTCCTTTAAAGTCAATATTATTTACTTTGTAATAAACTTTTTCTGGTCTTACTGTGCATGGTTTATCAGTGTACATTATGCAAAAATGTTTTGTAATCTTCTATTAAAATATACTAATTAATAATTAGTCTTTGCAACAAATTTTGGCTAACCTCAAAAGGTTTTTGCATAGTACAAAGCTAAATTTAGAATTCAAGTTAATTGCTGGATCAGAACTGAATTGCAGAATATCAATTTGAATATTAGGAAACAATATAAATGTATTGAAATTCAAGTAAATTCGTACAGCAATTTTTGACTAGAAAAACAAGACATTTGTCAAGACATGTTATACTAATAAGATGTATACAGTGGTCGGTGTTGCAAAAGAAGGAATGATAAAATGATAAAACGACAGACAGACAGAGAGATAGGAAGACAGACAGACAGACAGAGAGACAGGAAGACAGACAGACAGACAGACACATAGATAGACAGATAGATAGATAGATAGATGATAGATAGATAGATAGATAGATAGATAGATAGATAGATAGATAGATAGATAGATAGATAGATAGATAGATAGATAGATAGATAGATAGATAGATAGATAGATAGATAGATAGATCGATAGATCGATAGATCGATAGATAGGTAGGTAGATAGATAGATAGGTAGATAGGTAGATAGGTAGATAGATAGATAGATAGATAGATAGATAGATAGATAGATAGATAGATAGATAGATAGATAGATAGATAGATAGATAGATAGATATTCACACTGTGGCTGTCAAAGCAACATTAAATATTGCTCAATTAAATGATCCAAACTCCATCAAGATAACTGAAGGCTGACGTACTTGAAAAGTCTCCTTTAACACTTTGACCAACTTTAACTTGAAAGAAAACTTTCAGTGCCTCAAAGTGAATTAAGTCTGGTTCATATAACTCTGCCGTTTCATTTCCACTGACAGCTACATACTGGCATTGGGATACTTTACAACGCACTACTGTATTAAATGGCACTTTTTCTTGCAGCGAGAGATAAGGGGAAGACTTGGAGCACCATTTAATAATCCTAGAGCCCCATAAGACACTTTAGGTGCTGCTAATGGAATAAGCACAGACTCTCTGTCTGTCTGGCTAATTCTCTTAAAAGAACTACAGCACAGACTGTCCGTCTTCAGCTCTCATCTCCACACACACAAGCAGAATACACATAGTAATTTCTCATGGGTCTCAAAAATGGTCTATTCCACAAAAAACATATTGACAAAAGGTCTATATTTGTGCCATGTTTCAGCTGGAAAAGCTCCTTTATTAATAGCAGGTCTGTATCAATGGCTACTATTCTTTGTTATTTGTTGCATGTCCTCAGTATTTCTTTCCAAAAACCTGTGTTTGATTCACTAACAACCTGCAATCCAATATAACAAGGTATAAGCACGTCTGTGTCTGGCTTCTACTTTCATAGCTGCCATTAGTCTAACCTTATGAAGATCCAGACACCAGGAAAAAGAAAAGCACATTTTAAATTACTGACGGGACTAAACTGTTGTCAGCGCCTTAATCATTTTGTGGGAGGATAGTAGAAATGCTTTACATTTTTGATGCAATTAGAACTATAATACAGATTTTGCTTATAATGATGGTTATGGATGGGTCAACATTGTTTCATTTTTAATTTGCAAATAGAAATGCATATTTGCAGTCATTTGGGAGAAATGCTGAACCGTCCCTTGTGCTAAATGGAAAATGATGTAGTGTGGAATTAAAGAGGAAGATGGCAGTGTGTATGATCAGCCCTGACAGGACTTCAGATCAGCTCAAGATTTAGAGGAGCCACAGGCTGAGTGCTTCTTCCTCGCATGACAATCACGTCATATGTGCGACCTCCATCTGGAGGCGAAAACCTGCACCCTCTGAAATACGCATGCATCTTCTTCACCAGCACGATGAAGCAGGAATTACTCTAAATTGCTTTTTTGGAGCGTGGCAAATGGCTGCAAAAAGAACTGGCAAGACAGTGATACATTGGAGAATGACATTTTATTGTCATGGTAACACAGACGCACTGACCGTTTAAAATGCTGTACTGATGCCTTCGATTTGGACAGAGCGGAGGTAATTATGGTTCATTAATGGTGGATCTGACCTGCCACACTCCTGTCATTAAAACTGCGTTATACGTTCTTAGAATAATAAGGTCAATAACTATATATTGTACCACAACCAGCACAACAAAATAAATAAATAATAATAAAATAACAATGTAAATAGCATGTTTAATGGCAAGCAACCCACCAAAGTTCTGTTCCAAAACATTAAGGCATTATAGGCATGCTCCCAAACACAAAAGCTGTTCCAAAATGTAGGCAGCAAAACTATTCTACCTTCTAAAATATCTCATTTTGGCTAAAGACTGTATCACATGCAGTGTAATGCACCCTAATGTGCTAAGTAAGTTATTCAACAAAGTTGATGGATGAATGGAAAGGAAACTGAAAAGCATTAATACAAAATGAAATTTACACTATGCAAAGAAAAATGTTTCAAATATTGATTTATGTACTGTACTTTACTCAAACTAATTATTGAATACATTTTGTTTGAACAGTTTTACGTTCATAAAAGTGCTTTTAAACTAAACCTCTGTTTTCATTATTTCAAATATGATTTTAGAATTATTGAGTCTCTAAAATAATAAAAATGGAGGAATACTTACCTGCATGCTGCCAAGTCCTTATATTTATTTAAACAGGAATGATCTGTCTTACAACCATTCTATACCTGAAGAAGCATTACTGATTAAATAAATATGAAGATTTTATGACAGTGTATGGGACTGTTTATATAAAATAAATAAATGTTATATATACACACTCACTGGTCACTTTATTAGGTACACTTTGGTAGTACTGGGCTGGACCCCCTTTTGCCTTCAGAACTGCCTTAATTCTTTGTGGCACAGTGCCACATTCCACAAACATTCCTCAGAGATTTTGGTCCATATTGACATGATAGCATCACGCAGTTGCTGCAGATTTGTCGGCTGTAAACTGATGAAAAGGACATGGTCAGCAAAAATGCTCAGGTAGGCTGTGGTGTTTAAACGATGCACAGTTGGTACTAAGGGCCCAAAGTGTGCCAAGAAAATATCTCCCACACCATTACACCACCACCACTAGCCTGAAACGCTGAGACAAAGCAGGATAGATCCATGCTTTCATGTTCTTTACGCCAAATTCTGACCCTACCATCAGAATGTCGCAGCAGAAATCAAGACTCGTCAGACCAGGCAACATTTTTCTTCTGTCTTCTATTGTCCAATTTTGGTGAGCCTGTGTGAATTGTAGCCTCTGTTTCCAGTTTTTAGCTGACAGGAGCAGCACCCAGTGTGTTCTACTGCTGCTGTAGCAAATCTACTTCAGGGTTCAACGTGTTGTGCATTCAGAGATGGTATTCTGCATACCTTGGTTGTAACAAGTGGTTATTTGAGTTACTGTTGCCTTTCTATCATCTCTAACTATTCTGCCCATTCTCCTCTGACCTCTGACATCATTGGACCATTCTCTGTAAAACCTAAAGATGGTTATGTGTGAAAATCACAGTAGATCAGCAGTTTTTGAAACACTCTTTTTTTTTTTAAAAAATTTAAATAGTAATGGTTAATTTTGTTGCTTGGAATTATTTAATAATGTTTTAATTAAGTACTAAACAATTAGAATCATTTCAAGAAACATTACTATAAAAAAAATGTTTTTTAAAATGTTTTATAGAGCCAATAAACCTTTATGCTTGTCCTAAATGCATGCTTTTATAACCCATACAACCTCAAGGTGCAGTCAGAGGAATGGCAGCCAATCATTTCACCAGGTTTTGGAACGGAGCTACAGTCAAAGTCATCTTTTCATAAGTATACTGTAACAGGAAATTCATTTGTTTTAACCTTGGGAATTCATTTCCTTCCATCCTAGAATGCTTGTTAGAATTGGAATTGGAAAAAGCTTGTGGCCTGTGCTGCCTGTACTGAAATGTCTGATTGTGTGACTTGAGTAATGTCTTATTCCCACAAAGGTGTTGACTCACTCCGAAGCCCTATCTGTGTGGGCAGCGAAAAAGTATCGTTCCACTCTGTGTAAGCCCTCCTCAGATGATAACCAATAACCACCAGCTGTGCTAGCACATTGAGACAGTAAGCAGTGAGAAATCAACCTCTTTTATCTTACTCAAACGAGGGCAAATGAGCATTTGTAAAAGCAAATGTCATTTGTAAGCATGAGTGTGAATAATTAATCTTTATTCTTCCAAAGTTCTACAATTTCCCATATCCAATCATCTCTGATGATGACTTTCAAATGGTGAATGTGGAAAATTTGATTCTAGGATCTACTGATCAGGATCTGCATCTTATAATTACATCTTGAATGACTTATATACATCTGCTCATTGTGAGCTGAATATATATATATATATATATATATATCTCGTCGCTGTCCGATGAAAACCACGTATGTCCATTTTGCCGATTTTGAGATTTTTCGACGGATTGAATGTCCAGGTTCACTTCTGTATACAGTATGCTTCACATATCTAAATGGCCAATGAAAAGTTGTGAAATCATGTCATCTGATTTTCACGTATATCCATTTGGTGTCAAAGCTGTCAATCACGTCGCGTATCTCCCGCCCTGTGGAAGCATCTCGCTGGTCTCGTAAAGTTTCATCGAAGCTCAGCACTGGATAGCCGAATAACACTGTGAGGTAAAGTATCAGCAAACGTTTGTTTTTGACAACTGTTCTCAAGTTTATTATATTTTCACAACTATTATTTATTGGTAAATGGTCTAGACGAAGTAATTGTCACCGAATATTTTTATTTATTTTTATATTTGTGAACCTGGCTGACGAAAGTACGACATTGAAGCTCTCCACAGTTTAGTTCTAATCTAGTTCTTCACAGATTAGTTTGCTTGCTAGTATGTAAATAAACTCGGTCTCATTGATAAGATTCAAACTTTTTTTTTTTCTTAGTCAAACTGATCAAATTATAGCCTGTAATGCTACTGTCATGATTGTCACTAGAACATGTCTCACTCATACTGCTATCACTGCTTGCAAGAGGCTGAGAATGTCCAGCACTAGAGTTATCTTGCTACGTTTTTATTGTGAAGATGTTAACGCACGGATTTCCGAAGTGAAGTGAAAAATTGTTGACTGGGCATAGTGCTATATTTTTTCTGATCTGTTTTTCTCCCTTCCTTCAGGATGTCTGCCTCTGTAAAGGAGCTGTGTGAATTGATGAATGTTAACTATGATAGGGCTGTTATTGAGGCGATTGCGAGGGTCAACAATGAGGAGGAAGGTTTGTAGGAAAATAGAATTGAGTCAGCCAAACAATTAAGTCTACATTGTATTCATTACTGAAATGTTAACTAGTTTTTCTCTCTGTCATTCTTAGATTCACTTGAAAGTGACAGTTCTCAGACAGCTGCCAATGAGGGTAGGTACTTTAGGCTTAAATTATTTTCTCCCAGTAGCAGCTATCTATACAGCAACCTAAAGCCTATTGATGTGTTGCACATTAAGATGAAAGCCTGTCACACATGTTATTTTGGTTCCCTTGATCCAAGAAACTGCTGTTGCATTTCCAAGTACTAACCCATCAAATTTTATGTGGCTAAATTAAAACATTTTAAAGGGATAGTTCACCCAAAAATGATATTTAAGCCATGATTTACTCACCCTCAAGCCGTTCGAGATGCATATGTCAATTTTTTTCAGACAAACACACTTTCAGTTATTTTAGAAAATGTCTTCAATCTTTCAGTGGTTATAATGTCAAGTTATGGGGTCCACATCGTTGAAGTCCCAAAATGTGCATGCATCTTTCACAAAAGTAATCCATCTGGCTCCAGGGGGATAAACAAAGGCCTTCTGAGGGTAATCCGTTCGGTTTTGTTGTAAAAATATACATATTTAAAACTTTATAAACGAAAATAACTGGGCTACGTCCTACGTTATACGCCAGCATCCATCTCCATGAACGCGCGCTGACCGCCACCGGAAGCCAGTTATTTTCGTTTATAAAGTTTTAAATATGTATATTTTTATGACAAAACCGCACGGATTACCCTCAGAAGGCCTTCGTTTATCACCCTGGAGCCGGATGGATTATTTTTGTGAAGAATGCAGGCACATTTTCGGACTTGAAGCAGCCAGACCCCATTGCTTCACATTATAACTACTGAAAATGTGTTCGTCTGAAAAAAGATGCATCTCGAACGGCTTGAGGGTGAGTAAATCATGGCTTAAATATCATTTTTGGGCAAACTATCCCTTTAATCACAGAGAATTCAAAATGTATAGTTACTGTGCTGGTCAAAGCTACTGATGCAAGCTCAGTTCTGAATTATTCAAACATTGTAGGCTATTCAGTGTGCTAAATGCATTTTATCTTTATTGTTGTTAGATTATCTGGAAAGTGATAAAGAAAATCATTCCGAAATAGCTGCCAGTGAGGGTAAGTATTATGCTTCTTCTTTTTCTTCTTCTCAGATTAGACTATACTACAGCCTCCACCTCACATTAGTTTTGAGTGGGACTTAAAGACTAAAGCCCATTACTAATTACAAATCTAGCATATTTAATCGATTACCAGTCAAAATGAACAGCAAAGCCAAACTTAAATGCATGCCTACACACTGACACACACACACACACACACACACACACACACACACACATATATCCACATGCTTAGAAACCATGTAAGAGAAATGTGCATTTGTAGAACATCATTTTTATTTTATTTTTCTTTTAATCATATGAAGGTGCCATTGATAATCGGGGAAGGTCAAGGAAGAGGGCCAACCCAGACACTTGGAAGGGTAACATCCAGAAAAGGAAAAGAATGAAGGGCCAATCTTATCTTGGACGGAAAAAAAATGAATTTGTCACCAAAGAAGAAAGAAAAATAGGCGGCCGGTGCCAATCTGTGTCCTGCAAGAAATCAAGCAAACTACACTGCTCCGAAATTGATGAAGGAAGTATTCATATATTCATATAATCAAGTATTTTTGGGGAAAATTGGAATGGAAAGAGAGGAGAATGTATGTGAAAACATCGGTGGAGGTGAGTGATGTCAAGCGGCGCCGGACATAAGCAGTTCAATCTCGGAGGTCAGCATCTCTCTTTTGTTGTTTATGTGTAGATGGTAAAAGGCTCAGAGTTTGTCAAAGGATGTTCCTGTCTACACTTGGCATCAAGCAGTGGACTTTTTAAAAGTGGGTTGGGTGAAGAGGGGAAAGTCCTGAGAAGATGACGAGAGTGAGTGTAAGGACAGAGAAGCAGGACTTCCTAAAGACCTTCCTTCTGGATCTGCCAAAAGTTCCATCGCACTACTGCAGGTCCTCCTCATCAAAGATGTACCTGGAGCCTTTCTTCAAGTCCATCAGTCATCTCCACACACAGTATAAGCAATCATTTGCAGACCACAGCATCCAGCCTCTGTCACGGCAAGTATTCACTGACACCTTCAACGATTTAAACCTTTCTCTGTTCCATCCGAAGAAAGATCAGTGTGACACTTGCTGTGCCTTCAAAGCCGGGAACATCGAGGCTGCCGTGTGGGAGGAACACTGTGTTGAAAAGGACGATGCATGAGCAGAAAAGGTAAAGGACAAACAACTTGCAAACAACACCACCTTGGTTGCATGCATGGCTCTGCAGGGCCTTCTCATGTGCCCAAAGCTTCAAGCGTACTACAAAATGAAGCTTGGTGTCCATAATTTTACCATCTACAATATGGCATCACATGAAGCAAAAAATTACCTTTGGCATGAGGGTGAAGCTGGGGTCTCTGCCAACGAGTTCGCCTCCTGCATTGTGGATTACCTTGAAGCACACCCCACTTACAATGAATTCATCCTTTGGAGTGATGGGTGTGGCTATCAAAACAGAAATCTGGTCCTGAGCAATGCCCTCTTAAAGTTTGCTACTGAGAAAAAGAAACGTGTCACAGAAGTACCTTGAAAGAGGTCACACACAAATGGAATGTGACTCTGTTCACAGTGTGATTGAGAGGAAGTTGAGAAACCGTGGCATACATGTTCCAGCTGAGTATGCTGAAGTTATTCGAGGAGCTCGTTCCAGTCCAAAACCATACGAGGTGAAGTATGTTGGTTACAGATTTTTCCAAGACTTCAGCAAAGTCAACATCTGTAAGTCAGTCTGACCTGGTAGCAAAGTTGGAGATCCTACGGTGCATGACCTTCGAGTAGTCAGGTGTTTTTTTTTTTTAACACACTTTTTCACAAATACATGAAACATTAGCCATATCATATTAAAATATTTGGTTTCATGAATCTAAACATGCTTTTGGTTCCCTCTTATCTCTGTGACCTATGTCCCCCGACACCCCTCCCCCCTTCTTTTCTTTAATCTATCTATTAGATACAATGTGGATGGCAGTATGGAGTTTAAATTACTACACTCTGACAACTGGCAACCCTTCACATCCCCATCCCTGAGGAAGATGTGTGTCATCGTGGCCCCACTCTATACATCTACCCCAAAAATTAAAGCCCTGAAGTTCAAGCACCTTCAAGAACTGGAAAATGTTTTACCCAAGGACTTTAATCCTTTTTACAATGCACTTGACCATGAGTGATGCAATTTCACTACCTGGATGAATGGGCTGTCCTGACTTACTGATTAATTTATTAATTAAATGTTCTATTTATTGTGTATTGTCATGTAATTGTTTATGTGCATGTTTTAAAATTACTTGGTCTTATCTGTTGAAATTTTTAGAATTTCTATCAGCCAATTCTGACCGGAAAGATTGCATTAAAGGGATAGTTCACACAAAAATGAAAATTCTGTCATCATTTACTCACCCTCAAGTTGTTTCAAACCTGTATGAATTTCTTTTTTCTGAAAAGAAAAGATATTTTGAAAAATGTCTGTAACCAAACAGTTGACGGACCCCATTGACTTCCATAGTAATTTTTTTTCCTACTATGGAAGTTAGTGGAGTCCATCAACTGTTTGGTTACAGACATTTTTCAAAATATCTTCTTTTGTGTTCAGCAGAAAAAAGAAATTCATACAGGTTTGAAACAACTTGAGGGCGAGTAAATTATGACAGAATTTTCATTTTTGGGTGAACTATCCCTTCAAGGCCTGTTGCTATTTTATAATTCCACCTGTAATGTCAGTATTGAGTCTGATTAGTTGGTATTGCTTGAATCACCTGAAGAATAAACATGAACTGTTAACTGGAGTTTACTGGAGCTGCATCTTCATTTTCACTTTTCTTTTCTGCAATACATTGCCAAATAAACATAGCCTGGTGAGACAATGACTTTCCTTCATCGAGGTAAACCCCCTGATGCCAGATGTACGTCTAGGAGTGACAAAATTATGGTAGGACTGTGCAAACAAAGTATCTGTCTAGCATTACCATGTCAGTGTATTGATTCATTGTCCCTTCATAGTTTGCAAGAGACATTTAATAAATGTATAATTAATATTAAATAAACTAAGCGTATTTAATAAACTAAGATGTAGGCTATTTAATAAACTGAGCGTATTCATCTGTCAATATGAAACGCGACTTGGCCATTCTAATTAATGATCGGAAGAACGTGTATCGAACACCGTTACTGTAAAATTTGCACGCATGTCCATTTAAACTAAATTTTGGTCATGTGGATTATATCATTACACTGGCAAGAATATGGTTACATTTAAAGATGCCGTACCAAGTATGACAACGCTACATTCAACTGCTTTTGAAATACAGTGTTTTTTTCACTTCCTGAAAGTAACCGTTTTGGACATACCTGAGTTTCATCGGGCAGCAACGATATATATACATTTATTTTGAGCATTTCAATCTAGCTGGGAGTCCATTTAGTCCTTTTTTTAAAAAAATGCAGAAATGTAAAGAGCTTTAAAATGCTTTCACCATACCTGGATGTTGAACTTTAAATGTTCCATTCACCATGGCACCAAAAGGACTTTTACTTCAAGGACTTTTACTGTGATGCATATCTACTGATCATCATCATATTCAGGACAAATGTTATTTAAAGTCTTGCAAATAATGTAATATATCAAACAATGCTCACTCCCTGCTTCCCCGTCTGAACAACATCTTCGCTCAGCCAAAAAACCTGTTTGATGATGAAAGACTGTTTATTCTTCAGGGAAGCCGATAACTGGGAAAGAGGTTAGGATAGTTTGGATTTTGACGTCAAAACTCAGCATGAACAACAGAACTGCAGCATGTAACAATGCCAATTTTTCAAAGAACATTTCTGGTGTAAGCTTTGTCTCTTGTTTTTAATCTATTTGTGGTCTACATAGACACAGTCTTTTGTGTCTCTGACATGTGTCTGTAAATTTTGCATTTGCACTGTATAAATCAGAATGCATCCAGCTGGATTCTGGCTAATGTATTTAGTTGCTTTGAACAAAGAGGCATCATCATCATTTCTCCTTGGCATTGGACACAGAGTAATGTATTCATTCTCTAAAACTAACTTCTATGGCTTGTCGAGTACTAATTTAAGACTTGTATATAATCTATTATACTGATAAACCATGGAGAGAATGCACAGAAGAAACACTATAGATTGTCTTATATATTACAAATCAACAAGAAAGGACTACAATCCCAACACAAAGGTATCATATTTTGTGCTTTTTTAGCTCGAATGCCACATAAAATGCTTTTATAAATGAGCGACTGGTTCTTTTAGGTTCGGTTTAAATGAATCTCTAACAAGCGATTCATAAACCAGTTGCAAAATGAACCTAAACTGTTTCTTTGAATGAATTTAGGGGTACAGTGTCTAATCCGAATGGGAGTATAAAAATATAAGCATATAAAAATATTTAAGGTACATAAATTGCTTCCCAGAAGAAAAGAATGCAATTTGTTCTTACGAACACAACAATATAAGCATATAACAGAATACGTAGCTCGCTACACAAAGACTCAACATCTGGATAGGTAGGTAGGTCACTTCAGAGAAATTTAGGGCAGGCAGCTTTCAATTTAAGTGTCACACTACCTCGAAATAGAGGAATTAAAACAATCTGGTAGGTTGTTATGATATACAAACAGCAGACAGAGAGATCTTCACCAGTTTTAAGTAAAAGCAGTTTTTCATTTGCATTATAAACCCTGGAACATCTAGATCAGCATTATATTAGTGCAGAGATGCTGCCTGGCATTCAACACAAGCTTGCAGAATCAGCCCACACGCAGGCCGAGAAATAAATATGAGAAACTAAAGTGGATGTTTCGTTCATGTACAAATCAAAATTCACTCTCAATGAATGCTTGCTGGCCTATATCACAAAGTCAAACTAATCTGCCAATATTCAAGTACAACACATTAGAGTTGAAAAAAGAATTATGTTTACCGCATTGTGTGTCTGCGTCTGTCCAACTAGGATCAGGATGTTGGAGCAGATGATTGAAAGGCAGAAATTGATCAGAATGGTTGATCTCTCTGACCTGATGTACCTGAAAACAAATTGTTTATTAAAGTTACATTCCCCCAGAAGTCCAAAGGCATTATTTGTAATATCCCTTGTACATCTATGCACTTACCCCCATAGAACAGCATACACCACGGCCAGTGTGATCAAGGCCAGACAGGAAAGACCACAGCCCACTATTAGTGTCACAGATGGAACCCCTGAGTACTCCATAGCCTGTGAATTGCACACAAGAGCTTCAGTGAGCAACCCTCGTACCACTAATAAAAGCCCACTTCAGTGCCTGTAATAAAGCACATTACAGGATGCTTGCTTGTTGCAGCAAAGGCATTTATTCTGCCAAAATTTAGAGGATTAAAGCACAAGTTTTTTTTTTTTTTTGGTCTGTAATTAATTTCCCCCCTATTCAATATCCCTTTCACATAAATAAAATCTATCTAGCCTCCATTCAAATGCACAGTATTTATTATTAACAGATAGGAGTCTAATGCCACAAAGCATAATTAACTTAAATATATCATCTCTAAAGCAAGTCAGATTATTCAGATGGCATGTTTGTAAAGCCCCAGACAGGTATTTCCAGTCATGCAAGATCAGCTTCTCCAAAACTGAAAGTTGATGTAAAATTCTAATAAAAAGAAAAAAAGACAACTATGCTGTCATACATTCATCATGCAAAATAGTGGTATTATTAATGCACTTTTAAGAGTGAACAAAATGGCAAGGTTTCTATGTAAAATGTGATTGAAACTTTTAACTGTCGGGCGGGACTTTCATTTGTCTATCAAAAAAAAAGTGATTGGCTCTTTAAACTACTGTGGGAGTTTTGTGGACATATTGAGTGTTAAAATTTGTCCTATACACTTTTCTCTGGACTGTCCCAGCACTTATAATGTCTCCCGTTCTGTTGTCTTTGAACATAATTGGGAATCAGAAACGATCATGAATTAATTGGTCATCAGAACACATATGGCTACCTGTCATCTTAAATTGTTGCTTGTATAAGGTGCATAGGCCTTAACAAAAGCTCTCATAAAGCACATTTATTCATGGCTTTCCCCCAGAATTCCATCTAACAACCCCTCAATCCAGTTCCCAGGAGTCACAAGTCATTGTGACATATCAGCCATGCATTGCAATGATAGGACTTATCAAACTTTGCCCCTGCTGCATCACTGAGACAGAGACAACACCATCATTTTCACACGGGAGCCATTTATTCACTGACTGGTCACATGGGCAGAGAAAAAATGGCTGCCTCTTACTCTGTAGGGTAAAACAGCCATATCTGTCTACTGAATTGACTAATGGGACCACAGCTGATGGCATTATATCAAAAATGTAAATCATATTTAAATGTTTCAAGATAAAAGAAAGATTAATATTATACTGTTACATTTATCTAAATCAACAAAACAGTGAACTGTATTAGAGGAGGAAGCCATTATTACATAATATGAAAGCCATAATTTATATGCACAATCCTGGTATAGCTGCATAATATCTCACTGCTAAGAATTATTTTATTAATGTAAATAGCAAATTGAATACTGACAATGAAGAGGCCATAGCTCCTGCATCTCAAATGTGTGTGTGTGTGTGTGTGTGTATATATATATATATATAATATTAATACATATCTCACTATTATAATCAATATTTAATATCAATTAGTTAAACAAGAGATTCTGAGCTCTCCCTCTCTCTCTCTCTCTCTCCCTCACATACACACGCACACAAGCTTTGCACAGGTAGATTATAATCAAATATGACATAATTAAAGTACTTTTTTAAACGTACATTTAAATACAACCCACATTTTAATCAATACAGCATCTCTTGAGATCCCCGGCAGAAGACAATTCCAATACTTACTATTTCTCTGGGTTGTTGAGCCAAAATGGCGAAGGTAGATACCCGATCACATAAGCATTTGGTGTGGGATGCATCGGTGAGCACAGTTCTGCATCCTTTAGAGCTCCAGCTGCCCCAAGAATCGTTCCTACACAACACAGACAAGATTAAATCGCTTTAACAAGCTTTTTCTCTCTCTCTCTGTGAATCCGTCACTCTGAATCCCCAACAATGCGTTCTCATCTCATCCACTTCACTTCATACTTGAGCGACAGAAAGTAAACGCAACGCATTTCAGTGCAGCTCGTACTGAGTGCGACTGAAGCGCTGATGAGGCTCTGTGGTGCTGAACGACTCACTGCTCACAGATTCACTCACAGCACACAAGAAAATAAATCCGAACCTGCGATTCCTTTGACACTTTTCCTCTTATTTTGCTTCAGCTTTCTTTCATCGATATGTATTTCCTCACGCTTTTCTAATCAGCGCCTTTTGGAAGCTTTCCTGAGGGGGAAAAATCAGCCTAGAAACGGTGGACGGCATCAGATTGATACTCTCTTGCCTCCTCCTGCCTCGCGCTGCAGCGGAGGGGGAGATACCTCAGAAAGAGTCCCCGTTTCTTGTTAGTTCATCCTGATCTCGGCATTTGTTGGCGAATATGTTCAGTTTATTCGATTTTATACCATTTTATTTCAAAACATGCTTTTCCTGAGACATAAACGGCAGGAGGAAACGGAGAGTAACTGTTAACCACCCCGCGAAAACGGGCTGGATGGTAGCAACCAATTTCTCCTTATTGCTAGCAAAATGATAGAAAAGACATCTCACCTATTTATTAATGCTTACATATCTCGGCTGATATTGCAGTGGTTTCATCTAAAGATCAGTGTGATATGTCTTAATAAATAAATAAAATATTGAATATTTATATAAATATTTAATAAAATAAAAGCAATAAAATATTTGAATAAGCTGATAAACATCATCCAAGTCTGCATTTACTAAGCTTAACTGATTAATGTTTGATAACATTGTTTATCTTGTGTAAAATAATGAAATTGAGCCTCTGGAATAACAAAATAAGTTTATTAGCAAGCTGAATACAACTAGTGTAGTTTAGAAGCAACATTAAATGATGGTGCCTCCAAAAGTTGCGTAACAAATGCATCACTTTTCCGGAGGCTGTATGACATGACATCCTAAGTAACTTTTCCCTGAGGAAGTCTATGAGGATCTCCATAATTAAACTGCAGCAACTGCTCTCTTTTCGAGGTTTAATTAAGCTTTAAATCTCACTCTTCTTTATATGCATGGATAACATGCATAATAACTTTCATTAAAAGAGGGTAATAGACATTACATAAAAGCATATCTTTCATTTATATTCATATGTACTTCAATGTAGGTAAAGTACTTGAATGTACTTTACCTAAGGATCTCTAATGATCCAAGAGCATTGCATGCATAGCAAATCACTCTCGGTTTTGGATCATGTTTAGCTCCAGATATGTGTACAACATAAATCAGACTGGATTGATTCACTCATGGAAGACGGAATGTGGTCTTGTCCAGTCGACAGCAAGCCGATAGCGACTGACTCCAGGCGTTTATTAGGACGTTGTGGAATGGATTGCTATGGGTTACTGTGTCAGCAAACCAATCTGATTTGATGCACTCAATATGCAGTCAATTCAGCTGATCATTGGCTGTATATGAAATTAAAGAAACAAGATTACCTTATGATAATATGATAAATAAAATGGCTTTGTTAAAGTAAATTGCATATTGTTAGTTACTTTGGTAATTCGTTCTTGGGTAATACATTGGTAATGTACATAGCTTATATATGGAAGTCTGATATATTTTCTACCAGGGAGAAGGCAATTTATTTTCTGTTTAGTTGCATCTGTTCTCTTGTTAGTCACTTGGCTCTTCCGGTCTGGGAGGAATTTGAAAGACACACAGTCTGTGGAGGAGTCTGTGGGTGTATGAATTATGCTAGGCTCAAGATAGACACGGTTTCTAGGCGATTGTAAGAGTAGAGACTAATGACTTTTATTACCCAAGATGTGGCGCTGTCCATGGTACTGAATCCCTACATTTAGGCTAGCAGAATACCACTGTAATCAGATTTGCATACAATTCTGACATTTGATAATTTGTCTTACACTTAAGATTATTCAATATATCCTTTATATTTTATATCAGTTGTACTGTTTGGATGCCAGGTTACTGGCAGTAATGCACTTAATGTAGTAAACTGTGTGCTTTGAATTGCTAAAACGTTGCGATCAGTGGTCTATTCATGTCCTTTGCAGTTATTTTTGGAGTGTTCATTTTATACGTAAGCCTTGATTCTAACAATAATACTTTAAAGGCACCATTACACAAAGCAAATCAGCATATGCCTAATTCAATGCTGTATGAAAAAAAGTAGTAGTACTGTACACCTGACAAAAATACAGCACAAAATGCTCATCAACCACACATCTTTAGTCCTTGATTCCAACATCAAGAACATTATATAGGTATTAAATTATAAATATTATAAATAGATACAGATATAAATATAGATATTAAATGTCTATATAAATAAATATAAAATGCATAACACAATAAACATATATTAAAATGCATAAAACTAATTTATCAACAAACAGCCTTAGCATTTACTGCACATTGAAATCATAGCACTACATAAATTAAAATAAATTAAAATAAATAGATTTAGCAGACACTCTTATCCAAAGCGACTTACAGTGCATTCAGGCTAACATTTTTTTACCTAACATTACATAGCACTAAACATGCAGTTAATTTTTTATAATTCTGATGTCAAGTTTCCTTAAGACGTGAACAGGTACAACAAAAATAAATACATAAGAAGGAAAAAAGGCACTTCTTTTGAAGGTAAAGTAACTATTCCATAAATGCATGAAACAAATTATCCATAAATGTTTGAAACATGTACAGTAATATACAACAATAATTTCCAAGATACATTTATGTTTTTAGCAAATTTACAATGAACATTTTTAAATAAAATTTTAGGATACATGAAAACAGAACCTTTTTTTCACCATTTTACATCTATCTACATCCATTTTCAAACATCACTACTTACTTTTAAATGTAATGGTCTAGTTATGTAACAAATTATTATATATTTTTTAATATTCCATGTATTCTCTCAATTAATGTAAGGTCATAAATGATCATACTAATTATAAAACAACTGGAAAAATACTGATTAAAATAGCTTAAGATTTAGTACAGCATAGCAAATTCCAGGATTGTCACTTGCATATTAGATATCCATAAACCAAAACAGCATGTCAGTGACACATAAGGCCATCAAAATTAATACAGATCGTCTAAGGTTACGTATGTAACCCTGGTTCCTTGAAGGAACGAGACGCTGTGTCGAGAACGTTTGGGGAACGCATCCAGCGTGACGTCTCTGAATAATGTGTATAATCAGTCCAAAGGAAGGGCGAGACGTCATAGACCAGGAAGCATAAAAGCATGATCGGCGAAGCCGGAAATCAGCCTCAAAGGATGAAGCAAGCGCCGGCCAGAGATGCCGGAAGTGTGGCACTGCGATGCAGCATCTCGTTCCTCCGAGGAACCAGGGTTACATACGTAACCTTAGACGTTCCTCTTCAGGAACTCGAGCTGCGTCGAGAACGTTTGGGGAACGAGAATGCCCACGCCGCCAGACTTTCAAATCTCTGCCTAGCGTGGAAGAGCACAGCTAAAGCAAGAGAAGGAGCCTGACAGAATTCGGGGACAACCCGTCCAATGGCCAAACTTCAGAAGGAGTGAGTCTTGACCCCCAGGAAAGCGGAGATCAGAGGACTCGAGGCTTAGGATAACATCCTGATCACCGCTTAGCATAAGCTTCTTCTGGCCGGAGGCCTCAGCCTCAGCCTCAGCGCACCATGGAGAAAACATGTAACCAGAGGGTTTCTGCCCACTGACTGGCCACCGAGAGGGGCACGGTAGGCCACCATGGCCGCCACGTAGACCTTCAGGGTGGAGTGGGTCAACCCTGCGGAGAGCCTGCAGGAACTCCAGCACTGTACCATACTGGCAGTTAACTGGGTCAAGCTGGCGGTCTCCGCACCAGGAAGTGAAAAGCTTCCACTTTAAGGCATACAGTTTCCTCATTGAGGGAGCTCTGGATTGGAGAACGGTCTTACAACCTCGGTTGAGAGACCGGAGACGAGTTGTGCCTCCTCAGAGACAGCACCTACAGCCTCTAAGCTCCATGCGAGAGGAGATCTCTCCTGACGGGAACCTCCCATGGAGTGCCGTCAAAAAGAAATCAGGCCCAGGAACCATACCCGGCCCCTCCAGAACGGGGCTACTAACAGCAGCCGGACTCCGTCCTGGCGCACTCTCTCCAGAACTCGTGAGAGCAGAGCAATCGGGGGAAAAATGTACAGATGAAGCCTCGGCCATGTCTGTACCATGGCCTCCAGCCCCAGTGGAGCTGGATGAGTCAGAGGAAGCCAGAGGAGACAGTGTGATGTCTCTTGAGTCGCATACAGATCCACCCGAGTCTGGCCAACATCTCTAACTCTGCTTCATCACCTCAGTGTGAAGCCGCCATTCCCCGGGCCTCGGCCCCTGCCTCAACAGGATGTCTGCTCCCATATTAAGATGGCCAGGAATGTGAAATGCTCTGAGCGAGAGGAATTCGTCCTGGGCCCACACAGGGATCTGGTACGCTAGTTGTATAAACGGCGTGAGTGCAGACCTCCTTGGTGGTGGATGTAAGAGACCACCGCTGTTGCTGTCGGTGCGCACCAACAAATGGTGACCTTTTAGGTCTGGGTGAAAATAAAGAAGTGCACGAAGCACGGCCAGCTTCTCCAGGCAGTTGAAGTGCCATGTCAGATGGCGATCACTCCACAGACCACGGGCAGGGTGGCCACTCATGACCGCACCCCAACCGGTGAGGGAAGTGTCCGTCGCTAGCATCATGCGGCGACAAGGAGCTCCCAGCACCGGGCCCTGGGACAAGAACCAAGGCTTCCTCCACATATCCAAGGCACGTAGGCAGCCCCGCTTGACCTTTAGCATGCGAAGTGGGTTTTCCCTCAGGGAGAACCCCTTGGTCTTGAGCCACCACTGTAGGGGTCTCATGTACAGCAGGCCAATAGTATTCACGTTGGACGCAGCTGCCATCAGACCCAGCAATCTCCGTGACTGCTTGACAGTGAGTGACCGGCCTTCTCTCACTCTCGCGACTGCAGTGAGGATCGACTCGATCCAAGCAGGTGACATACGTGCCTGCATCGTGGTCGAATCCCACACCATGCCCAGATAAGTGGTTCTCTGAACTGGAGAAAGCACACTTTTCTTGGCGTTAAGTCTCTAGCTCTAGATCTAGTGAACACGGGTGGAGATAGGACGAGCCGTCTCCAACCCATTCGCCAGATCATGTGCGATTCCTGCTATCGCGGTCACCGCCGTGCCTTAGCACCAGCGAAACCGCAACTGCAAGATCGCATGCACGGACACACTCCTCTGAGCGTGCCCGGCGAGAGAGCATGCAGCAGCAGCAGCGAGCTGTCTCAGAGGGCGAAGAGACCGCTGCGCTGGTTTCCAAGCCTCGAGAACGAGCTCTAGATCTAGTGAACACGGGTGGAGATCGCATGCACGGACACACTCCTCGGAGCGTGCCCGGTGAGAGCGGAGCGCTTAACAGCGAAAAAAGCAAAATCAGGCCACCGAGAGCTGACTGCGCGAGCTCCACTCTTCATTAATGCTGCTTATGTTAATTTTAATATGCTTGTGTGACTGGTGCTTGTGCAACTGGCGAGCTCATCGACGCCTTTCCACATCAATCTCCTCAGAGAAAGACAGGCAGAGCGTCGCGCCCTCACATCGGGGAGAAAGTACCGCAAACGCGGGCTTCCAACCACCGAGAGCGGGCGCCGGATCTGGTGGCTAAGAAAGAAGATAGGGACTTGCCCGTCTTACATTCCTTCCAGCAGATCCGAAAGTGAATCCCGCGAGCACAACCACCGTTCCGCCTCGGCGAAAGCAGGGCTGGCACCCCCACTCCCCACCTTTTTTTATTTTTTTTTTGGCAGGGAAAACGCACAGCCTGAACGCTGCCTGCTCTCGCCCAAAACTTCTCTTGATTGAAGCTTTGACAATGGAGTTTATCAGTGGACAAACGACACTAAATAAGACTCACAAACAGATAGCAACTGACACACACACAGAGCGCTTGCTGAAGACACAAGGCTGATTTCCGGCTTCGCCGCTCATGCTTTTATGCTTCCTTGTCTCTGACGTCACCCGCCTATGATGGCTCGCCCTTCCTTTGGACTGATTATACACATTATTCAGAGACGTCACGCTGGACGCGTTCCCCAAACGTTCTCGACGCAGCTCGAGTTCCTGAAGAGGAATCTGAGATTCTGTATTTTTTATGTTTTTGATGGAATCTCAAGGTCAAGAATTCTGCTACCTATGGAATGAATGAATGAATAAATGAATGAATGAAGGAGATTTTTATTTATTTTTTTATATATAAAAAGAGGGACATAAGGATACTATTAGAAAAAGAGCTAACGTCAAACCATTACCAGACCTTTGCTATCCTAATAGTCACCTCTATCCCTTCTGAGGAAAATTTTCTGAGGAAAAAATGGAGATTTATGCCAAACTGTGGCCCTCCTGTGCTTTTTCATACATACAAAAATTGATAGAGTTGTAAGTATTCAAGCAAAAATCTGCATGACCAATGCAGAGTTAAGCAACATTTGGCCTAAGAGAGAAAGATTCTGCTTTTAAATCAAGGCACTGTAACTTATCATTTTGGGGAAGAAATACAGTGAATCTGAATAATATACAAATGCTATCCTGAAGCCATTTAAGTGAACAAAAGCTTACAAGCAAACAGGATTGTAATGGTGACTTCAGGTATTCACAACACTGTTTCTTCCATTTTTTTTCCTATTACACATTCCAATAATTGTTTTTTTGTAAAACAGGGTTTCTGTGCACCTACTACTTTCTTGCAAAATAAACATGCTTCATTGTTTTTGCTCACAAATACAGTGTTAATTGCATTCAGCAATGTGCATTCAAGTCAACATGATTGAGAAATCCAGTCTAGACAGTTTAACCTCAATTTGTCCTCAAACTGGTTTTTCCAAACCTGTATGACTTTTTTCTTTAGTGTAACACAAAAATAAATACAATTGTAACAAGGCGTTCGGATCCATGTGCAGAATTTTATTAAGAGAATGGTCATACAGGCAGAAATCAGGAACGGAGTCAGGTGTGTTAGGGATATCCACAATCATTAACGGTAACAAGCAGAGATTGGGGCAGGCAGCAGAGAATCAGAGTCGGTTACACAATCCAAGATCAGACACGGCAAAAACAAACACAAGGGAAAACGCTCGAAAATGCTAGACAGGCTAAACAAGACTTTGCAGTGAGTGAGAGTGATTGTGCTGCCTTTATGTGTGTGTAAATGAGGTGCAGGGGTGGCAAGGAAATTGGCTGATGAATGAGGTGCAGGTGTGGCAAGGTGATTGTGATGCAGTGACTCATGGGGAATGTAGTTCGGGTGTGGTGCAACAGTATGAGAGTATGACAGTATGAGAGGTGCTAGTGTCCAAGTGACATATGGTGGTTGATGGGTGGAATGGTCCTGAGTGGAGTGCCCTCTATTGAAGTTCATGGGCACTCCATCAAATGATCGTGACATAGCCCCCCCAAAGGAGCGGCTTCCAGATGCTCAAAACAATCTAGGAGGGTGGTGAAGCGGAGGCGGAATAGGGGGAGGGATGGAGGGCCAGGTCCATGTGGATGTGCAGTGGCCGGGGAACGGGCCAGAGCAGGCAGAACTGGGCCTAACATGGAGATCAGGAGCCTTTCCTGGACCTGACATGGGAAACAGGGGCCCTTCCTGGGCCTGACAGGGGAAACAGGTACCCGCCATGGGCTTAACTCGGAAACAGGGCTTAACTCGTGAACAGGGGCCCGCAATGGGCCTAACTCGGGAACAGGGGCCCGCCATGGGCCTAACTCGGAAACAGGGGCCCGCCATGGGCCTAACTCGGAAACAGGGCTTAACTCGGGAACAGGGGTCCACAAAGGCAGAGCAGGTGGCGTGGGAGCCCACCAGAGTGGAGCAGGTGGAGCTGGAGCCCACCAGGGTGGAGCAGAGGACCACCACAGCTGAGAAGAGGGGACAGAAGCCCACCAGGGCGGAGCAGACAACCAACACAGCTAAGACGACGGGACAGAAGCCCACCAGGGCGGAGCAGAGGACCACCACAGCTGAGCAGACGGGACAGAAGCCCACCAGGGCGGAGCAGAGGACCACCACAGCCGAGAAGATGGGACAGAAGCCCACCAGGGCGGACCAGACGACCACCATAGCTGAGGAGATGAGACAGAAGCCCACCAGGGTGGAGCAGAGGACCACCACAGCAGAGAAGACAGGACAGAAGCCCACCAGGGCGGAGCAGAGAACCTCCACAGTGGAGTCGATGGCACAGGAGAGCAAGTCTGGTCAGGTGGGAATGAAACAGAGAACAGAAACAGAGACTTGACTCTGGAAAGTCGACGGGGACCTGACTTGACTCTGGAAAGTCGACGGGGACCTGACTTGACTCTGGAAAGTAAACCGAGACTGCCATCTTGTGCAGTGGCGCTGGGCTGGCGGCCATCTTGTGCAGCGGCGCTGGGCTGGCGGCCATCTTGTGCAGCGGCGCTGGGCTGGCGGCCATCTTGTACAGTGATTTTGGGTCTTTAAAGTCCTCTGCCTCTCCCACAGTGAAAGGAGAACCACATAACAAGAGTGCAAAGTCCATTATGTCCCTTAAGCTGCTATTAGACTCCCCTCTAGGTAACCATGATTTTACTGGTTCATTGAGTCCAAAACGGAATAAATCCTTAAACAAGACTTCATCGTCTAGATATATAACTCGATATACCAATTCACCGAACGGTTGAACATAGTCCTCAATAGATCGATCTCCTTGCCTTAGATTTAACAGCTGGTCGACTGCATCTGTGGTTAGGCTGGATTGTTGATAGGCTGACATTGAAACCGGAACCGATACCTCAGTGACAAGGGGATACCGGGCTGCTGGATCCTGGTATGGCGAAGTCTTCTGTAACAAGAAGTCAGAGGCGTTCGGCTCCATGTGCAGAATTTTATTAAGAGAATGGTCATCCAGGCAGAAATCAGGAACGGCGTCAGGTGTGTTAGGGATATCCAGAATCATTAACGGTAACAAGCAGAGATCGGGGAAGGCAGCAGAGAATTAGAGTCGGTTACACAATCCAAGATCAGACATGGCAAAAACAAACACAAGGGAAAACGCTCGGAAATGCTAAACAGGCTAAACAAGACTTCGCAGTGAGTGAGAGTGATTGTGCTGCTTTTATGTGTGTGTAAATGAGGTGCAGGTGTGGCAAGGAAATTGGCTGATGAATGAGGTGCAGGTGTGGCAAGGTGATTGTGATGCAGTGACTCATGGGGAATGTAGTTCGGGTGTGATGCAACAGTATGAGAGGTGCTAGTGTCCAAGTGACATCTGGTGGTTGATGGGTGGAATGGTCCTGAGTGGAGTGCCCTCTACTGAAGTTCATGGGCACTCCATCAAATGATCGTGACAACAATTGGCTACGCCAGCCCTGTTTTTCATGCAATTACAATGAAAGAGGAACTAAAGCTTTCAAGTTTCAAAGGGAGGCAGAAGTTGTTCTTAAAAATTGTGCTATATTAGTCGTTTAAATGTTCCACTCTACCTGAACCCGGGATGTCAGAAGTTAAAAATATGAGATTTCTCATTCACACTGAGTTCGTATAAACTAGCGGATATATAATGACTTCCAAGAAGAGGCACACAGGGTTATGATATGAATGTCATCGAAATTAGCAGCTGTTTTCCCTTGTTTGGAAAAATCTCTTGGGGCTAATTAAACTTGCGCCTCAAAATATGCACAATCATGCCAGAGAGGGCTGATAGAGTTGTGCATTTGTGTTCTGTAATTGTTTGCTTGCACGGGCCAATTTTGATTTTTTGCAAAGAGTAAACACGTTAACGAACACATTTATTAATGAACATGCGTTCACATAAATAATCATGCAAACAGATTAGAGACTAAACTCAACAGCACATTTATTCAAATTTATCATGTATAGGCATGAAATCCACATTATTATAGCCCATTAAGAGCAGCTCTCTTTTAATAGCAAATATAAAGCCTGTTTATATTCCTGAGCGTTTCGGGGCAGAGACGCCTCCCTCTTCATAAGCCGCATATAATAATACCACAGAGCTATAATCCATTCCAGTGGCTCAAATTACAGACTTGTGTGGCGCTTCATTCAATGAAAATTGAATTTGGTAAATACGATTTCTCTGTGTTCTTATCGGTCACCGCACAGAGGTCTGGCTCATACTGCCTCAGAAGCACCATGTAATTTTCATATTTGAAGATGATTAAGATTAAATAGAAGCCATTTTCAATTTACAGCATGGGCCAGACAGGACTAAATAGGTTAACCATGAAATGACTGGAATTATACAGATATCATATAATTATTGAAAGAGATCATAAAAAACTTGAATAAAACAACAACAAAAAAGAGTCTTGTATAGAAATAAACTATGTAATAATACCAAAGAACAACAACAACAACAACAAAAAATGCACATGACATGGTACACAGGGTACTAATTACTAATTTAAATAAAACTTGTTAGTGCTCCAGACATCTCTGTGTGGCTAAACCTGATTCCATTTCTGGAAAACATCCCTTCAACAGAACCTGTCTCTGGACAGCCAGCCAAAAGAAATATGTGCTTTATTAATTGCACGCTAGGGAACAAAGGGGAAAAGCCTGCCAAATACAAATGGACTCAGATGAAAAGCAAAGACAAGACGAAATGTCTCTAAAGAGGGTCTACAAGCTATAGTCACAAGCACAAGTGACAACAGAGGATATTAGATCCACCACAAAATCCATCACACAACATTTGTTCTATACAAAGAGAAGTTGCATGATACTGCCAGAGAAGCTGCTCTGGTCATAGTAATTTAGTGCTTAAAGACCTGAGCCCAAATATTGTAGGCTTAATGCTGGTAAGCACTGATCCATGAACCGTCACAACTATGCCTTTAGGGAATCTTCCAAGTAGAAAATGTACTGTACGTCCCTTTAAATAAGAAAACCATTTCGGAATGGCAAAATCTCAAGAACAAGTATTAAATATTGGGCCACCACTGTTTCTACTTCCTGTGTCATGTATCATAACTTGTTTCATTGGTTCAACATGTACTCTACCATCCAAGAGGACTTTTAAATATTTTTGATTGAAGTCTCTTATGCTCACCAAAGCTGCATTCATTTGTTTAAAATAGAATAAAAACTGAAATATTGTTGTATTTTAAAATTTATTTGATCCCCGTGATGGCAAAGCTGGATTTTCAGCAGTCATTCCTCCAGTATTCAGAGTCACATTATCGTTCAGAACTCATTCTAATATGCTGATTTTCTGCTTTAAGAAACAATTATTATCAGTGTTGAAAACAGTGCATAATATTTTTGTGGAAACTGTGACATTTATTTCAAGATAATTTGATGAAAACAAAGTTCGAAAGAACAGAATTTATTTGAAATTAAATAATTTGCAACATTTACTGTACCTTTCGATCGCTTTAATGTATGCTTGCTAAATAAAAGCATTAATTTCTTAAAATAAAAAATAAACTAAGCTTTTGAATGGTAGTACTGTACTACTACTTCTTCTTCAAAAAATAAATAAATAAAAAACACTTCAAACTTGGGAAGTGGGAAATTTTATAGCTTCTATATAGCATCATAATGTTACCCCACATATAATTTTCTCCTGCTATAAAAATGATTGTGGCTGGGCCAGCTGTAATGCCTTGTGGTGGTTGGGGATTTGTCCGTTTCATCTTTTACTCATTCTTTAGTGACACAGGAGTAATTATTCTCAAACAGCTTTTTAAAGGCCACTGGTGGAAGTGACAATCTCACACTGCAGTTCCGTTTCTTGTAGAAGCTCGTGTTGAGGTGGGTTGAGGTAAGCAGGATCTTGTTCTATTCTCAGAATAACTTCTGGATAATGAGGCTTTCCAAGTAGTTAAGTGTATTTCTCAGTCAGTTTTCTCAAAATCAACATGAAAAGATGTTTGGATTAAATGAAATCAATAAAAATAAATAAATAAAATAAATAAATCCAAATTTTGAACTCAATTAACGCACACAGATCTAAGTACATAAACTGTACATTTCATAAGGTGTGTTCGATTTGAAGAGGCGCTGTGCAGACCAATCAGTGTATGACATCAAAGTATCCAGAGAGCAGTTCAAAAGCATTTGATGCACAAAGCAACTAGAAGGCAAGCCTTCAACCTTTTGCAAAAAAAAAAAAAAAAAAGCATAACAGCTAATGCTAACTCTGCTGCTTTGGTGGTACGCAGGGATGGAGACCAGAGGCCGTTTTGTATGTATGCTTGTCACTGGAGGATAGGCTTTCCTATGCTGAATAAACAGCTTTTGTGAGAAAAACAGCTTATCTTTTAATCAATCAACAGCCTATCAGCTAATCTTCAACATGTTTTACACTAAAAATAGTTTTGGACTGAACTTTTTAGATTTTAACCCAAAAAATAATGTCGTTTTATAAGAGAAGTCACTGACTTTTTGCGACAGGTGGGATTTAGCTTATGGCACTTCTCATTCATTCCTATGATACTCTGCCAAAAATTAAATGAGGTCAAGGCTGTAATGTGATTGGTAACAAAGAATAGAATCGAAGGAAGCCTCGTCTTCTGAGAAAACAAAAACAAACCTAAAATCTGTGTAGAAAATGACACGGTGTACTTCTGCTCCATGTGCCCGGTTCACTTGCTGTTCCAACAACAGTTGATTGAAGTTACTTCCACTCCATCATCAGCTTTAGTAAAATAACCTAATAGCTGGGGATTTTACTGACTAACCTATGTTTTTTTTTTCTTCTGTTGTTTGTATTTGAAGTTTTTCATTCTTTGAGCCCCTCTCTCTCAGAATTGCTGACATTTTTACTTATCGAATATTGTTCTTTGCACAACTATTTCCAGATTACTCCAGAACGAAGTGAAGACCAGAGGTGAATGCAGACATAGGCTACTGGGCAGCAATCACCTTATAGATACGTGCACATATCGTTCAAATTTCAAAGGTAGAATAAATGTATTTGATTGGTAAATCAAATTCAGACGTTACACTTCAATCTCAAATGTTATTGCATGGAATTTACAGAAAAGCTCAACTAAATAACAGCGCTAATAAGTTGGTGGCGTGGTAGTTTTGGCAATCGGCGTGCCAGTCAATTTACCCCACAGCCAGTCACCGGCCCCCTCCTTGCTCGGGCCCTGGGGCTTCAGCCCCACCTAGCCCAATGGTTAAAATGGCCCTGCTAATGTCAACCACTGTTTAAACTCAGTGGAAACACACTTCCATGTATACAATGGCTGGATATTTCAACAAGCACCACTATTTATTATTGACCATGAAGTTACTGTATTAAAGGCTCATTTTCACAAATCAAAACACAATCTAAGACACATACCATTTACACACATATAAATGAGTTTCACTTACATAATAGAGCTGTCCCACAGTGCACAGAATGGATTCATTGTTCCCTGCAAGAAAATAAACACATACTGTGAATGGACACACAATACAATGATTAGATATATCACAGTACATGCTAATGAACAGACACTACGATAGCCGATATCGCTAAACATAAGTCACGTAATTTAAAAGACAAACAAGAAAGGGGGAAAAGCCTTGTGGAAAAAAGAGCTGTAATCATCTGGGCCATATCTTGATTAGACAGTGAGGAGAGAAATAACTGGTGATGGCAAATTAATTATCGGACTAATTACTGCTATTTGTCTGTTGATTAATGAGCCTGAAACAAATGACAGAGGCATTGTAGAGCTCCCTTTGATTGGCTGTAGTGATTCTAAGAGGAAAAGAACACATTTCATTCCGATTCCTTCTTCTAGCTTTTCTTCAAAAGCCCATGTGTTTCATTGCAGTAATGTATTTACTTTTTACATCAATTACACAACTACAAGGGAGGATTGATATCAATTTGATTAATGTTGCAGACAGTATTGTATGCTGCAGAACCATGTATATAAGTATATACATAAACATATTATTTTGGAAATCAGCATGTTATTTGTCGTCCCCTTGGAATTATAAGGTTCTATCTGACATTTTTGTCAAAATTGAGTTATTCCCATATTGTTATTCTGTGACAACTTATTATAAAATGTGTTAAAGAGAACAAACATCAGATAGCTGTTTACTTCTATAAGGGAAATTAAAGACATTTTCAATAGATTTGGGAACTTTTAGACGGAAAAAAAGCTTCTTCTTTTTTTTGCAATTAAAAATATATAAATATGTATTTTGAAAATAATAATAATAATCCACATGTGATGCAGGAGGGGACTGTCATCTCTCATTGTCATTCTTCACCTATTTAAAGGATTTTGATGACATCCATAAATGGAGGATTTCTTTGATATAAAGGCTGTATATGTATATTCCTTCCCTTGTGTAAAATAAATGGCATATTCATTTGCCCCTTAAAACCAACAAACCAATAAAACAATAAAAGTGTCCAAAACTAGGAAGTTTATCAAATATATGTGACTTCCATGTCAGCATTAATTAGCCCCTCTGGATTGTTTTGGTGAAGCGTGTTGAGATCTGACTGCTGCTTACATTAGCTAGATGAGCTAACTCAATCTCCAGCTGGGCTTCTGTAACCCTGGGTTCTGGTCGGACAGTCACACCAATCACTTTTGAGTTCACAGCAGTGTTATTCCTGTGGGTTAGATCAAATCACACACAACAGTTAGTTCACGCTTGAATGAAGAATTGCTCATTTCATTAATTTCAATACTTCCATTATCACCAGCATTGATTTTTGTTTAAACTCCCCATTCTGCACATTTTAATGGAAATGGCTCATTTAGCACAGAACTTTGTCTTTCCAGGTTGGACTTGCTGTGAGGTCGTGATATTTGGTATTTCACTACAAATTAGATAGTTTCTGCTAGCAGTGACCAGAAATTATATGCTTGATTATTTGAATTTTGGAAAATTATACAAAAATAAAAATAATGAATAGATAGAAAGAGAATATAAAGAATTTTAAAGAGCTACAGTATATTCAACACAAAAAATTGAAACATGTTTAGTTTCTGATTAACTCCAAATGAGCCCCTCTGTGTGAAATGATCACATAGAGATAAAAAAAGCAGTCAATTTGTCATTACTACACTCAAAAAAAGTTACTTCAAGCACTTTAATACTTTTTAATTTCATGAGCAAAAACAATATTTGTTGGCTATGAATAAATGTTAAACATATTCAAGTGATCTTATCTAATGCAACAAGGGTGCAAAAATCATTTTGATATGAAGATTCAAGTACACTCAAAACGTCTCTCTCCTTACTCCCTCCTCTAACTAAACCAATTTTCCTTGTATAACATAAGTCAACTTGAACGGAAAAGAAGCAAAGACAGAAAATAAATGGCCAGCAAAAAGCTTCTCAAGAGTCCAGAGTGAAAAATAATAATTTCTTAAAGTAACAACAAAGTTTTTTTGACATTATTTTACAGTCTGCCGATCTTCATTTTTGATTATGGTATTCAGAACACCTGGATTTAAGCCATGGAAAATAAATGTGTCTTTGCAAATAAGCAGATTGTCCTAAAAACAAAAATTAATCCTTTCGAATGTCAAAAGACATTATCTGTGCATGGTTAACCAGACTCTTAGTTTGATTTAATCAAGCAGAAGTGGTGTTGTATGGTGTCATGATTGTCCACACAGCCTGAAAGGCATGAAATAACACAAGACTCTTAAAGGGGAAGTTCATCCAATATTGAAATTCTGTTCTTATGTAGTCCATCATTTCATCATGGAACACCAGGGATGTTTTTAGCCTTTCATCAGTACTGGGGCACATGCTCACCATCAAAAAAGTAAGCCCATATTTTGATACCTCCTTTTAATTCTGTTTTAGATTTGAATACAAGCCATTCACAAGCTGCATGTGCAAAATAAGAAATAAGTCGTTGACAAATGATAGAAGACATCTTCAAGTTTTGTTTCCTACAATGGATTGTAGGTAGATATTTACCTCATCCAGATCACTTTTTGTTTTCTGTCTTATAATAATATATTGCAGCATGAGAAACCATTGCAAACGATTCAGTGCATGAGTAAACTGTCCGAATGAGTCAAACTGAATGGTGAACCATTCTTTTTACAAAGCTGTTTGAGATATTAGATCAAAAGAGTGATTTCAAACCTGCTACTTCTGATTCTAAAAGACTAAAAAAACATACTTAATTGCTGAAATAACATCAGAGAAAATGATTCTCAGGTTGGTATACTTCAATCTCACTGACACGTAAGAATTTATCTAATACTTTATTGGGGTACAGTGGAATTTTACTGGAGCAACTCCCCTCACAAAAGATGATTTTAGCAACACTTTATTTTAAGGGCCAACATATTGTTTGTTTAGGCATATATTAATGCCTTATTCTGAATGACCTTATTTTAGATCCCTTAACCCAACCCAATACCTACTTAACAACTACAGTAACTTACTATTAACAAGAAGAAAACTTTCCTAATCTGAAGTTTTATTGTACAGTGTTTTATGTTTTGTGAACATGTTTTACCATATAATATATATGAAAGTAAGGGCCTGTGAAGCTCCAAAAAGATAAAAAGCATTATTATTATTATTATTATTATTAAAGTGGTCCATATGACTATATTTGCATACAGCACTACTGCCTGACATTTTTATTTACTACTTTAAATTAGCCATAGACACTCAAAAGCTATTATCACCATTTACCTTAATTATATGAAAAAAAATTACATGTAAGGATAAAAATCTTAATATAACTACCGCCCCAACAGATAAAATAAATTTCTTGTAACTATTCACATTAAAAACATGGATCCATCCTTTATAACTGTTCATGCATGATTCTTGTAGTATGATCAACAGAGTATTTTGTCTTGTGATTAAATGTTCAACAACATGATCTGTCTTTACAAATCCCTCTGCTATGAAACACTGTTTTAGTTTGCTTGTTTTATGGTAACACTTCTCTTCTGTTATCTTCCACTGTTTGTACTGATTTCCATCTCCCTACTGGCTTCAGTGGATCCAACAGAGCTCAAGAACAGAGGACCGCCCTTTTTCTGTGTTCTTCCATGTCTCCCTGTCAGCAGGGATCCATGGAGGAATCATACTCAGGTTTGCTGAGATTTGACTGACAGCTCAGAGCCACACCAGGAAAGGTCTGTTCTGTCCTGTGTGTCTCCGGAGGTTTGAGTGGAAGTTCTAAAATGGAAAGGAGGTTTTGATCCCAAGCTTCAAGACGGACTCTGAGAATAACCAAGAATTTTCATTCTGACTTACAGGTTGGGAGTGAAAACACTGTAGTTTGTTGTATCAGCTTCTTTTTTTTAAGACTAGAGGAAAATCACAAGGAATTTGAGAAAAAATAGCTCCCTTTAAAAACAAATTGCTGTGTACAGTATTCAACAGGCTTTAAGACATTGGCCACATAATTTAGTTTCATACAAGGACAAATTCCTTATTAATACCAAAATAAACAATGACATGTGAACCAAAATCCTGGAATAAAGCTGTAATCACGACATGTTGGAATTGCTGTAATTAAGAGATTCTACTTTGAGCAGTTCTATTTTCCTCAGACACAGACATTATTTGTTTCTATGGCAACATGCATGATGCCAATTCAAGCCACCAAGCAAAATCCATCACTATATTAGTTAAAATCAAAGAAAGAGCAGCATGTGACACTGGTTATAATATAAAACGGAATCCCTGTTGAGGCCGCTGTCTTTTTTTATTTTTTATTAATTTTTGTTACATTAATTTTATTATATAAGTCACTGAAAAGTAAATTACAGTAATTCCAACATGACATAAATGAAGCAAAATTCCTTATAATTAAAGGTAACTGATTATACAATTATATACATATACCCAGGGGCACAACTATCCAGTGTTAGAGGGGTATGCAGCAAAACATTTTGCCATCACTTCTAAATAAATAATTGGGGGCGCCAGAGCGATGGTTAATTTTTTTTTTTTCATAATAAAAAAAAATATATAAATTTTAGAGGACTAACAGGCGCCGGTGCCCTCATAATATTCCATCATAGAATAAATAAAAAAAATCCAAGTAGGAACCTTCTTAAGTACTCCCTAGGGTACACATACCCTTAGTTGGGAATCTCTCCTCTATAATATCCTCATCTTATCTTTGTAATATTATATCTAAATGACCGGAGATGAATGAGTCTTACCGAGGAGCAGGCAGCATAAGGCCAAGAGTCTTGTAGAGAACTGTTCCAAGAATGAAAATAGAAGATCCATCCGTATCTGTCAGAAAACAGTCTAGGTTAGATGATACGATCATCACATTACCTAACCATATCAAATACCATCTCCACACAAAGGTGTTTTTCTCAGCTCCCTTTTCACCTTTTCAATCAGCAATGTGGATGGTTATTAGATCATCTGGAGTGCCTTTTTTTTCATTGGTAGACAGTAGAAATTTTCTCCTCATACCTTCCCACTTCCATGTGGGGATCTTTTAATCCAAAGAAATTTAACAAGATTTCTATTTTCAAAGCTACAGGAATTAATTAACCTCTAAACCGGCAAAATTCTCATTAAATATCAGGTTTCTTGCCAAACAATATTCCTGACAGCTAATCCATTATAAATTTCCTGCCAATAATGAATAAAGTGGTAGATCAGGCTATACTAGCAAGGTTATTGATAACTAGAAGGTAAAGGTCTTCTCTGCTGACAGGAAGGCTAATCCTGGTTCAAACAGCTCTGTACAGCCCTCCAATCAAGCTCAAGGCAGGCTGGAATGAGTTATGTATTCAATCAATCCTTCATTACTTCCCTTTGATACACTTCAGATAAGACCGATCACACTAATTAAGTAAATAGTCTGGTGCGCTGGTGCTTAGCTCTCTTTACTATCATTGTTTGAGAGGATACAGTGAGTGCTGTGTCATCTGAATTGATATGGTCGACCAAGTGCAGTCTCCTCTAAAACAGGCAAATGGCAAGCGGTTGACATATAATCTTGTAATCTTAAAGCTATTCCATTAAATGGTCACACCGTGTCACCGCTTTGAAATCTTAACACAATCATACGGTAGTGATTACAAAACTTTTAAAATCCTACAGATGATCCGAAATAACCAAAAATGCCATCATTTTTATGGAGTGATAAAAGAAATAATACTGCCAAAACTATATACTTTTGGTCCGTATGCACAAAATATGCTACAGTTGACAAAATTCTTGTAACATGTAAAATCAATTTATGCACTACTCTGCTAAAAATACAGGTCTACCAACTACTATTTTATCCTGTATTCCTTGAAAAAATTGGGTCTAAGATTCAATACTAGTTAGAACAAATCAAAACATTAACATGGTGTGACAAACTTATTGCGGTATTCCTTGAACGCACTGAGGTCATTTCCTTAGCGGAAAGAAAAAAATGTCTTGTGTCAGGAGGCACTATGGTGTTTTACATAGCTCTGCCTAAAACATGCAGTGTGTTGTTTTAATTATGATATTTTAAAACATTGTTTCTAAAAAAAATTGCCTATTGCAATACAGTGACAGGTTGATTTTCATGCTGATTGCTTGCTTTGTTGAATGTAAATGGTGCTGAATGAAAACTGGCTTTTACAATCTATTTAATGTAGCCTTATTGTATTTTATGTTTTATTGTATGTAGCCCTTATTGTATATATAGTATATAGTATCATCAACTTCCACAGTGTAGCATCATGTACATTACCTGCTGTCTGGGGCACAAAGATTCCTTTGGGAATGACAACTTTGTCTTCAGAATTTCTGGCCCAGTCCACCATCCCTTTCCGTCCCTTCATGGGAAAGGTAATGTCTGTCGTCACAGATACCGCAGGCAACCTCTCTATACTCGCAACTAAAAAAAAAAAGTACAAGAAAAAACAAGAAAAGTTTATTCCCCATGCACTTTCAAGACAGGAAACTCTAACACAAGGTTTGTGACAAAACATACATAATTACATCAATAATTTTGACTATTATTTATTTTTATGATATGTAGAATACATTTTTATCACCTAATTATGTTTGAAAAAATAATTGTGTTTGTTTTTTTAGTACAAAGTACAAAGCATTACAAAACATTACAAAATTAAGTTTTCTTTGCAATGGTCCATAAACTGAAATTTATCTTATAAGAAACATATTGGAAAATAAATGCAAATTTCTATTGTTTGCATAAAAAAATAAAAAATAAAATAAAAATAAAAACTACAGTTAAATAAATATCTTTGAAAATCGTTCAATTTTAACTGTAATCCTCAATTTCCAAATCAATTACAATTTAACATCATGTTTGAAACCTCAATTAAAATTCCAGGATTTTTCTGTTTATATTGACAATGACTTTTAAATACCATTTTAAAGGTGCAAACCCTGATGCATGACTGGTCTATCCACAGGGTTCTTGTGTTTGTGAGTGTGTGTATGTGTGTGAGGAGGAGGACAGTGGCAGTGCTGCCAGCTGCTATGTGTGGGGAGCCGGAGGGCATTAGTCACAGGAGCACACGGGGTAGAAATAAAGAATGGTGGGTGAAGCAGCTCACACATTAAGCTCTATGACAGCATGAGATCATAGGCCCTTTAGTGAGCTTTACCTCAATCCAGGCTTCTCTACTCACAGTAGAAATCTAAACTTAATCATTTACACTGTAAAAACTGTAACTGTAAATAAGATTTAAAAAAAAAAAGTAAGTTTAATTCAACATGTTATCTGTAATCTCTTTGCGTGAGTGAAAATTGTTTCTATGCCCATTTTTTATGTTTATGCTACAGTTAATCTTTCAAAAAACACTAATAATTCAATAACACCATCAAATACTGTACATTATAGTATTGTGAAATTATTTTGGATCACTTAAAAATAACTGAATTTAATTGTTAATGTATTTTAGAATAAATATAAACAAACTAGTATAATTTATTGGTTATCTACTACAGGTGCATCTCAAAAATTAGAATATCATGGAAAAGCTCTTTATTTTTAGCAATTTAATTCAAAAAGCAAATTTCTTATATTCCAGATTCATTGCACACAAACTAAAATATTTTATTCTGATGGTTACGACTTACAGCTTAAAAAAGTATAATATTACATTTTGAGCTTGATTAGTTTGATTATTTTTGAGTATAAATACTGGGTACCTCTTGGGCTAGTTTAGAACATGCAACCACAATTATAGGAAAGACTACTGACTTGACAGTTGTCCAGAAGACAATCATCAACACCCTCCACAAGGAGGGTCAGCCACAGAAGGTCATTGCTGAAAGGGCTGGCTGTTCACAGAGTGCTGTATCAAAATATATCCATAGAAAGTTGACTGGAAAGAAAAAGTGTGGTAGGAAAAGGTGCACAAGCAACAGGGATGACCACATGCCTGGGAAGATTGTCAGGAAAAGCCGATTCAAGAACTTGGGAGAGCTTCACAAGAAGTGGACTGAAGCCGGAGTCAGCGCATCAAGAGTCACCACACTCAGACGTCTTCAGGAAAACATTCCTAGAACCAAATCACTCCTGAACCAGAAAAAAAAAAAAAAAATGTCAGAAGCATTTCACCTGGAGTAAGGAAAAAAAAACTGGATAGTTGCTCAGTGGCCCAAAGTCCTCTTCTCAGATGAAAGTAAATTTAGCATTTAATTTGGAAATCAAGGTTTGGAGTCTGGAGGAAGACGAGATTCACAGAATCCAAAGTTCAGGGTGAAGTTTCCAAAGACAGTGATTTGTGGATCTGCTGGTGTTGGTCCATTGTGTCCGAAGTCAATGCAGCCATCTACCAGGAGATTTTGGAGCACTTTATGGTTCCATCTGCTGACAAGCTTTATGGAGATGCTGATTTCATTTTGCATCAGGACATTAGCACCTGCCCACAGTTCCAAAACCACTTCTAAGTGGTTTGATGACCATGATATTACTGTGCTTGATTGGCCAGCCAACTCACCTGACCTAAACCTCACAGAGAATCTATGGGGTATTGTGAAGAGGAAGATAAGTAACATCTGACAAACAATACAGAGGAGCTGAAGGCCGCTATCAAAGCAACCTGGGCTAAAGTGACGCCTCAGCAGTTCCACAGGCTGATCGCCTCCATGCCATGCCACATTGAAGCAGTAATTTGTGCAAAAGGAGCCCAAACCATTGACAGCATAATTAAACCTGCTTTGGAGATATTGAACATTTCTGTTTTGTAAATCTTTTTTTGATTGATCTTTGAGAAAGTATTCAAATTTTCCTAAGCTGTAGGTTTAGGGGCGGGGTTAGGTGCAGGTCATTCATACAAATTTAATAAAATTTTACAACTTGTAAAATATCAACAATTTAGCAAAAATCGGATTCAAAAAAATCGATCAAGATCCTAACGGTCTAATCAGATTCAATGATCTATGCTAAACTAAGCTAAAAGTGCTAATGCCAGACCCGGAGATCAGATGTATGGATTAGAAAATGGTAATATCAACTGTTTATCTCTAGGGGCGTTGGAATATTAACCTATTTTCAAAAAAAGTGGAGTGTTCCTTTAAGCTCAAACAGCCAAATTGGTTTTGAAGAGGAGTAAAATAAATAGGAAAGTATTAACATACATTCTGAAATTTCTGTTTGAAATCTATATTGTTATAAACTAATATCTGAAAGAAAAAAAACAAAACAGTAGTACTGCATTCCAAACACAGTCTAAAATTACCAAAAGCAAAATTAACAATCAATTTTAGAAAAGCAGAAGAGTATGCACATCAAAAAAGTTGAAGAACGGTTGAAGAAACAGGGCTTCTCTTACACAGGTTCTAAACATCTCGTGCAACAGTGATTTATTCAGTGTGTTTAAATCTGGTGTGAGATCTTTTCAGTTGGGATGTGCTCAGAGCTGTTTGTTGAAATGCCGCTGTGAGTAACGGTCCTCAGGGAACCAAGCCAGGAGGCACAGGCACCTGCGCCCACCTGTAACTAATGAGCTTAAATGACTGGATCCTACCGAGGAATAACAGTCCATTTCTGGCACGTCAAAAATTTCGGTGCAATCTCGGCTAAATGTGAAGGTTAGACTATTTATTGGAGTAGACATCAGGGTCTCTCAACTCATCTAAGCAATCAATGCACACAAATCAATGTCCATTAAACACATTAAAAAAAATCAAATTTTAGCTTTAAAGAGCTGCAAGTAAGACAGAGTCATTGTTTATTCTACGAGCAGACATTTCACGGAAAAGGGAGCCACTGCAATCAAGGTTATTTGGCTAAAAGCCGACACAACAATGCGTCACGTTGACAGAAGGTATTTATTGTGGTGTCAAGAATGTGCTATAAATTTAGATAAATGAAATGATGCTGCAATATTTTACTATGACAGGTGATTTTCACTTGGCTAGTACAGGGCAGTACCGCTTTGTTCTTTTATTCAAAGAAAGCATACGCTGGCTAAGATGGTTGTTTAATTTCACTGATAAGGAAATTGAAAAAGCTGAAAATGTTTTTTTTTTTTATGTCAAAATGAGGATTTATGGTCACACTTTATTTTAAGGCTGTCATATGATTAACTTACTATGTTGTGTATTTTCAACAGTTTCAATATGAAAAATAACTTTCACATTGATTCAATGGATTTATTGCTTTTGGGGGAAAAAAAGTACCATGTATTTATTTCATTTTGGGGGAAAAAATAATAAATTTTTAAAATACATTTTTGAAAGTCTAATTCTGTATTTGAATTTGTAATGTTATTATAACCTAAAGATGCTATGTGGAAGTTTGAAACAGAAAAAAAAAAAAAAAAACTTTTCATCTAGCCACTTTCTTGAAAATTATTTTTTACTCAAATTAATCAAAATGGATTTATTGCGTTTTGAAACCAATCTCTTCATATTTAAATAAATCATGCAACATGATTTACTAAGTTTTGCAGTAGTCTATTTACTGGTATTTGCGCCATTATTTACCGCCCCAAAAAAAGCATGTCTTAACCCATTTTGCGCTTGACATGGCTGTGATTGTTGCTGCCAGGAGGAAGCCCACAGAGAACAGAGTGTGGTAGTAGGGAGAGAATTTATTCCACTCATATTAATATATTTGGAATGCCAGAGGAAGACATTATCCAAATATATCCTTATTCTAATTTGCACTACTCTTGGAAGATTGTGTTGGTCATTATGGAAAGGAGATATTGTGTCCGCAGTCTTTAATTTGCACATTGTCAGAAGATCACCCACAGAACTTTCCACTCCCATTGGCACTTTTATTGTATTGCCTTGTTTAGTAAATCTGACCATTAATTACTCCAAACACACACCATTACAAAAGCACTGATGTGTTTAACTTGGATTCTGAATTCATTACAAGTAATGGAGCCTTGATGTGTGTGTGTGGTTATATGAAGAGTTTGGTTCCAAAGCGCAATAATAATTTTTTTTTTATTGAGTTTCCGTCAAAATCAGTATTGTTTCTTGTTGGTATTGAAAAGTCAATTAAAAATTTTAGGCAAAATGTGTTATTCGCAGAGTTATTAGGTCATGTTTTCTTTCTTTTTTGCTAAACCATGACAAACGTCAGTGTCCCTTTATTGCAGAATGTGATATATCCTCTCAACCAATCACAGCACACCATTTCATGCACTGTAAACTGTAACAACCAATCACAGCCCACTATCCCACGACCTCTAGACAGTAACGGCGGTGTTCTTAATACACTCTGCTTCTTAGTTTTACTCATCTACCTTGTACTTTTTGATCGACAAACAAGGGCTGCACGATAAATCGCATGTGATTGTCATCCGCATCTCGTCAGTAAAGCAAGTTCTTTGATTAATAATACCGGTAAGTCTCCATCACATGCTTTTAGATGGAGCGACATTTAATACACAGAGCCGTAGATCACTAACTGCGTTTACATGGACCCTACTAATCCGATCGTAATAGGACTAGAAGCACAATCAGAATAAAAAGTCACGTAAACAGGTCAATCGGATTGAATTGGCCAGATCTGACTTAAAATTTAGATCGGATTTTAAGTGGTGGTTTATTCCTTTTGTAATCTGACCGAGAGGACATGTAAACACTTGATCAGATTGAAAGCCGAAACTGGAAAGTACTGTGCATGTGCAGTGACATAACAATAGAGTAATGATGTATGACGAGCGGAAAGAGCTATTCTTCCTGGTGAAGTGTCATAAATGAGTGTTTAATCATCATAAAACACCCCTTTTCACTCAACGTCTGTGAAGTGGAGCAGGAAAACATCCCACCAGTCCTTGTTTAAGACTTTTTAAGCTGTTTGGGTGCAGAAAGGGGCACTTTTACTGTTTTATCATGTCGGCAGTACTGCACAACAGTTAATGTGCTGGTCGTCACCTAATTAGAACCCAATAGATGAATATCAAGTGTGCTTTTTAAAACAGTATGCGACAACAGCGGGGAAACTCTGCATATTCATGCAGTATGCGCATGTCAAAAGAATAAATCCGACCAGAAGCTTGTAACATATAAATGCAAATAGCAATCCGATCACTTTATTCAGCGTTCATGTAAACACTACGTTCGGATTCGTCAATCAGAATGAATTCATTCCAATGGAAGCAAAAAGTGTCCATGTAAACGTACCTATATCGCATTCTTTAGATGAATCACATTCGATTATGAACACAATATTGCATAGCTTGACAGTGTGAGTGTTTTTATAAATGCCATTTATGTTTTTGCTAGTACAGCACAAAGCACTAGTCAACTAAATGATTGTTGCATGGTAAAGATGAATGCACTTTCGGAAGTTGAATGTAAGGGAAATGTCATTTTGGAATTTCTGTGTTCTAATGTGATATTGTTGTTCATGTTCTTGTTCATGATGAAATTTTCTTTCATTGGTGTAATTAATTTATACCATTAACAAGATGACCCATTGAATTCATCTTGGGAGCGATTACCGATGAATGTATTTTTTGAAACAACAATAGTGGTTTTCATCTTGCCACTTTCTCTGTAAAGAAAATACATTTTACTATAAAGATAGATAGATAGATAGATAGATAGATAGATAGATAGATAGATAGATAGATAGATAGATAGATAGATAGATAGATAGATAGATAGATAGATAGATACCTGTAGATAGATAGATAGATAGATAGATAGATACCTGTAGATAGATAGATAGATAGATAGATAGATAGATAGATAGATAGATAGATAGATAGATAGATAGATAGATAGATAATGTCTCGAATAGACATGTTTCAATAATGTTCACTTTTAGTGATTTTCTAAAGTCTTTATGCATCTGTAGCAGCAGCTGTATGACGCAACATCACTCAGTTTCATCTCCAGACTACAAGAAGTAGTTTCAATCACAGGTTTACTTTGCCTGGTCAGTGGCTGACATTAAAATGTTTATGTTTATGATGTTCTGGCGATGCGTTTTATCTTACACACTGAGATGTGGTGGTCATGTTTGAACTGGCTTAATGAAGATTCATTCTTGCCCGGAAAAAACCTCGAAACATCTGTTATGCGAGCATTTTATGTGGTTTTCGTTATATAAATTTGACAGTCAGCAGGTAAATTAATATAAATTACACTTCCATAATGGGATAAAAAATAGGGCCTAAAAGATTTTATTAATATGGCCAATGAAAGGTGTTCGAAATTTTCTTTAAAAATCTCAGAAGGTTCTTAGCTTTTTGGATACAGCCAAGAAGGTCAAGGTCATTAAATTAATACTTAAAATGCTTTTTAAAAAGTAATGAAAGTGTACTGTATTCATAGAAAAAAGTGCCAAGAAAACTTGATACAAAATCTGATAATGCAATGTATAATTTGCAAAGATTTTTGCCCATACTAACAAAGCTTTAAATGTCTTGATACTTCATTGTACTGTACATAATATCATGACAGCACAATCCTTTCAATGTTTTATGGCAAGACACATAAAATAAGTTAACATTAAAGAAGATATCAAAGGTGCCCTTCAGTAGAATTACCTTTTTAATGATAGTTGGGTGTAAGCACCATTCCAAACATTATAGACTCTGCTGACATATAGGAAGGTCATTCTTTATCCATTCATTTCATATTTGTTGAGCTCTGCAATTCATGCAGATTGCAATTTCATGGGTCAACGTTCTGTGTGCTCGGATTACAAAAACTAAGCAAATGTGCTTCATCACTGGAAGCAAAGGGATCTTTTTAGCTATTTAACTTTGATTTAGTTCAAATGACTGGAAAGGGAATCAGTATTCGACATTTAGCACTGGATTCTTTCAGTGACATGGGAGGTTTATGGGAAAATGGATGTTTAAAACCCTTACTTTAGAAACGGAAATAAAAAAGCAATCAGATAAGAGGCCAAAAGATTTTGTTTTTGAAAATGAGATCAAAGCATGCTGCAATAGATATATCCAAACACTGTCTTCTCTTTTCCGAGCTGAAATAAGATGAGGCTGTTTGCATTAGAATTTAGTACATTAAGTGGAAAGGGCTTGATTTCAATTAACATTATCGACTGGCATTTGTTTGCCCCCCTCCATGCACCATTTATCCTCAATTACTGACGACACACAGAGCTGACTGGAATAGTCAGCGAGACGAGTGGCTTGTGGGAAGGTTTCTGCGGCTCTGTTACCCAGATTTCCTGTCAACAGGTAGGCATTGTGGAAGTCCTTCATTCCCAGTCCGACGATGTGGATGAACTCTTCAATGACGTGCATGAGCTCCACAGACCCCGGGTAAATCTGGGAAAAAAGAAACATAGGGCACAAAGGAGAGAAATGTTACTCACCTGCAACACAATTACAAATCTGAGGGATTTTAGATGGATTTGAAATTCATTTATATTTAATTACAAGAAACTAAAGAAAACTTTTGGTGTTAAATTGGAAGGTTTAAATGGTTATAGCTAAAAGATGAATAAAATGATATAACGAATGACAGACAAAGAAAAAACTATGAATGATAGAACAAACTTGAACAAACATTAATAAAACAACAGAACAGAATGAAAGAACAAACTATGGATGGCTGAATGGATGGAAGATGATAGATAGATAGATAGATAGATAGATAGATAGATAGATAGATAGATAGATAGATAGATAGATAGACAGACAGACAGACAGACAGACAGACAGACAGACAGACAGACAGATAGACAGATAGATAGATAGATAGATAGATAGATAGATAGATAGATAGATAGATAGATAGATAGATAGATAGATAGATAGATAGATGAGCCTAGTAAAGGCACATTGACCAACTCTTTCGAAAGGAGACTATAAAGACTTTTTAAAGGGCACTTCCTCTGTATCTCATACGTTAGAGCCTTGCATCCTGTCTGCTGAGTCCTTCACAAAGACAAACTCATGCAGCAGAGTGATTGTGCAGGGCTCAGAGCCTCTCTGGTGGACCAGCCATCAGTGTCAGAGCAAATGCGGTGGAGGATTTCAGGCTCACCGCCCTCCCGGTTCCACAGCCTCAGCCTGTCATAGCACCTGCTCTCTTGCAGTTAATAGCATCACTATTCAGGTAACTGAACTTGGCTATTTACATCTGCCATCAGATTTTTATAATTTGTTAATGATTTTAGCATGAGCCAACAATATTCAGTGAAATTTTTACAGAATTTAACCTTTGTTAGTAAAATTTAAAAAAATGTATTGTTCATGTTAGCTCACAATGCATGAAATAATGCACATATTTTAATACAATTTCATTAATTAAAATAGTAATCATAAAATAGTAAAATAAAATAAATTAGAAATGTTGCCTAGGCATCTAAATGAGATAAAATGTTTAAGCTGAAGTACTAAAATTACTAAACGTGAAAAAAAAGCAAAAACTAATAATAATAAAATAAAACATAAAATTACTAAAAAAAAAAAATTATGAAATTGAAAATATAAAATATAAAAGCTAATTAGATATGTAAAAGAAAAAAAAGAAAGAAAAAAAACTATAATACATTATAAATAATAAAATAACTCTGCTCTGTTTGCTATAGTAGTTTAATTAAGACTTTCACATGCCAAGTTGTCTTAACTCTTTTACTCAGCAGATTTACAGTATGGATTTACATGCCATATGACAATGTGCTTCCTATTTCTCTCATCTCATTAGCATCTGAACCCCCTCTCCTCGTGACAACAAACAGAGCACAGAAAAACATTGCCGCCAATCTGAAAAAGTAAAAAATACTGATAAATAAATAAAAACATGGGTACAGAAAAAGAGCACTGAGTGACATTTCATAATTAGCACCCTTAGTGAGGTGCAGAAACAGGGCGATAAAGTCACATATCTAATAATCCTCTTGGCAGGAGTCAGACTCTGCATTCGCATGGGGGCCGATCTTGGGCCAAGCCAATCAGACAGGCTGCAGAGAGGGAGAGAGATGCTGAGGGCACGCAGGCAGATCAGCCCATCCTCCCTCGTTCAGACTGCTGGGGGACAGCAGAGAGCATCCCTCTCCATGGCAACAGCGCTGGGCTGCTGAAGTGTGCAGGGAAGACAGCAATGCGGGAAATGGCCGAGGTTGACGGCCATTAGATGAACCAGCACTGTTTTTGCACTGAGTAACATGCAAATACAGTACATTTTGTGCTGTCATATATATTCTCTGCTGTCATATTAATATTTCTTGTCCTGTTGTACTCTTCTGCCATTTATATTTCAGCCATAAGTATATCCAACTAGTATGTACTGTATGAACGTAGCACATTTGCACCAAAATACCAAGGCAACTGTCTTTGCTAACAGAAACACACCAAAATAATATTACCTATATATCTATATTTATATATATATATATATATATAAAGTTTGTGTTATAATTTTTGTATTATATTAAATGTATAGTTATGGCTTTTATAATATAATATATAATTATTTTAATTAATATTAATATTTTATTTTGTTTATTTATATAACTCACTATAAATCTTCTACTTTACAGATTAGGATCCATTATACTCTACTTTTAAATGCAACTTCCTAAATAAATAAAATATTTTTTTTCCAGAAATAAAATTATAAATATAATACATTATGTTTTTATTTTTTTAATTTTTTTTATTTAATATATGGTATAATATATTACAAAAGCTATTATTATCATATATTTAACTAACTTCTACTGTTACATTTTTATTTGTATTTTATTTGTATATAATATAATATAATATAATATAATATAATATAATATAATATAATATAATATAATATAATATAATATAATATAATATAATATAATATAATATAATATTACTCCTTTGCTATGGATGGATGAGAAAAAAAATTTGACATACAATATATATATATATATATATATATATATATATATATATATATATATATATATATATATATATATATATATATATATATATATATATATATATATGTAAGTCTCTGTCTGTGACCAATATTTACGGAGCTTTGATGATTAATTATCCGAAAAAGTAAAAAATAGTTCAAAGTTAACTATTTAAAAGAACAGCTTAACATAAGTCACAATCGTTACCGCCTTAAACTATTATTTTAGAATAAATGTTAAATGCTTAAAGTGTTTGGGTTTTCATGTTTGTATAATATGTATAATAATATGTTTGACAAAACATTTTTATATATATTTTTATATGTATTTACTATTATCCTATGGATTAGGATATGAAATAAAATGTATCCCACTACTATCTAAAAGCAAACAACACCATCAGTTAAAGTAACTAATGAAGCTGACTCTAAAGAAGAAGACAAGACAGACAGAGAAGACCAAATCCTGGGTGATCTTTAAACGTCAGGGCTTTCTAAGGTCAATCATTTGACAGAGCTGGTGGAAACCGTCTCAGATGTCCTTTAATGAATTTGAGGAGCTTGAAGATCCAATCTGTGATAAAGCAGAGGAGGAACGTGAATGGAAAACGGGAGTCCCCTCTGCTCTGGGGACAGATTTAACCAAGCAAAACTCTTCTGGCAAAACAAGCAACCGGCTATGTGACCTGATCTCCGAACACACTCCTGACTGAAAAACATATTACATTCCTTTAAAAGCCTTGTGACACTACCCTACTGTAAATTCTTGTAAAGGGCTAATTCGGTTGACACACAGCACCCCAATTCGCTCAAGGACACGTTTTACCAGAAATCGGGAGATAAACATTAGACGAAGGAGCTCCAAAGCAGCTTACGCTTGACAGACAGTAACATTACCACTGTCTGCTTAAGAGGCATTACCAGTTCAGGCTTAAAGGAAAGAAAGAAACAATTTAAGACACGCAATTTGGTTCAATGCAATAATAATGCAGTTGGAGAGTCTCTGCAGAACATTCAGCCTGTTCAAGTTCAAATCCCTCAGGCTGCTTTTAGACTGTCTCTCTGAGAGAAGTGAGAGTGAGAGAAGACTGCTGACGGAGGGCATGAGAGCTGGACATATGCTGCCAATGCTGCTGCCACCAAGTGGCTGCAGTGGATATTGCAAACGTCCTTCCACCAATAAGAACAGCAGGGAAGCTCAGTATTTGGCAGAGAAGGTTTGATTTGACACAGCCCTACCTGTGGCAACAGGCACCTCTTTGACCTGACACTTACCTAAAGCATCTGCACCGGTGATTGCAATCGATTTGCTGAAGGCTCATCACACAATATACAGCCTCAGAGTGACACACAACACCAGATACTCTCTGCGATGTGACTATAATAAAGCAATCTCGACCCCAACGCTTCAAAAAGCACCCGTTCACAATGTTCAGACCCACCTGTTGCGCGTCTTCCCATTTTTCTCTGTTCTCCTCTTCCAGGAGATTGCTGATGATCTGAAAAAAATTCTGTAAAGAGAAGAAATTGCATTTAGTAAAACGCAGCTGTCACAGGAACAGGCTGGTAACATTATTTTTGATAAACAGTTGTGATCTCATTTCAGTCAATATGCTTTGGAAGTTTATATAATACATTGTGTTCAAATGTTTACATATACTTTGCAGTATTTGCAAAATGTGAAAAATAATAAGGATCATACAAAATTCATGTTATGTTTTATTTAGTACTGACCTGAAAAAGATTGTATTATTATTATTATTTTTTTTTTTTTTTTTACAAAAAATATGTTTACACAGTATTGTGCTCCAGAAAGAAAAATTATGTATTGAGTCTGGAGGTGAAAACTTCTGAGCAGAATAAAGATGTGTAAATTTTTAATATTTTGGCAGTTTAACAGTTCAGGATAAACAAGGGACTCGTGAACAACTATGAGAAAAAAGAAAAGAAAAAGAAAAAACAGCTCTGGCTCATCCAAATAACAGGATTTATTTTCAGGATTTAAGAATCAGTCATATGTATACTTTTGAACTGGGTAATTTTTATAAATTCAACTATTATTTTTTCTACTGGACTATATGTAAACATCTTTTATGTGAAATATCTTATTCAAGTCAGTACTAAATCCAAAAAAAAAAGCATGTATTTCGATCCCTCTTATTTTGGTAAAATAATTAACATTTTGCTGATACTGCAAAGTGTAAACTTTTGACCACAACTGTATAATTTATACAGTTTGAAAAGAATACATTTCAAGAGAAATCTGATATACATACATTATTTTTGTTTATGCCATTAAAGAATTTAATGCATTATAAGTCATTTTAAAACGTGCATATAAAAGTTGGATATGGGTGTTGAAAACATTGTGCTTTTTAAAGTTAAGAATATATTAAATTGCAACCATTTTCATTAAAAAAAAACAGGATATTGAATTTGAAAAGTGAAATAAAAAATAAAAAAACATAATAGATCATTTTTATTTATTCCTTTAAAGAATATAATGCATGATATAAAACATGGATGTGGTTGTTGATCATGTGTTTTAAAGAACTGTGCTTTTAATGGAATATAAATGTATTAAAACTGCATGATAATTAAGGCTTTAATTAATCATTACAACATTAAAAACAAATTCTGAGATGTGTTATAAGCTGCTATGAATGACTGAATTCATTCAGAATAAGATTTAATGTTTGTAAATCATTGCACTGCATTCACAGAATTGTCAAGGAGTACGTACCATAACAGATGGGTAATGTTTAATGAATTTGCATAATAAAACACTTTTTGCAACCTTAATTTTTATATTATGAAGTATTATAAAAGCAATAATGTACTTAAGGTTGTGGTATTGTGAGAATTTTGCAGTGACTGTATTCATTAAAATAGCATGGCCTCTTTTACCTACTGCTTAAGTATATTAAATTGACTTAAAATTGATATTTTACCTAGTCCTGGAAAACTAGAAATGTTCATATCTGGATTGTCTGAGGGGAAAAAAAACTACTCAGTGTTCCCTGAAAAGGCAATGATGAAGAATCTACCCTACATTTCAAAAGTCTAAACAAACAGTGTCTCTGGGAATTACACCGAGGATCACAGCACTGATTTACAGTGAGATGATGGGAAATGTCCAGCGGTCTCGTCTCTAAAACGCACCTGGGGTTTCCTGCTGCTTTCAATTCAGGGATTGGTTGATCACTCAAATGTGCACAGAATTAAAGGGGAAGAACAGAGAATTTGAAAGAGCTTGGGAGAGCTGTCTGGAAAGAGAGCTGATGTTTGCTGCGGTGACTGGGCTGAATGAGATATCCAGCTGGACATGTGCCTGTCTTTTTTTGTTTGCTGCTCTGCCTCTGTGCCATGAAAGGCAGGAGAAAGGCAGTGTCTTGGCTCCGGCACGCTTGTTTTATACTTGAATGCTTATGCTCCCTCTTGTGGTAATGTGTCCACTTAAACACAGCATTAATACATTCCAAAACACACAACCCACTCCGGCACACATGCGTGGGGAGGAGGGGCCACACCGGTTCACATCAGGGCCTAGATAAATCTTCCTACACCAACCCGACACACACACACACACATACACGCACAAAATCACATTACACTCCATATTATGTAAACATACTCAGATTCTCACAAAAAGGTCATGAGAAAAATCGGTTTGTTTCGGCATTGGGAAGGTTATGACATGGCTTTGAGATAGAATGATATAGACTTAGTGACTATCTCCTATCAGCAGCTGGCACACAGTGTTACAATCCCATAAGCTCTCTGTGAGGGGCAACAGCACCAAAATATGTATCAGTCATGGTCCCAAGTAGTGACACTGCCATTTTGAAGGTGCTGTAAGTGATTTAGCGCCATTTCGCCAACTTCACCCAAATGCCTGGAATGTCTGGAGAGACCTGTCAGTACTCCCATTCATCTCAATGGCAGTTCCTTGACTTGTATGTCACCCTATAGAAACACGTGACTGGCATGCTGCTTTCTTTGCTCACAGGCATTCAGTTCTGGAGATATGCATTTTAGAGCCATGTGACTAATCATTCTGGTGGAAAATAATGTCATGACAGCTCTAATCAGCTGATGGCTCCATAAGAATGCATACAGTCCCAAGTCCTTCACTAGCGTCTATCCTGAGTTGTGATGTCAAAGACAGCAAAGACAGAAAAATACAGTTGCTCTAAATGCTTTCAATAGCCCTCGAAAATCATATAATGAAATATTCCCAATTAATTTTACCATTCAAACATTTGGGGTCTGTAAGATTTTTAATGTTTTTGAAAGAAGTCTCTTATGCTCAACAAGGCTGGATTTATTTGATCAAAAATACAATAAAAACAGAAATAATGTGAAATATTTTCTGTGATGCCAAAGCTGAATTTTCTATTATCCAGTCATCAGTGTCACATGCTACTTCAGAAATCATTATAATATTCCTATTTGCGGCGCAAGAAACATTTCTTACTATTACCACAGTTAAAACAAATTGTGTTAGAAACCATAACACATACATTGAGGAATAGAAAGTTCAAAAACAGCATTTTGAAAAAAAAAAATATTTACATTCTAACAATATTTTGTAACATTATAAAAGTCTTTTGATTGATTTAATGCACTCTTGGTGAATAAAAGTATTCATATCTATGTGTGAAAATTACTGACTCCAAAATTTTGAATGGTAGAGTATTTGCTGTTTGTAAAAAAAAAAAGAAAAAATATCTGATGTCTTGTAGTGCAGGAATGTTCTGTGTGGTATCACTTTCAACCTGCATTACTGACATTCAAGACCTAAGATACATTTAACACAAATTAAAACATTTACAAGATGGATTTAATCAATGAGGTTAGCAAGAAATGAAATTATTTTCTCTTTTACCTGAACATCATCAGAAGAGGGTTCATAGCTGGCCCTTTTGAAGGTTTCTGTGACGTTTCGAAGAATCTCCACTGAAGAGAGAAGGTCACCTGCATAGAAATTGCGTCTTTGGGTGAGGTCCAGGAGGACCTTCGTAACCTGCGACATGCCATCTCCTGCCAGATTCCTCTGACCTTTAGCAAGGTGCCCCTGGACCTAAAGACAGACACAGGGAAAGAGACTGGGTTCTGTGTGCCCTTCAAAGACTGTAACACTAACACAAAGTTGTAATATAAAGAACTACCATTAATTTTTAAAGGTGAAGTGCGTAATTCCTCAAGCAACATTAAACGCAACTGTTGAAAAACCATGCATAAGTCACGCAGGCATGATGTTATACACACTGACTCGAGAAAGAGGCTAAAGAGCGTAGACAGAAGAGTGTGTGTGTGTGTGTGTGTGTGTGTGTGTCGGTCAGGTTTTGCCTGCACTGTGAAGAAAAAAGCCCCCATCAGGATAGTAAAACCTGATTGCAGACCTCCTAATAAAAAACAATAAATAATGCCTTAATTAAATTTTTAAACGGCAAAAAGGTGTGAGAGCTAGAGGATAGAAAATATCATTACCTCAGTATAAAGCTAATTCGAGACGATGGAAAGTCCCCACCATGCTTTTGTGTGTGGGTTGGTGTGTACCTACTTAACCATATTTTGGGGACAAATTTGAACCCCAAAATTAACAAAACCTGACAAAATCGCCCAGACACCTCCATTTGAGGATGTCCTCATTTGTAAAACTGGCATAAAAATAAAGTAAATAAAGTAGGGTTAGGGGTAGGGGTGGGTTTAAGTTAAAAAGAGTATAACTATCTGTATATAGAAACAATAGAAGTCTATGAAATGTCCCCATTTAGATAGCTAAGTAAATATGCGTGTGTGTGTGTTTGTGTGTGTGTGTGTGTATGTGAGAAACACCCAAAAGCTTGGAAATAACCCAACTTATTGCATTTGAGAAAGAGTCAAATAAGAGGAACCTGAAAACAAGAACGAAAATCATTCATTCGTGTCGCGCAGGTGCGTTCCCAGAAAAAGCTCCAGTGAAGCTGGAACAACCATCTCCAAGATTTTACAGGAAATTAGAGCGAGTCCTCCATTAGAGCGGGGTCTCAAAAACTGCAATACAAGCGGTTTAATTTGCCTTTCCGATGATAGCAGTTTATCTTGCAGACCTGTGTGGTGGTCTGCATTGCCGGGTGGGAAGGGAATGGGTGGAAATAGTTTGGGTGATCGTGACGACTGCAGGGGTAATTTATGGCACGTCACAAACAGAAACAGAGCACAGGAAGCTGACTTTGCACCTACTGATTGCTGCAAGTATCTGTATTCATTTGCAATGCATCGAGCGTAGCTGGGCTGCTCCCAGTAGGCCACCCCGCGGTGATCCAGTGAGCAGCGTCGACTAGTGGTGCCTGCAAAGAAGGAGGAGGGAGAAAAGAGAGATACAGAGAGGAGGTTTATATTTGTTCTTGTAAGTCTTTTTTTTTTCATTCCACCTGTCAGCCCACACATCTTTCAGGGAGAGGATAAAAGCAAAAGCCTTCATCATCACCTAGATGTGGCGGTTGCCAGATCACATGTGCCTCACATGTGCCACTGCAGTATATGCATACGAACAAACCAAACTGTAATTATGTGCTTTAAACAACTGATTATAATTCCCGCTCACAGAATTACAATGTTAACTGAAACCAGCTGTCATGCACCAATTTGACTTTTTTGTATTTGACGAATGCGAACCGAACCCTGCAACCTGAGATATTTACAAGTCTGCCGCCCACATTTGAGAGCGAATAAACAAATGCACAAAATTCCTCGCCTCCGATCCGTCAGAGCGTGTCCTACACGTATCGTCTCCCATTAAAGACGTTTCCTTGCTTTTGGAACAACCTCATCACACCCACCCGCACCCCTCTATCACATACGTCTTATCAGCTCTCATTCTAACACGGTTCCACCGCCTGCAACCCAGCCAGCAGCGAAACACACTCAGCCCACCTGAGAGACAGCTGCAGCCAGCCGTCTGCCCTCAAGCTGAGGCATCCAAGCAGGGACATCCAACCCACAGATCACAGAAAACTCCCACAGAGCCGGATCAAAGCGGACGCACTCAGAACTCACCATTAAAACACATGCTGCCACAGAGGGGCCTGACCAGATTGAATCTCACACACACATGTCAAGATCACACAAACCTCGTCCAATCACATTTGCGCACAAAATAGGAAAAAGCAAAAGTGAAAAGATCTCATCCTGTACATTTATCGCCAATCATTCTTCTACATCCAAATGTTTGATTCTTGTGACTTTCATTCGTTTTTTATTGGAGTTTAATTTAATTCCTTCCTCATAATGAATGAAGTTTCTCCAGCATTTCATGCTGCTGCCGTTAGATCCCACTCCAGTGCTTTTGCACGACCCAAAATTTCAATGTGAGTTATATGGAAAACAAATATGTAAATGTAAATTTAACTAATTCCACCCACGGGTTGACACACTTTGTCTTTTATGTATAAATGAAATAATTAAATGTAATCAAACCAAAATAAAAAAAAAAAAATAAATTCAAAATTACATTCGGGCCTATGGTGGCAGTCCACCCACATAATGAAATATATCCACAAAAGACATTAATCCATCTATGCACGCATTTGCAGTCAGCCTCTGCTCGCCTAGTTCTAGTTATGCTGGACTGTTCGTTGTTATCTCTGAGTCTGTGCTGCCCGCATTTTTTATTTTTCTTCCAGCATCTGCCATTTCAAGGACACTGTAGTGGCGATGCAGAGCATCTTCACAACAGGAGACAGCAGGAGGTTACAGGATCTCAACAGAGAACAGTACAGCACCTTCTGCCAATTTCAGACCACAATCAGTAAGGCTCACACCTCAGACCAGTCCAGGGAGAGAGGGAGAGAGAGAGAAAGAAAAGGGACACCTTTAGAGTGTATCTCAAAGTAGAATATACCCGATGGAGAAACGGTTTCTATCTTTTTAGATTTTATTCCTTTATGTCTCCGTTGCAGCTTCGCAAAGATGTTGACAAAATGCTGGAGGGTTCAATGGTATGCAAATGACAAAAAATCTTTAGGTACACACAGCATACGGCATTTAAAGGCAGTCACAGCAGTGCTGAATATACTAGTGAGAAACATTTGTCATAGTACCCTTCTGAATTTATGAATAAATTCAACATCATTGAAATAAATGTGCTGCAAAAGAAAAGCTGATCAAAAAAACATAAGCTGTGTTCTTTTTCTGTGACGCAGTTCTATTGCTTCTTTGTGTCTTTTTGTTAGGCTGAGTGCTCTTCAACTGCTGACTATGGTGACTTTTCTTACCCGTGGCATTGGGAGGACACCTGTTGAAGGCCAGTTCCCCAGAGGGAGTTCTTCTCCACAGCATGGACACAGCATAATCCTCAGGGCATATTTCATAAGGAGCTATGGTTCAGGAATAAAAACACACATTTTTTAATTTTTGTAGATCGTTATTATTATTTAAAGGGTATTAGAAAGATGACAAAAAAAAGGATGCTGATGGAGAATGGGGAAATGGATCAGAATATAATCAATTGTACTGTAGTTGCCCACATATAATTGCCAAAACATTTTTGGTCATATGAATGCTGCAATATAATAAAAGGAAATACAACTGTATTTCTAATGCACATATACAATAAAAATAATTTGTGTCAATATAGTGCAAGGTGATGTTAATTTCACATTGTCTATTTATGAATTAATAATAATATTAACAATACAAAATCTTAAAATATTATATTATATTATATTATATTATATTATATTATATTATATTATATTATATTATATTATATTATATTATATTATATTATATTATATTACTGGATTACTGATAATGATACTGGATTGTTTTTAACATACAAATTATATTATAAACTGAAAATCATACATCTCTGGAAATCCTTACTTAAAAATGTTTGTCAAGACAGTCATGTTCCATCTATTTGACCGCAACACTAATTTCAAGCATTTGAGATTACGGGAATGATTAATTCAGTCAACATTATGAGATTCTATAACTGTCCTTATAACAAACCTATGCATGTATGAAAATGCATGTAGATGCATGAACATAAAGCTTTGTTTGCATGGAAATTGCTTCTAATAGATGAGAATAGCATGACATCATTTATGTGACATTAAATATCCATTACTGGTGAAAAGTTTGTTGACCATTCCTCGCTGGAAAATACAATTATGGTATATGTTCATTATTTCTCAAACAAATAATGATTTAGTGCAAAAAAACAAAAAAATGGACATGGATTTCTGAACGGAAAAGATAATTATCCCTGCATCCGTCTCTCATTCAACCCTCTCTGTCCATTCTGACATAATTGACTCTTAGGGCTCAATTATTTGCAGGTTACCTGGGCAACGCTGCTCGCTGCATCTGCGGACCTCCTCCCCGGTGCCATCGCATGGCTGCCCCGTGACCGCCAGCCCCTGGCATATGCGCACCCTCCGCTGCCAACCACCGTCACAGGACTTAGAACACCCACTCCACGGAGCCCAAGTGTTCCACTGCCCATTAGCTGAAAGAGAGATACAGGCGTTGAACAAAATAGTGTGAACACCTACTGTAGAAAATGGGCAATATTTATTTGTTGAAGTGCTTTACCACCATTTACCTTTAATACAGCTTCCAACCTTCTTAGCATAGATTAATACAACTTTTAAATAGTCTCCAGTAGAATTTCATTTATCAGAACAAATGCCAATTACATCAGAATTGTTAGAGGACTGGGAATCAGCTTCTTTCTCTTTTCTCCAAAACTGGCCACAATAATTGAATAATAAGGTATTAAGGGCCAGGGTAGATGTTGAAATTCATTCCAGCTGCACAGATTAAATGATCATGACACTATCATTTTCATACTTTAGCAGTGGTGTCTGTGATTAGAGTTTTAGTGACTGCGGCTCTTTCATGGATGTTGGCATTGTAAATTTTTCTTTGGTCAGTTTTTGTGGAAACAGGTTGTCAGGGTGAATATTGAAGTTTGCTGTCAATTTGCTGCAGTAGTTCTGTGCTGTTTAATGATCTGATATTTGTCTCAGCTTTACGAGCGTGAGGGTGCCCTGCAACTGGGATAATAATTTTCCTCACTTTGCCAGTCCTGAAACACATTTTATGGTAAAGTTTTAAAAGGCTTCAGAAAATTTTATGGGCATCTAATGAACGGGGTTAAATCTTGTTTCTTGCCATTGCAAAGGGAAACATGAAAAAAGACAGATGTTGCCCTCAGCTGTGCTATAAATGATGCGTGAGAAAGGACATGTTCACCTGTAAACTAGCATTTACCTGTGCTGAATGTACACTAGTGTTCAAGGACACATTTACATTAACATTTAGACTATGTGGAGGCTGCTGGAATGTTATTCTGAAATCAATAAATATGGTCAAATCATATAAAAGCACTGAGAGATAAAGTATTTGACCTCTACGGAGCTTCATAAAAAATCTTTTAATCAAGCCACCTCAATATAAATGTCAAATGGTCCAGTTAAAAAAAGGGTTAATATCTGAACTTGTATAAGCATTCAAGCAAATAAATATTCTACCACTCATGGCAAAAATGTCTCATCCTCAGTCTATCTATTATCACAGGTGTAAAGCTTCTCTTAAATGACCTTCAGCTATACAGTAAGCAGATTTGCATTTGCATTTGTTTGTCAAAATCTATGCCAACTGAAATAAGTATAAATAATTTTGACCCTTTTTGATAGTTCTGAAATGTCACAATGTGTGATTCCAAAATTATATTTTTATAAAAAAATCATAAATAAAATAAAAGTAAAAATATATAACGTTATCTTTTGTAGTTTTGACTTTTTATCTCACATTTTTATCAAATATATCACAACTTCATGGTTAAATATTTGCAAGAAAAACATAAAAAATATAAAAAAATACAGCTAACTAATACAATAAAACACAATGAAAACATGATAAAATCATAAAAAAACATGATTTTAAAAAATGTGAAAACAACAACAACAACAAAAAAATCTGTTTTAGCAAATAAACTCGTCATATAGACATTTCAGATGTGAACTCTGGAAAATAAATAGTTAATGTAACATAAAATTTTTACCAATCCAATGCTCTGTGGTATAGGCACATGATAAACATCAACTTCTTCCATTTTAACTTTGATGCTACAATATAGCATGTCTCACCATGTAAGCAGCTTCTCACTGAGACTCTCTGTTATCATGAACCATGTAGAGCAAGAGTCTTACAGCTTACAAGCATCATGCTGAGGGGCCCCAGTGTGTTTTAAAAAAATACCTGCCAGGCATACTGAGTATGCGTTCTCAAGCAAGACCCACTGCTATGGTCTATCAACACAGACTTGAGCTAATGCTTGACATACAGTATATAGAAGAGGCGCCTTTACCGTTGATATGATATCATACTGTAGTTACCCTAGGATCAAAGAAATCAAAGTTTTATGACCATTTTTCCAAATCTGATGCTATATTATAAAATATGACATTAATATAAAAAATATTTTTTTGAAAGTACAGACATATTTTTTAGCAAATACACACATTTTTTTCTGTCCTTTATGCATTGGCATATTCTATTCATATTTTGAGAGAAAAAAAACATGGCCACAGTGCATACATTTTTTCGTGAAGTGTATAAAAAATGAACCAATGGCTTGGCAGAACTGCACGAGTCTATGGTGACAAAGAATGGGCACGGCATCTGGATATATAAGCGGGCGTCCGCCACAGGATTCTCAGGTTACTTCGACTGAAGCAAACCTATTCGCTTTACTGACGCTAGTGCCAGAAGCTGAGCAGTCTTCAGCGATAGTGACTGAATGTTGGTAGACTGTAGTGGCTCAAAAGCACAGTGGGAAGTTACCATGAAGGTATGGTTAGGGGACGCCGTCTTAAACGGCGCTGGGCGAGGACAATGGCAAGGGGGTAGGGTCGGTCATCGAGCCCAACAGCTACGCTGCATCTGAGGCTGTTAATTTCATGCTTTTATCAAGCAGCTTGTGCTCACTTCCCCTAAATGAGACCAGGTCGCTCACACACTGGCAGAGGGATGCTGATCAGACCCTCTCTGGGGGGAGGGGGAGGCACATGGGATCTGAGCCGATGTGAGCTCACTCACAGCCGGACGCTCGAGTCCTCTCCCCCGAAAACAGGAGGGTGCGAGGAGTGGAGTTGCTCTCTGAAAAGAAAGTGATCTGCGAGCGAAGAGAGGTGGGACTGAAGTTCTCACAGTGAGAACATTCAGTTCCCGAAAGGGCAGCTTCCATGTAGGATTTCCCCAAACAGGAAACGCACTCATTGTGGCCGTCATCGGAGTGCAGGGTATACGCACTAATAACCCGCCATTTGCAACAACGGCAATTTGATCTTTTAGTAAGCTCTTTTAGAATTGCCGGATGGCGGCAGGGGAAAAGGACCAGAACTGTTGCGTCCCTGAAGCAGCGGGAAAGCAGGTCAGCCATGCTGAGAGGTCCCAATTCATGCTGCAAAGGTGTGTCAATGGCGAGCAGGCTTCGAATCAGCATTGAGCATAGTTGTCGCTAAAGGAGAAGAAATCTGAGAATCCTGTGGGGAACGCCCACTTATATAGCCAAATGCCTTGCCCATTCTGACGGGCTTTGTCGCCATAGGCTCGTGCAGCTCCACTGCCAAGCCATTGGTTTGTTTTTTATTTGCAGTTTCACTGCATGATTGAAAAAAGGCTTCAGTTCAGGTGAAAAAAAGCTTTTTCCCATAGCGTCTTACAACCCAGTACAAGTGTAGTATCGAAGGGGACCAGGTTAATGCTAACTTACCGTATAGCCTACAAAAATATGTATTCACTGCAGTGCTCTATAATAAACATGTTTATCAAATGATTCATGGGGTTATTAAAACTGTCCTACTGCTAAAAGGTATTTATTTTTCTCCTCTTTGGATTTTCAAGAGAGATTTCCCTTAAAAAATACTGGAAGAAAAATATACACCTAGATTTTGCTTTAAGTTAATGAGATTTAGAAGGATCCTGAGTCATACCTGTGCATTCAGGGTTGGAGCATTCTCTGCTCTCCGCCCAATGTCCTCTGCACTCAGATCCCCCATGAGCAGCCGCTGAGCACTGCCTCTTTCGCTGTTGCGTTCCGTTGGCACAGGTCACCGAGCAATCACTCCATGCACTCCACTCCTGCCACTGCCCATCCACTGAAAATTTTGAGAAAAGTAAGTAAGCTGGGTTTGGAAAATTTAGGTTTAGCATCTTCTGATTAAGTTGAATTTACCTGCCATATTGTCCAAATATAAGATGAAGTGTGTAATTACTGTGCCACTAGTGGTACCAAATTGAACTGCAACCGTTTGTCTGGTCCTACTTAGCATAACACCTACTCAAATTACAGAGCATGTTGCTTGCAACAGGTCATGGGTTTGATTCCCAGAGAATGCATTAAGTAATAAAATGCATACATTTTTAGTGCAAAAGGGTGTGGGTAAAAGCTTTTCACATATGCATAAATGTAAATGTTTAAAAACATTAGTGGTGTTTTAGTATTTCATTTGCAGGGGTACAATTACTTTTCTATGCAATGGTGCATGTGATTTTGGACATGAGTAAACTAGCACCCACTTAGAACACCTTAAAAACCTCATTGCAACATGCTAAAAATTAAAAAAAGAAAACCTAATCAATCACATAGCAATGCTCCGGAAACAACCCACAACAATCTTGCACCAGGTTGGTACCTTCAGCCCCTGCAAGAACCATTCATATTTTTTTCTATAGATATGTAATAATCAAGTTTTATCTGCAATTCTGTTTGGAACAGAAATTACACATTTAACCTTTCAGGTTAACTTTCTCATATATGGAACATTTCCTTCTTTGTCATTTATGTTAGCATTGAAAAAATCACAATGATTTGAATACGAGTGCTTCAATTAGAATAAAATCAGGATTAGGACAGATATGATATATGGAACAGAGAGAGAAAGAGAAAGAGAAAAAAGATATACATTTGGAATTACGACTACTGCCATTAGCCCCAAGGAAAGAGGTAATAATACTGCCTAAGTGAGGCTCACTGACTAGCGAGTGAATATTCTGGGCTAGTGGTTCGTTCCACTTACAATCCAGAAGAAATCTGTTGAAAACAGTGGAGGCTTTTCATCACACCTGAGCTCTGAGGTCAACTTTAAAAGCCTCAGACCAAAATATGCAAGCCAGAATCTGGCAACAGCACAAGCTCTGGGTGAGTTTGTGCTACAAAACACAACACAGAGGTGTTAAGTGGGGCTAATTGCTTCTTTTTTTGCTGAATGGGATAAGACTTTTAAAGCATGAGACCAACAATAACCAAGATTAGACAGTCTGTTACAGTATTTACCCATCTATAGTTTATAGAAACTCTAAGTGGCTATCATTCACAGGTAATTGTGCTTATGCAATTTTTAGTTAAGCTCTATAATAGGTTGAGTTTGAAACTGTGTTTCTCTCAGCCTTGTGGGTATTATTGCACTCCACACATGGCTGCTTTCAACATGCCAAGAAGCCTTGTGAACACATCCATTGCCTCTCTGTCCCACGTAATAAACTATTTCGTAATTGATCCTGTAATGTTCCACCGCTGGCAGCTGCTGCTTACTCCCCAGAGCCACCTCCATGTGATATGAGCTTTGATTCTTTATAGACGGGATCAAACATTGAGGGGCTTCCATGTCAGGCTTAATTTCACCAAATCATTCTCGGAGGACGGTGGCTCATAACCACATCCAAATTAGTGGAGTGGTCTTCAATTTACAACAAAATTGATTACAGTTAGAGAATGGCTAGAAAAGCAAGAGGCTCAGGGGAACATGGAGGCATCAGATTCGGAAAAGAGAGAGAATGACTCAGTAGAGACGAGAGACGAGATGAGAAAAGAACAGAGGACAAAAGGAAAGACAAGAAGAGAAAAAAACAAGGCAAAATGAGATAGAGGAGAAGAGGACTGAAGAAGAGATATAAGATGAAAAAAAGGACAAAGAATAAGAGACGAAATGAGACGAGATGAGAAGAGCACAGGTGATACAAAGGAATAGCAGATGGGATAAGACAAGAAGAGTGGAAAATAATAGAAGAAAACAATACAGAATAGAACAGTAAGTTAGAGACAAGAGGAGAAAATGAAACAAGAGAACAGATAAGGTGAAGCAAGATGAGACAGGATGAGGCGAGATGAGGTGAGGTGAGGCGAGATGAGAATGAGGATGGGAGAAAGCAGTGCATCTGAAGCACACAGACCTGGGCAGAGGGCAATGTTGCAGAGTTTGCTCTGGGTCTCGGGTCCCTCACACGCTCTTCCTCCGTGCTGGGGTGGAGCGCACGTCCGAGTGCGGGTGCGATGACCCCGCCCACAGGTGAAAGAGCAGAGGCTCCATGGAGACCACTCTTCCCACACACCGTGCACTGCCAAAAGAGGATAAGAGTTAAGACACATACACACTGCTCATGGCATGCACACACCCCCACACGCATCCTCATTCAAATGCAGCAGTGAAACACCTCCAGCACTGACTCAGTGAGCCTGTTTATCAACAGCTGTTACACAGCCGCAATGAATCCAAACAACTGTATCATTCCCCCTTTTCTTTACAATTTACCTTTACCAATCCCATACCACTCCACCCCCCTCCCAAGCACCACGGCTGATGACATTCTTTTGTTTTAGTGTGATGAAAAATGTGCCGGGAGGGCTGCCACAGCCGCGCTGAATTCGTCTCAGCTCTCTTAGCTTACTTATCAAAGTCCCAGGTGTGTGTTCTGCACGCACACTTACTGGGGCTAAATCCAGTCATCAGTGTCAAGACTGCTGGGCACCGTTTCCCCTCCAAACATCAAATCCCCCTCTCTAATGCTCTTACTGTATAATGAAAACTCCAATCCCACTCAAAGAGCATTAATTAAAAACAAACTCTCATTAAAGCACTCATGGAAAGCCAGACTTTGCAAAAACCAGCTCAATGACAAGCCATTAACAGGAAGCTTTTTTCTTTACTTTTGGACTCTCATATATAAAGATAAAAGGCGATGTCACCAAACAAATGCCATTCTTTTGACTTCTGTTTAAAGGTATACAGATGGACTAGTGGACTGGTTTTAATGGAATAGCAAAATACATATATATATTTTTTTTGTTTTGTAGTCTACAAAGTCTGTACATCCAGTTCTACAGTATTTTGGTGCTAATGTATTTGAAGTTAGCTACAATACCAAAGAAATTAATACTTTTATTCAGCAAAGATGCTTAATATTTTTGGTTTCAAAATTGATTATCATAAGACGTCACTTGAGAACCAAATCAGAATCCTATAATGATTTCTGAAGGATCATGTGACACTAAAGACTGGAGTAATGGCTGCTGGAAATTCGGCTTAACCATCAGAAAAATGAATTACATGCTAAAATATTAATAATAGAAAACAATGATTTTTAATTGTAATAATATTGTACAATAATTCAGATTTGACTGTATTTTCAATATATTATTGACTGGTAGTATAAGATACTGTAAGTAAATGCCAACATAGTCAGCTTTTTTGATGTCCCCTCATCAATGAAAACCAAGGAAAAAACTATCCAAGACAACCAATTATCCTATTCAGCCATATTATTTCAGTTTATTTTACTCTATCAAAATTATTTCCTTTAAGGACATTTTTGCTCATTTTATGGACTGTGTTTGATCATTAATTGATATTCAATTCAATAAAAAAAAAAAAAAAAAAACTTTGATTTGTTCTCAAAAGATGTCTAGAGGGGAATGTGGATTCACTGGGATGAGTTGCATTTTTATTTCGAATTTCTCTATATATGCAGCTGACTACATGAACTTTCCTAATCTATAAAACAAATACCGTTGTGTGAAAGCCTTGTGTACTAGTACATAACTTATTCCCCTAATGCTTTTATTTTGCTACAGATCACAGTAAAATGATGTAAATAAGGGTTGCCCTCAAAAGAAAAGCAATGTTGTGCTAAATTAGGCTGCAGTCCAAGCTAGACCAGAAGGGGAATAAATAGTTTTATTTGATCATTCAAGAGACATGGTGGTCTTATTTCCAATCCCTTAAACTCTGGTCTTGCCTTATGTCATTTATATTTTCCTCCAAGCCATTTCCAACACCAAACTGGCCATTTTATATATATATATATGTCTTTGACCATGATATATGTCTGTATCATGGTAAAAAATTGCTGTTTATCAACTAAATTATTAAAACTACCTATGGTTTCACTATGAATAATCATTTATTTATTTTATTTGCTGCGTAAACCACATTGATTTAACCATATAAAAAGTCTTAAAGAGCTGAATTGCCACTTTTAGAGCTAATGGTGTAAACAAAACAAGTCTCTTTTCATGCCCTTTTACTTCAATGCTTCTGAGGTAACATGTAAACAGCATTTATTTACCAATACCAAAAGTCCTAAAACAGCTGAACTGCATTTTCAGAGCTCGTGATGGGGGGACAACAAGCCTCTTTTCACGCCCTTTACTTGAAATAAAAATCCAGTTAGCCAGTGACAGCAAGTTCAATGGTGCTAAAGTATCGTTGAGCTCAACTCTATTAAGATGGCACCTCAGAAAATGATTAATTAAAGGTCGATACCTCCAGTAATTAAAGATTTTAAAAAGAGAAGGTAATCCAGGTCGCTTTTCTGGCCACAAGGGGATATATTAGTCTTTTTCACCTTTCTTCTACATTTTACAACTGCATGCACCAATAAACACTCTCTCGCTTTGTATTACAGCAAGGTTTGTGTTGGAATTATGTAAAAAGCTCCGCTAAGTCACACATTGTGAAGAGGGACATGAAAAGAGTGGCAAAAGAAAGAGAAAATTGATGAAGCAACATAAAACAAACAAATGACAAGATGAATGACTAAATACACAAGTGGAAAAATCAGAGCAGACACAGATAAATAATAATTCTGAAAATTATAATAATACATTGCACATAAAAAATCTAACATGAAGCAATAACAGCAAATAAGTGGAAAATGACAGCAAATTTCTGCCCTGAATGATGAAAGATACAGATTCTGAAGGACAGTCCAGTGTCTGTGACTAACACTACCTGGGCAGGGGGCAGTGTTATTGCACACCCTGGATTCTCTTAAAGGGCCGCTGCAGTGTGATCCGTATGGTGAGACACATGTTCTTGTTCGCACCTGCGACCCTTGACCGCATGTAACTGAGCAAGAGCTCCACTGGGACCACTCCTCAGCACCAGGGTCACCTGTAGGAGAAGGGTGACACCAGTTAAAAGCAGTAACATGGTCATGTGACACCCCGAGGGGGTGGAGCCAGTAGGAGCAGGAAGGGCCTCACTAAGTTACACACTAAGAAGCCACAGTAAATCTTAAAGGCTCCAAGAGCAATTGGGATGAGCTCAAAAGGAGCATCAGGCCTTATTTGATATGATCCTGCCTGAATGACTTTCATTGTCCAAGAGCAGAGACGCCCAGTCCTGCTCACAGAGATCTACTTTTCTGCAGAGTTTAACTCAAACACAAATGTTAATTTAAATCCTTGATTAGCTTGGTTTAGATGTGTTTGGTTTTCCAAAACTGAAAAAATGCCAACATCCTGTCTACTAAGTTCAATTTAATCAAAAAATTAATTTTTGAGTGAACTGTCCCTACTTATTTCTCACTATCCTCTGTGTGCAGTTGACAGAGCATTACAGAAGTTTAGTTTATAAATATAATTTATAACTTATAATGATATAGTTTAAAACTTAACTTATGATTCCATTTCAGCTGAGAAATAAGCATTCAATATTCATTAGGTTATTTCTAAGCCCACTTGAATTTGATCTATATCACTATATATGACATTATGGTGCGGTTTCACACCGGTTTACTTAGGAAGTACCTTCATACGGACATGTTATCTGTTAAATCATTGACTGACTGGGAAGCAAAATCTGCCTTTGGTTTCAGACACAGCTAAACTCTGCAGGAAGGAAGATTTCTAGAGGCACAAATGAGCAAACTTGTCCTGGTGGATGGCCCATACATAATAACGGCATTAAACATAATACAATCTACAAATATATTGAAAGATTTAGATCAAAAACCTGATAGGCATTATACATTGATAGATCTATGCATATTCAAAGCAGGATCATATCCATTTGAATATGTGGCTACAAAATACATATCATAATAGAAGCTCTTATTATATTAGCATCCTAAAAGTACTAAGGTTTAAATTCATATTTATATTTTAAAATCATACATGCAACCAATTAGATGAAATAAACTGAAAGGAAAAAGGCAAACAAACTAATAGATGAAATATATAAAATATGGTAAACTATGCAGAATGCATGCAACATGGCTTCTAAAAGTTAGAGAATGATCTTTGATGGGAGTTAGTTTTCTACTAACTAAAGCTGCACAGAAGAACAGACCTCTGGCCCGCTGTCTAGACTGCGCTTCACTCTTTTAGATCTCAGATCTTCTGGATTTATACTAAAGCTTCTTGTCTCTTTGAAGCGAAATCAATTAGAATTGAAGATTGTAGAGAAAAAAGGGGATGGTTTGCATTCCCCCGAGCATATTCAGCAGATCACTGCAATTTTCGGCAGCGCTGGTCACATTTGAGAATCACTTGATGTAAGAACTTTTTTTGTGAAATCCAAACAATCAAAGCTGTTAGAAAGACCAGTTGATTATGGTTCTGAGCTGGAAAGATTATGATTTACCAAATGTAATGTCAATTCAATCATTGGCATTGTTTGCTGGCATTAGAATCCATGATAACTGAATAAAGTTGATATAATTGTTGGTTTGAAAGTATAGGCTGCTTTCTGGCAAACACATTTTTGACATTAGCTTTGTGTTTTGAGATTAGTTTTGTGTTTTACACTCTGGATCGCCTGTAATTCCCAATGAGCAATTGCATGGCCAGACCAAGCACTAATAAAAGACATTTGATTTCCAGAGAATTTGACATGTAAGAAAACTGTCTCCCTAAAAGCACTTTATCAATATCCACAATATAACAATCCAATTGCCATGTGATGCTGAATAAAGGGATAGTATGAGAAGGAATATATTTAACTTAAACATTTAATGTTTTAATCAACAAATAATTGATATCATTAAGTTTTATTTATTTTATTATTTTTAAGTCAAGTCTTGTTAAAACAGTTCAGTTAAAGCTTTATGAGCATTAAATAATTTAGGCTTGTTTGCTCAAAATGTTTGCACATTTTTGTTTGCTTGTACACTCAAGATTGGTTTGTTTGTTCTAACATCTTGAGAAACTACTGGCAATGACCTTGGGTACATATGGACAATTTCCTCTGCCATTCTCAGAGATTAGATTAGATCGAAAGGTGGATCAACTCTGGATGAAGTAGTACAACAAATCAGACAATCTGAAATGAGAAACTAAATGCAGGATGAATGACATTCTGTACTGATTTTTATTTATAAATGGAAATAAATAAACACATAAATGACTGATTGGAATGGAAACAAGGTTGTTAAGGTTTAGTATGCACAATGATTTGCAACTTAAATGATATTAAGTGCTACACAAATGTCACAAATATACAAAAGGTGCAAAACTTAAAACAAAATAAGATGGCTGCTTAACGTCCCTCCCCATAATAGCTACAGATCATCTAGAGTACATGCAGGAAACAAATGAAATTAAACGAGAAAAACAGGGAAATTAAAGCAAAGAAAAAAAAAAGGAAAAAATCTTAAAGTTTCTACAGGCCTTGTTTTTTTTGGCACTTTAAAAGGTAATATATCAGGGTTATTTCACCTCTAAACAGCTGGATAACCACAAATGTTTAGTGTTAAATGTTTACCATTTAATTGTCACTTAATTAATCTCTGTTTTAACAAGTCTGGCCTATATTTATTGCTTTTAGTGGTTAGAAAAAGTCTTCAAATCCATCAAAACAAATAGAAACCAGAAGTCCAATTGAGCATGGTATCAATTTGGAGAAATGGCCAATTCTGTCATTTTTCCTCTGTATTAACTAAGTGGAAGAGGGACAAAAAAATAAATATGGTAAATAAACATTGTCACTTAAAGGTGCAGTACAGAAGATAGCATGCAAGTGACTTAAGATGAAAATTAAGTTTAGTTTACATAGGAAAAGAAAGAAGCATAACTATTGTATTACCAGTTTGTGCCATAAATTTAGCAGATTCATCTCGCTCCTGTAGGCCCTTTGTGTCATGTACTGATCTTGGCCGCTGACTTTTTACTGTATGTTCTCCGATCATTCCATATTCTAGGGACAGAATAGAGGTTCATGAAAACTAGACTTTGATACAAAATCTTCAGAAAGAGAGAGAGAAAAGGGAAAAAGAGCTTAGCACAATTCTGGAACGTAGAGGTGGCTCGCAGTACATGGTTTTAAAATAAAATAAAAGTATATCACACATGGACAACTTTACTTTACTTGTCACTCTTGTACTTTAGCTTTAGCCTTTCTAGGAAAGCAAACAACAGTGCACAGAACGGTTTATCAGTGGTGAGCTGGGAGTATTAATTGAGCTTAGAAGCACAGCTATGACACATAGAAACACATGCAAAATCAACTTACATTAGCTTTTTAACAAGACGTTGAATTAACCTCCACCCCTCCCCTCCCAAAAAAAGAAAGAAAAAAAGAAAAGAAAGAAAGGATAAAAAAGGGAAAGGAAAATGTGTAAGCCGTTGGAAAGCCACAGAGGAAGGAAGGGGGGTGTGGGCGAGGGAAGGGGTGTCATGGACATGCTAGATTGATCCACAGTGCCTGCAACAGATCCAGGCTTTTGGAATAATTAGTTAGTTAAGACCCAGAATTAGTAAAGAAATTATGTGCTGTTGTATCTATCAGAATATCAAAAGATGAATTATCTCGCAATTGTATGCTAAGCTGTGTACCACTCATTTTGGATTAATTACACTCTATTCAGCACAACAATATGGCTAATTTCTCTTTGTTCTTATCAGAATCAATTAATTCATTTTAACTGTTTTGTCAGAAAACAAACAAATGTCCTCATTCGAAAAGCCTCACTGGGAGCGTAACTGTTACCCTTTTAGAAACTTCCTTCTATTTTTACTTGTCTCGATCCATGTATAAAACATTTATTTTTATCTTTAGGGGGTTGCAGTCTTGTTTTCAGTACATGCTTTATAGATGGAGTTGAAACAGATCAAAAGCAGTAAAACACAGCCATGCTTCCATTGCTAATTGGGAATTACTTCATTGATGTGAGAGGTAAAAGAAGGCACGGTGTCCTTTACCTCAAGTTTAACAACCTAAAAACAGAAACCTTGATGTTACAACAGCGAGAAGCAAAGGTTTGAGGTGAAAGGCTGTGTTTAAAAGCTACAGAGTATAATGCAGAAGACTTCAGGCCTCCAAGAGCCATTTGGTCATTCACATGTTTATGGCTCTGTCATTGACCCAGGTGGGCCCAGAGCATTTCCCCACTCCCTTTCTGCTTTCTCCAGTACAACTTAAAAAAGAAAAAAAAAAAGAAAAAAGAAAACAAATTCAAAGCACTGCCTCGCCCATGCCCACAGAACAGAACATACTGTATAAATTATAGCAATGTCATTCTGCAACATAAGTCACAAAAACATTAGTGTGAGTGCAAGGGGCTGTCCTCAAGTAACACATTTTTATTTCTCTGACACAATGCCACACTGGAACTGCATTTGAAGATGTTACAAGTGGGAATGTGTGTATGAATTATAAATAAGGAATTTTCTACATTTTGCTGCTTTAGAGAAATATGCAGAGATCCAACAGAGTTACAAACCAATATGTTGGTGGATTTTGAGCTCATTGGCCAGAAGTGACCGTTTAAGTTAATAAACCTTAATAATAGATGTTTTTTTCTTACAAACACACCATTTCGCCTCACAAGACATTAAGTGATGGGCTGGATGTTTTAATCAGCTGTAAGTACTCATTCTGACAACACCATTCACTGCAGAAGATCCGTTTTGATAAAGAAACAAACTCATCTTAGATATTTTTTTGCCAATTTTCAGCAAATGTCTATTTTTAGGTGGGCTATTCCTTTACTGTCTCACCTAAGATAATGAACATGCTATCATAATTTAATAATGTTATTCCAAACCCACAACTTTCTCTTCTTCCGTGGAACAGAAACATTTTGAAGAATGCCAGCATTGTAGCATGTGCTGTCTAGCTCTAAAATTAAAAAAATGCATCATAAAAGTAGTCCATACATCTCCTGTGCTATATATTCCAAGTCTTCTGAAGTTTTTCGATAGCTTTGTGTGAAGCACAGACTTACATTTGAGTAATTTCTCACTGAAAATCATAACCTCTGCTAGCTCTCAAATAAAATATGACACCTTCAGACACAAGGACAAGAAATTTTGATGTCACTGGGAGCAGCAAGGGGAGCTCATGAGTAAAAGAGAAGATAATTTCTTAAACGGTACTTTAATATGAGAACAACACGACAGTTTCTCAGTTAATATTTTGTCTAGTAGAAATTAGTCAATAGACAAAAACATAAGCATACAACTTAATGGATTAAAAATACACCATACCATAAGTGCAATACAATGTTACTAAATGTTTCGACCAGATTCATAGTTAGACACTGACGAATTAGGAGATTTGAGGAATACTTTTTGATTTTTTCAGGTGGCTGCAGACAAAAATTCTCCACATATTTCACAGCAGACATAACCATACATGCCAACCCTCCCGATTTTTCCGGGAGACTCCCGAATTTCAAAGCCCCTCCCGAAAATCTCCCGGGCCGACCTTTCTCCCGAATTTCTCCCGATTTCCACCCGGACAACAATATTGCTACACCATCCGTCACTGGGCGCCGTTTCAGACCGAACAATAATAAAGGTTACACCTCGAAGTCAAGTGCGGCAAATTCAGAATGGAAAAAGAAGCAGAAGAAGAAGGGGAAAAGGAAGAAAGAAGAGACATGGAGAATAAAAAGAGAAAATATGCCTGCAAATTCCTAACTGAATGGAAATAAGAATTCACGTTCATCCAGGACAGCTCGAAGGGGAAAGGATATGCTGCCTGCAAATTTTGTAGATCAGACTTCTCCATTGAACACGGTGGCCGAACGGATTTAATTACACACATAGGGTCAGAAAAGCACAAGGCTGCAGCAATGCAGCACCGGTCACAGTCCAGTATTTTGGGCCATCTTTCCAAAGGTAGACCCGATGTTGTTATTTATGCCGAGACAAAGATGGCTATAATATGTATGTATAAATTATGAAACAAATAAATGAATTATATTCTTCTTTATGTTTGTTTGTGTGTGTGATTATATATGAGCTCCCCCCCCCCCCCCCCCAACTCCCTGAATATCTCCCTAATTCTGAGGTCTCAAGGTTGGCAAGTATGGACATAACTATAATTCAAAAAATATAACAGAAAATTGAAAATAGCTCCTTAGGGAATAGCTCATCTAAAAAATCTGTCATTATTCTCTCACCATCATCTCATTTGAAACCTGTATGTCTTTCGTTCTTCTGTGGAACATAAAATGAAAATCAATGGTTCCCAATACTATTATGGACCTTTCAAAATATCCTCTTTTGCATTTCACAAAAGAAAGTAACACAGGTTTGGAACAACATGAGTGTGATTAAATCATGAATTTTCGAGAGAACTGTCCCTTTAACACCAGGATTGTACCTCCGATAACTGAAGCTGTAATCTTCATTTTCTCAGCTGAAAATACCAGTGGTCATCAGTATATATTGTGGGATTGCTGGTGCTCTCATTATGTCAGCTAATTAGTTCATTAACTTCCACTGTTCTCCAGCTAGAGTAGTATCGACACAGCACAAACCAGAAAAAAAAGCCAGGCTAGTTTATTCTGGTCTTTCCAGCAGGGATGACAAAATATATTTTGGGACACAAGCAATATACTTCGGTATCAGAGAAAACGCATCCATGTCGTCAGAGAGAGACCTTCCCATTAGAGACAGTGAGCTATATCAGGCTACATTGATTGAGTCGCCAGTTGTTCAATGGAAGAATAACAAACTCTCTACAGACCTAATGAATCCTTTAGCATAACTTCTACAATAGCACGTTTCCATGGCAACAGTAAGTCAGAGAAAGAGAGGGGGAGAAAATAAAGATAAATAAAGTAAAAATAAGTAAACATAATTTAAAAAGGGTTTCAATAGTGTAGATACATGGTATTTTGCTTTCCATCAGCAAACAGTTATAAGTCAGTGAAATGTCAAGTAAAGGATGCTAATAGTCATTCACATATAACAAATATAACTTATGTGGATGATTAGCAGTATTTTAATTGAGCTTGTTAGTTAATGTTAACATTTTTCTGCAAAATTTTAAATCACATGCAAAAATAAATAAAGGCCTAAATTAATCATTAAGAGTGAGAACTGTGTTGCTTAAGTTATACTGAAATGTGTAATTTCATTTCAGTTCATTCACTTCTATTTCATTTCAATTAACAGATTACAAGATCTACAATAGGCTTTTCTAGACCAGCTAAAGGGTCATGTGACTTCATGCATTGTCTATGAGTACTACCAAACATTTAAAGATCAAAAAGGTTCGAAATATGCAGGGGTTCAACAGGGCCGGGGATGTCCAGGGCTGGGCCCGGCACATGGTTTAGGGTGGTAACTCATTAGTGAACATTTGACACAGTTGGAACAGCAGCTACGCTAAGCTCCAGTCTGGATCCAGAACACCTGAGAAGAGGTTATGCCAACCTCTCAGAGGACCTCAGATGATGCTAACCCTGAAACAACATACAGAGCCAACAAATATTGCTACGAGTGTGATTGCATCATATAATGATTGCTGTTAATAATGTTCATCATCTGGTTGACTACATCTTGTATTAATTTTTCTGAAAATTCCTGTCATATGCACATAAACTGTCAGTCACCACTGATAAGCTACTACTAATATTGTAGAAACCTAATTTTCTGTAAAGTTGCTTTGGAATAATTTGCATCGTAAAAAGCGCTATACAAATAAACTTGAATTGAATTGAATTGAGCTGTTGGAACTGTTGACAAAATATATCTGCACGTGTTTTTAAGTCTTGCCAGTTTAAGCATTCATGGTTTTTAAACCATTCAAGTGCAATAAGCAGCAAAAGAGTACGCAGTTCAGAACTCATGCACTTTCTGAGAGACGGTTTACTGTAAGCTTGCACCCAAAACGCGCACACATAAAGCTGCTTCTCAGACTGTGCGCAAGTACAGAATTGAGTTCTTTTTCACAAGCTTATTGTGTAAATGTTCTGACACATATAAATGTGTCTCGGAGAGTATTCACATTCTGTGTCTGAATATTTCCATTTGACTTACCTGAAAACTTAACTTAAGGCACTGATTTTATTGTCATCAGATGTAGCTTTGCACACTGCCAGCATCTAGAGTGATTTTGAGCATTGGGCTCAAAGAGGGCCCTCTTAACTTGATATATTTTATAGTTTGTCATTTGATATAACATTTTGTAGGCTTTGCATACACATGTGCATCCCTTGAAAGCCTGAAACCACAGACCCCCCCCCCCCCCCACCACCACCACCACACACACACACACACACACACACACACACACACACAAAACAAGTTCCAATTTAACCCCTGATAATATGTGTCCATTTGGAAATCAAGTTGGAACTGATTTGCAACCTTTTTTTGCAAAGGGAGGCCAGGGGTTGAAAACACGAATCTCAAACCACAAAAATCACCTTAACGAAGAGCTCATCAAACACATCCCCAACATCACTGAACAAGAGGTGCTGCTGAAAGCTGTAATCAAGGCAGCTGTGAGGTTTAAAGTGTGAAGAATGATGTGAAGAATACGGAGCTCTTTAGTCAGTGTGACCACACATGAAATCTTTGCTCTGAGAGAGTCCATCTCTCAGAGCGCTAGAAAGAAACAGAACTGTTCACTACAAATAAGGGTGTTTCAAATATTACTTTTTAAAAAACATACTTTTCACATTCTCACTAGTTTATGTATTGCATCTAATAACAGTGTACAAAGGTGTTATCACTAGCTGCTCTTGACTGTAAAATGTAGGTGGTGCAGATACTGTGTCGTAGTGCTAGTTTATAATAAACTCAAGAAAGCTTATAGTCTTTATAGTCTAACACTGTTATTTTTCACCTCTCACCCTAGTCTGGCATGAATGGCTCGAATAGCTCCTGTATCAAATGAAAACCCGCCTTCTGAAATACAAATTGTGCTGTGATTGGTTAGCTGGGCCAGTGTATGTTGTGATTGGCAGAACTCTGCGCTTGGTTGGGAAATGTCTTGCCCCATACCATAGTCGCCTGCCAGCTTCAGTGTAAATATTGCTTCAATAGCAAATCAATTTAAGTTCAACCGGATCTCATCCAATTCGTCGGTATTTGTTATGTCACAAATCACGAAAAATATGCATTGTAGTCCAAACGTGTCGTTTGATGTAGTTTTTAAAAAGTGATTTCTGTTAAATAAAATATCTCCTTTTAAGGTGGACTTTGAACTTTGTAACTTTGCAGATATTTTTTATGCTCAAACAGCAACATTACAGGCTAACTAAAGTTAAAAAAGTGAAAAAGCATAAAAGAACCCCTTTAAGTGAGCAAACAAATATTATGTCTCATCTCAAAACGAACATAAATCAAACACAACAGAACTATATAATGTTTTTTTTTTTAAATGTGAGAACATTTAAACTTTAGAAATAACACTTTAATAAATTTAAAACACTACACCACATAGGAAAAACAGACATGCCAGCTACTTACTGACCTGATGCAGACACATACTGTATAGCTGAAGTTAACTGACATTGTCTTAGTCTGGAGAGAGATAACATAAGGTAAAGTAATGGGAAATATATTGGGGGGAGACACAAAACTGCCTAAATGGCTATCAATTAGAGTGTGCTGCAGTTCTACTTTTCACCACAGATTTACATTGTAAAATCTGTGGGGCGCTGTTAAATTCGGGAGGACACCGGCATGACCACCCCAGTTAGTATCCTTTTACGTACCTGCCGAAGCTTTGAATTAATTTTAATATATCCTGTGGACTTTATCACGTCAGAATGCTGAACACATTTACAGTTTATTGTTTATTCAGTTTATATATAGTGGTCTATGTTTTAGGATCTGCCCCACCTGCCCTTACAGACGAGCTGTGCTGGGTGTCATACAGAAGAAGTTTTTCATATTTCTAGACCTCCCACAAAGTCTTTTTTTATTATTATTAAATGGCCATATCCTTTGTTCTTGTTTGTTGTTGTTTTTTTACACTTTTTGAATGATTTGTCAAAATCACAGCTTCACTACAAATAAAAATAAAAAATCTGTTCACAAGTGATATTTACTTCCTTTGTTGTCTTCACACCTCAAATTTCACATATTTCATCTCAAGATGTTCTTAACTGACACTGCTGTCTCCTTGGTAACAAAGTATAACTTTTGAAAAGGCTAACTTTAAAAAAAAAATGGTACATCATTGTTGAAAAGTGAAAGGACAAGCATATTTGGATAAATACTGCATGCATTTTCACAACAAAAACAATGTTTGTTTGCTTGTTTTAGTTTTGCTTCTGTAGATTATTCTTTATAATTATAAATCATCACATTAATTCTTTAATAATTATAATTTTTTTAAGCATATATGCAACTTAACCTTTTTATTTTTTTATTATTTTTATTTTTACAAAATATTACAAATGTGTGCACTGGTTTATTTGGTTTATGAGGACACAAACTTGTATAATGACATGGGTATGACATAGGTATTACAATGTGAAGGTCATTTATGAGGGCACTTTCATGTGTCCCCGTAATTGAAATGGCATAGGAAAACACACGCACGCACGCACACACACACACACACACACACACACACACACCCATATATATATATATATATATATATATATATATATATATATATACATATATAAATATATATATATATATATATATATATATATATATATATATGTATATTTTTTTTTATTGTTCTTTTTTTATTATTATTATTATTTTTTTTTTTATCTAAAAATGCAGAACATTTTTTTGTAAGAGGTAGGTAAAATACAGTTAGTACAGTATAAAAACCATTACGCCTATGGAAAGTCTTCGTACACCACAACTTTAATGTGACCTTTGTATAAATCTAATAGTTTTAATAAAATCAACACCTTGAGATATAAAAATATCCAGTAGTTGAAGAAACATACAGTCGTTACACCCGTAGCAGGGTAATTATTTACATGTCTCTTTGTTTATTTTTATGCTTGTTTGGTGTGACCCGTGTGCTGCTTTTGCCTTGATATACAGAAGTGCAAGCTCTTGATGTCTTGAACTACGAGGAGAAAACATCCTGTGAGATGATGCAGGGCCACATTTAAAAAAAAGAAAAAAGAAACAGTTCTCGCTTGATTAATGGTTTAAGAAAACTCAGCTGCAGCTACCACTGTCCCTGTGTTCCATCAGAGGTTCAGTACGGGGTGCCGTCAGAAACAAACCCAGTGGCCCACAGCAGCTGTGGTGATCAAACATGAACCAGAGGCACGAAGCTCAGTCCAAATGTTCAGCTTCTGATGCTGGAACAGCAAGAATTTTGTGCAGTCTTCCAAAGTAACTACTCATGATAGATGGCATCCATGCTATCTTTATTAAGTCCAAAGCAGACAGCTATCTATGTGCTGGCCCACTATCCATGCTAGATGGGAATGGATAGCTCTGCTCTTTACTCTGACAATGACTTGAAAAATAGGGGACATGCCATCTAAAGGGATTCACCCCGAGTGATTCAGACTCCAGCTCGCTTTTTGGGCTGTGGCTAAAGAGCAGCTAAATTATATTTAGGCTTGTTCTGACAAAAAAAAAAAAAAAAAAAAAAAAAAAAAAACAGATGCTCTTCTATCCAAACACCCAGATGAGATGAAGTAGATGAGGGGTGAGAGAAAAGCGAGCAGGACCCCCGATGGAAAAACAAAGAGAAAAGAACATGAAAAAGAGACATGCATAAAGGCCTCAAGATCCATTCCCAGTGTCATACATGAAGGAGAAACATGCATATTCAAAGCACAGAAAGCCTTTTAAATTATGATGATGTTGAAATCCTGCATAAAATGAAGGAAGTGATAAATGTTCACACAAGATAATGATCCAGAGAGAGGGAGAGTGTCGGTTGGATGTTTCAAAAGGTTGCTTCTGCACACTGTAATCTTGCAAAACACACTGAAAGCTCTTGCTATTGAGAATACGCTCTGTGAATGGTTTTCCAAGGGCGAGAGGTGCTTAACGGTAGACCAGAGGCATAAATAGGGCCTTGTGAAACTCAATGAAGTCCATTATTCTGTGAAATATTTACTTACAATATGGTAACAGCTACAAACAGTGACAGTGCAGACGTAGCTACATGACTTGTTCATGTACTAAGACATATCTATGCATACTACACTTGACAACACAATCTGGCCCACCAATCATCTTCATCCGGCCTAAGGAAAGACTTCTGATGAGAAATAGCAACACACCAGAGGAGAACACCTATCAGGTACACCGTAAAATAAATAAGTAAATAAATAAATAAACCTTAAAATAGAAACGGTCAGAAAACCTAAAATTTGTGTTCAGAGGTGGTGACAGAATCTCCTTCTAAAAAAAAAAGTTGTCCTTCTAAAGTTCCAAAGGACAATATTTAATAATGAAAGTGAGCACACTAACATAAACGAGGAAAACCAGTGGACAACTTCAATGCTATCAATATTACCACACACATCATATGCAGCTGAAACACCTCGAGGTGGAGGTGTGAGACATGGCCAATGTCATAAGTTTCCATTCAAAATTCAGCAGCTTTTACTTTACATCAATAGACTGTTAATAAGATTAGCATTAGCTCTGACAAACGTTTGAAACTGACATTTCAAATTCCTCTACAGTAAGTACCCAGAAAGAAGGAGGTTGAGGCACTTTGAGAGATTATACATACAACTAATTTAGTTACATGTATTCAGTTTGTCAGATTACATCAGGGTTTGTTGGAAAACCGAACCAGACTGCTTAAACGAGACTTGACAAATGCATGTTCAGCCGGTGAAAACACACGCTGATCCAACAAAACTCAACAAATGTTGGTGTTTGAGGGGACAGTGCGAGATAGCTGCAGAAGTTGTAGCTTCTTTCTAGGGTAATTGAAAAAAAAAATCCCTTTGGTTTGCTGTTTTATGCTAGAAGGGATTTCCCTAAGTTTCAGCAATTCAGAAAGTGCTGATAGGTGCTTTGAAATTAATTTGAAATGAATTCTCGGCTTCCTTGTGCATGATCAAACCTTCTTCCCATCAGAAATACAATTGATAGCCCACTGGGTTGTGGGTCTTGTTTATAGGTTTATCTATTTTTAATTGCCTACCGCAAAAATAAACCTCTCTCTAAAGGATCCATTTTGTCTACTGCAGTGTACGGGAGAGAATGTGATGCAGTACTCACCGACTTTGCGTAAACCGACCTGTCAACCCAAACAAAAAGGAAAAAAACGTTCGTGCTCCAGCATCTAACTCGGATTAAAAGCAGCCAGATGGGAAGACAGAGATTTATCAACACCTTAAAGAACCTTTCAAAGCTGTGCCTCGTACATCACTTTCAGTTCTTTCAAGACAAGCAGTTCACCCTCCCATCCAGTCACAAATCTCGCACCGTGCAACCACCACCTCAGACAGAAACAAACCTCATTTTCAAGGCGCACTTATAACTGGTTAACCCAGAATGCACCAGGAATTACTTAATGTTCAATGAATCAAGACAAGAATGGCTCTTTTAGAAACAGGTCTGCAGCTTTTATCTTCACTTGCCGTTGTACATTATACTGTACTTTCAAAGTTTCTGAAAGATTTCAGGCCTCTTTTGTGGTGAGCAATTGTGCTCGGCCTTGATTTAAGTGGAAAAGCTTTTTCAAAATAATTCAGCGATTCTTTTCGAAAGGGTTACAGCATAAGGTGGGAGGACATTTTTTTCCAACTCGAACTGTCCGCCCACTGCTCTCGCTGCTGGCAATCACATTCAATTCAGCCTAAACGCTTGTTTTATAGAGCTGATGCTCCACACTGGGGACACAGGGATTTAAGCCAAATAAGTGAATCTCAAATACAATTGTTACAAAACTGCTGTGGTGGGGAGATGAGATTCATGGTTGCTCTAAATATTTCTCAAGGCATCACTATACAGAATATTTCAGTACAGGCCAATTACTTAAATTACTTAAAAAAAATTTAACGTAAAACGAGCAGTATTAATCGCAGTCTAAAGGAGCGTCATGCAATGATCCATTAAGTTCAGCTTATCATGTCAATATTTCATTCAGCCAATGATAATAACAGTAATAAAGCATATGGGCGCAGATCGCAGACCTTCTGTCGAGGAGGGAGGTGAGAAAAATCATGAGGTTCAAATGACAAATGGCCTGCCAGTCAACAAATCCTGCGTCCTCATATTGTTTCAATATAACACTGACACACAGATTCCTCCGAGCACACAGACCTTTGAAATAGTCTTTTGCAGGAAATATACACACTTCCACAGATCCACAAACCTAGTGAGCTGCCTACTGCCTACATAAGCAGCTACCTTAAGACAACATCCTAAATGAAATACAATGCTCTGTACAGTTAGGTCAGAAAATATAACATATTAACATACTTGAGCCACAAAAACACATTTTTATGAAGTAAGTTCTGGCCACTATTTTCCACACAATAAAATTGTTTTCCTCCACCGAAGCTCTTAAATTGACTACATATCATAACTGTTTGGACTAATTGCATGTAAGGAGAAGATTTTCAGTTAATGATAACTTTTTCAGCCTATTTCTTAAAGCTTAAAGCTTGCATACGCCTTCAGAAGGCTTGAAATATAGTGTATAAATTGTATGGACTAATTTTATGATATATGTGACCCTGGACCACAAAACCAGTCTTAAGTATATATATTTATATACATATTTTTTTTTAAATTGAGATTTATTTATCGTCTGAAATCTGAATAAATACGCTTTCCATTGATGTATGGCTTATTATGACAATATTTGGCAGAGATACAACTATTTGAAAATCTGGAATCTGAGGGTGCAAAAAAAAAAAATCTAAATACTGAGAAAATCGCCTTTGAAGTTGTCAGCAATACAGATTACTAATCAAAAATTAAGTTTTGATATATTTACTGTAGGAAATGTACAAAATAATTTGCACGGAACATGATCTTTACTTAATATCCTAATGATTTTTGGAATAAAAGAAAAATCAATAAATTTGACCCATACAATGTTTTTTTGGCTATTGCTACAAATATACCCCAGTGACTTAAGATTGGTTTTGTGGTCCTGGGTCACATATTTCAGAGCTTGACCAATTCAATCCCCTTTCACTAACAAAGAAAATAGCAGCTAGAATGTAACATTTCTGGTCCACAAAAGAAAAAAAATATCATGGAGTGAGTAAATGACAGTATTTTAATTTGTAGGTGTACTATCCCTTTAAAGTGAAGTGTTTATAATTCTCTAACCCACTTAACACATAGTTGACACTTTAGGCAGAACTTTATTTTACCATCTCTCCAGGAGTCAAATATAATGCTTGAGTGCTCTGATAGTCAAGGAAGTGGACTGTCTGACTGACTGATGTGTGCATGACCTAACCTTGCATGAAATGAGTCTCCTCTTTCTGGCCTCCTCCCAGTCTCCAACAACCCTGATCTGAGCTAGTCATCTCATCGCATAATTCTGTCCAGCATGCAGCTCGTAAGAGGTTCCACACAATGGCAAAAAAATTCTCCACTTTAAAGCAATGAAAAGCCACATCTCGACCTTTCTGTATAAGCTGGGAGCATTCTGGCATCCAGTTTGAAGTGCGATGGCAAAATCAATCCGAGATGGCTCGCAGTTTTCAGACTTCACAGAGAAAGGGATGGAGTTGTTGGCAAAGAGCGCTGGCTGTACCAAAATGTTGTTTTTTGGATGATCAAAGCTGTGTTACGGGTAACGTAAATTTCAGAGGAGTGTATTATCAGCATAATCTGGTGAATCAAGCATTTAATTGTTAAAGTCTCTTTTTACAGAATCGCATTCCCCTTAACTCAGATTTTATACAGCACACTAGGCATTATAATGATTTTGGCCAGAGTGACGTTAAAGATAGGCCCTGTTTCATATTTCACTGAGTTTACATTTCCAATATCAGGTCTGAGATTGTCCCATGCTCAGCTTACAACAAAATCATTTTTACATCACTCATGACCAACAAGTCACACACACACACACACACACACACACACACACACACACACACACACACAGTCTCAATAGGGAGCCAAGGAAATATGCCTCAAGCTCGCCCATCTGTGCTTCTGTAGTTAACAGAAGATTACTAAAGCAAAGTAGTTTGTGTTTAAGATCTATTTGTAAGAATTAAAATTCATGGTGCCCTGGACAAATGGTGCATCCGAAATCTCATACTGTCTGAGCATGTACTACATTTGAAAAAGGTCCTTTCTATAAAGTATAAATGTGGGGAATATGAATGAAATTTAGATGTACTACATCTTCATTAAACTGCTATTTACAAAAGGTCCCCCATGGTCCCATGGGATAATAAATTTATATATATATATGATTATCCATAGATCAATTATGTATTCTTTAAAGGTGATCACAATCTTTTATCAGCTTTGCCTGAACATAAAACATCTAACACTGATCCAACATTTTAAAGCATGTAAAACAGCACACTGTCAGATAGCAATGAATCAAATAATTTAATTAATTCATATAAAAAAGTAATGTGCAGTTTGTGGTGGACAGCTTTTAAAAAATAAACTGCAGACAGCAATACATAAAAAGAGAAAAATATCAAAAAGGAAAAACATAGAAATCAATAAAAGAAATAACAGCAATAAATAAAAAATAACAACTGCAGACATCAATAAATAATAATAAATTAAAAAAAACGATAAAGATAAACATGAATTCAAAATGTATTGTTTGGTTTGGAGTCCATTCAGAGAGCCAAGCCTGTTAAAAAATTCACAATGATCTCATCTGGCAGTACCATGTACAAAACCTAGATGGCACTCTCTTGTTGTCTATGCAGTGCTGCTGAAGAAGCCCTGTTGCTGAGAGAAAGACAGCCACCCACATGATTTTGAATATACACACACCCACACATAGTTCAGACTGTCCAATGCCAGTTCCATCACAGACTGCCTCAGAGAGGCGTTGCCTGATTCTGTTTTTTCAGAAAAAATAAACAAGTGCATTTGAATGCAGCCCACCGATACTTACAGCCTAATGCACGTCAATAAAATGCAGCGCAAATATGCGGCTTTCAGTATTTTCATTCCTCCTCACTTAGGTGCCTAAAACATTCACACAAAATAAATCAGCCAGATTTATTATAAACGGAGCTCATGAAAGCGCAATGGAAGCATTAAAGCTGCTGAATATACCCGCGGCCCAGGAAACTGCTTGGGATTATGTTTAAATGTCATGATACCATTATGTAGTCTGTGAATTCTCAGAGACTAGTTTTCATTGAAATACTAATCTGTGCCATCACATCACGTTAACAAAGGGTTTTTGAAAATTGGTATTTCATAAAAATGGGAAAATGTTAGGTATAAATAAATAAATACAAATAAAAAGCATTATAGTTAACATAGCATTAACAACAGGTCTGTACCTTGCTCATAATTGCAGTCACATTTCTCCTTACATTAATATTTTTCCACTATTCAAGCTGCAGTTTTATACATAAAAATAAAATGAGATCTGTTGTTCTTAGCCTGTATTGAACTGTTTTTCTGTTTATGATAGGTGCACGCATTGTGCTCGGGCAGGTTATTGATGTTGAGCAATGACTGAGCTTGCAAGATCAGTTTGCTAATGGTAGTGATCGCAAAGAGCTGAATGTTAAGAAGATTATGTGTGAGAGAAGCATAAATTATCTCTTATGTAACAAGAAATTCATAATAGGTTCATTTCACTTAGCATGCATCAAATGCGATTCCACTTCAAGTACTCTAAATATTTTAATAGGTCATAAAGTAAAATGTATCCTGTGCTGTATTCTTTAGCATCCTGTATTCATATGTATTCATTTGGTGGACATTTCACAATGCATTCCAGGTCTACTTAAAGGGAATCCAAACCATAAGTTTTGCCATAACCATAACAAGCTACAGGTGTACTGAACACAGAAGATACCATGTCTTGATGTCACTTCCTGGTGCAGGCAACAGCTATATTTTAATTGTTCACAGATTTTTGAGTTATGCAATCTCAGGTTTCACTGCTTTGTTCACTTGACATTCTCATTATTTCACAAAATGCCACCTCGCCTCTCTTGCTTGCTTATATTGCACAACATATTTTCTAGGTTAGCTATTCAATGCAAAATGGTGCATTGTGGGTAACAGTCTGCGAGGGCATCCACAGATGCGACCTGCAGCTTCTCAACCTCCCACAGAATCTGATCAGCTCCGAGTGACTGTTTTGCACAGCAAACGGAGGCTTTATGTGATTTTGAATTCATACTGGGAGCTCTGCAAACACTGAAAAGTATAAAAATCTTCAAAATATACCATGCCCTTTTATCATATTTCAACAAAACAAGACAGAGCTTTCAATCTATATCTGCATTATTTAAGCTTGCTGTTGAATCATTGGGTGAAGATATTGCACTATTGTCCAAAAGAAAAAGAAGAAAAAAAAACAGATACCAAAAGATGCAAATATATTTGATAGGTGTAACTTTTATCTGCACAACTAGTGAACAAGAGTTAAGCATGCATGAATCATTTAATGTACAAGCTGATTACTGCTAAATTTACAATCGATATGGCAAATAGTCCATGCATAATTGCTGCTCAGCTGCCCAACCTGCATAACTCCAGTCGACACTGATGAGGGATAATTTTCAGGCCGTGTTTCATTCCACTCCATAGTTCACTATGACGTGAATCAGTATATCATGAACACAAATTCACTAGCAAGTGCCTTTATCCACTAAACACTGAACCACCGATGCCTCAATTACCTGGACACCATAGCTGTTATCATTTCACTAAATGGGAGAAATTGGGTTTTAAAACACTCCATTTGGCCTGAGGAATATAATATTTTGACAGAAACAGAGAGCAAACAAATCAGTAATACAAAGCACAACAAATAAAGCAATACTGTTAACATTGAAGACACAATATCTGTCTGATTCTCACTTATTTATTTAATTAATAAATGTGTTTATTCTCTTTATATTCTGTAATCTCAATAAATATACACTATACTGCTCAAAAGTTTGAGGTCGGTTTTTTAAATGTTTTAGAGAGAGGTCTCTTATGCCCACCAAGGCTGCATTTATTGGATCAAAAATACAGTAAAACAGTAGTAATTTGAAATACTATTGCAAACTAAAATAACTTTTCTATGTTATTTTATAATTCTATTCTAATTTCATGTGACGCAAAGGTGGGTACCCATTACTCAAATCTTAAGTGTCACATGATCCTTCAGAAATCATTCCAATATGCTGATTTGCTGCTCCAAAACATTTATTATTATCAATCCTGAAAACAGTTGCACTACCTAAGTGTTTTTGTGAAATCTGTGATACTATTTTTTTTTTATTCTTTGATGACTAAAAAGCTCAGTTTATTTGAAATAGAAATCATTTGTAGAATTATAAATATCACTTTTGAGCAATTTAATTTGTCATTGAGTAAAAGCAACAATTAAACAAGGGTCTTAATACTGTAGTTTACATTTAGTGTAACTAAAATTGTTTCCAGAGAACAAATAGTGAATTGAGAGTATTTTTCTCACCCTATTGGCAGAAAGTATAAATCTAACAAACTGTAGTGAGGTTAAACAATTAAATGCTTCGGTAACCACTAGAATTAATACTTAGTTCTTGATTTTCCAGCACCAAACAGATCTTGTGATTGACACATCAAGGAATATGCACTGTCTTCTCCTGTAATGTCACAGACTTCAAGAGACAGGCTGGAGGAACATGGCATGAGCCAGCAGCAAATCAACCATTTCAAGCCCTTAATATTCCGTAATGGCCACTGCCAAGACCAAAGAGTCCATGCCAAGAGCTGCATCTGTCATGTGGAAAAACATGCCACATTTTTTTCACCTTTAATGTAGAAAACATCCCTTGTGGCTTCGAGTTATGAGCATGGATGTACAGATCTTAAAAAGCATTCCTACAGAATGGACAGTGAGAAAGCCCCCATTTAATGGACCTGGCTTATGCACTCAGACTATTATAAGAGCACCTTACTAAAGTACCCTTACTGATGGAACTCCCATAACTCATATTCCCACTGCAGTGCTGCTCCTGTCACCTGCATTACACCCACAAATTCAACAATCACTGACCACCGTTCAAGATCTAGCAGACAAAGAGAATTTTTTTTCTGATGCACAAGGCAGCCATACGGAAGATGTCCAGTGCCAGACTCGCCTGGGCTCATTGATAAACCTCATGTTGAGGCAAATGTGTTTTACTCAATCCATAATTCAAAGAGACGCTAGAGACAAGGACAAAGAACATTGGGAAGACAGCCGCTGGAGCCTCCCTGGCCATAATATGCAGATGCAAATTCATTAGAGTGGACATTATCACACTTAAGGACATAAAAAGGTCACTAAAAAGTGTTCGCTTTTTATTATCAATGTTAAAAACATATTTTTTGGCTTAATAGTTTTGTGGAAACTGTAATAAGTTCAGGATTCTTTGATTAAGTTCAGAAGAACAGTTTATTTGAAAGAGATGTCTTTTGAAAAAAATATAAATGTCTTTATTAATAATTCTGATCAAATGAATGTGTCCTTTTCTTTAAAATCTAATAATATTTCACAATATTAATGCTTTTCTGTATTTTGATCAGACATATGCACCCTTGGTTAGCATAAGAGACTTCAAAAACACTAAAATATCTATATTCTAAATTATTCCAATTAATTTAACTTTTGGCCGGTAGTATATAAGCTTTGAATCATTACTAAACTCATCCTAATTGCTGGCTATGAGTCAATTATATCTTGCATTTTGAGATTTCATAAATTTTAATAATGCAGTGCTCATTATTAGGGCAAAAAGGTTTTTTTTTTTTTTGTAAAACATTATTATTTTGTAGTGCCATTAAGAAAGGATTATTATTAAGATTATTACCCCAGGAAACAATGGAATCATATTCCATTTTTGCAGCAATTAAAAATGCAACATTAAAAACAGCACGCTTCACAGCATGTTGTTCAGATCATTACTTTCATTAGAAAATAAATAAACATCTTCATCAACTGAAAACAGGAACAGATGACAATATTAGATTGCTACCACTTTGAAACAAATATTACACGTTATTGATCAGTTTCATTAAAATTCTTTGTTTCTCATTAATGGTGTTGCTGCTAAAATATAATCTGTAACCTCTGGAAGAAAGATGGATGTAAATTGTCTGTGATGTGAACTTTGAGAAGTTTCTCAGTTGTAAAATACCAGTCTGTTTGCATTCACCAATGTCATCTTCTGATAAATTGAATTCCACCCAGACAGGAATGTCTGTGATTGAAGCATATTATTTTTTCACAACAGTTATAATATATTTTGACCTTCATCAAATACCATAACTAAGGGTAAATTTGCCATTACACTGCCTGGTGCACCTTCATTATGGAATTTGACCTTTTTGACAACTTTCGGAAAATAACACTTGGTTGGAGTATGACTGGTATCCCATCATTTGCAGAAGAAACAAAATGAAATCACTGAAAATCACTGTCGCAGCAGTGTGACATATGATATATTGCGGGTTTGCAAGATTGTATAAAGTTTCTGAAATAAGTCTCCCCTAAGGATGTATTATTTGATCAAATATACTAAAGATAGTAATATAGTAAAAATAATATTTAAAATGTTTTCTGCTATATTATATTTTAATGTGTAAATAATTCCTGCAATGGCAAAGCTTTCAGCAGCTATAACTCTAGTCTTCAATGTCACATGATCCTTCAGAAATAAGTGGAATATGTTGATTACAATGGATTTTATGATGCATTCAGAGCATGTGACCCTCATTCAAACACCCATATTCAAACAATAATTCTTCCACAGTGCATAGAAAAACTTGTACCTTTTTAAAATAAGATGAGGGTGAATAAATGATGAAAGAATTGTCATTGTTTTAGTGAACTATTTTTTTTAAATAACAATGACAGATACGCCAATCTCCACCAAAGCAGCACATGAAATCAGACTTATGTTAATACATGCAACTGAAACTGAAAACGAACACAATTTGAATAGTGTCGCATGTTGCAATAACCAACAGATATTAGCACAGACGTAACATAACATATAGGTCGGTTTGCCTAGGGGGTTACTCTACCAGTGCCAGAGGTGGGTAGAGTACCCAAAAACTGTACTCAAGTAAAAGTAAAAGTACTTCTAGAAATATTTACTCAAGTAAAAGTAAAAGTACTAGTCTTGAATAGTTACTTGAGTAAGAGTAAAAGAGTATCGGATAAAAAATCTACTCAAGTAGTTAGTTACTAGTTACTTTGGGTCATATATACTGTACTGAGCCTATTTTTATTTAGATATATAGATAAAATGTATGTAATGTATGTGTGCGTGTATAAATGTATATATTTCATCAGCCTTTACTCCAATTTATGTAATTTATAAATGAAACCCTGTCTGTTTACTTAAGTATAAGATATAGGTGTCATGCCATAACATATTTTTAATACGACTGACTTTATATTAAATGTGAATTTAACATTGAAAGTTAATGTGATATAAATATTGCTACTAATCTTTCATTGTTCAGAAAGAGAGCAAATAACATTTACATTATTAAAGATAATTTTCACTGACAGTCTAGATTTCAATCACTCTCAGAAACTCCCATTAAAATCACTGAAACTGTTAACACTGTGTAATCAATATCTTAATTATAGATTCGTACACACATCTGCACTTTGTTGTTCCTGGGAGAGAATTCGCCAGAAAGAGGTATTCAGTCAGTGAGCGAGTGAAGGAAGCACCGGCATTTTAGCGATGACTCATCTGAACGCCTCTGATTGGCCAATGCTTTAATAAGCTCAAAAGAATCATGTGTGATTTGTTATAATGCGCAGTGCTGTATAAACGCATCTATCTCTGGCTAAGCGCCAGCAAGCAATCACAGATCTGAATTTAGCAGCTGATAATATGACTCCCTGAACGTACTTGCACCAGTGTGATTGTATTAAAATTAATAAAATCTTAATCGGCTATTTTTTGTCTTTTGGAAGCTGCATTCAACTTGACTCCCCTCTGTTATAAGCCACACACGTACAACAAACTAATGTCACAGTGGTATCGTGTACTGTAATCGAATGTAGCCCAAGTTATTACCTGTTAAACAGTAGACAGCACACGCGGTGTTCATCTATTAAGGATCTCCATCGCTAGCAAATAATAACCTTTGCAGATTTCAATTCAGTGCAGTTCCAGCCACGTTTTCAACGCTCTTTCTGTTCTTAAACGTTACAACTCCGAGTGAACCACTTCAGATGCTCAGCGCGTGCGGCAGGGAACTGAACGACTCATTCAATCTGATTCATGAACCAATTCACTCGTTTGCCAATTGGTTTGATCAAGCCTTTGAACAGAATTGACTTTAAAAGAATGAATCATTCACGAATGGGCATCATTGCCCAGAGAAAAGTAGACGGCGCGTTTGGAATAAACTGAAGCATTATAACATTTATTGCATTAAGATAAAGTAACGAGAGGAGCGTCGCCCACAGTAACGAAGTAAAAGTACAGATTTTTCCCCAAAAAATTACTCAAGTAAGAGTATAAAGTACCCATCTTTAAATATACTCCGAAAAGTATTCGTTACCCCAAAAAATTACTCAAGTAAATGTAACGAAGTAAATGTAACTCGTTACTACCCACCTCTGACCAGTGCAATGTTAACAGTGCAGATATTTCAGGAGTGTGTGTGTGTGTGTGTGTGTGTGTGTGTGTGTGTGTGTGTGTGTGTGTGTGTGTGCTCTTGTTTTTGTGACATATCAGGACACAGCTTTGTACTGTATAATGACATGAGTATGACACAGGTATTACAAGGAGAGGGTGACATATGAGGACATAACCCATGTCCCCATTTTCAAAACGCTTATAAACCATACAGAATGAGTTTTTTTTTTTTATATAAAATAAAAATGCACAATGTTTCATGTGAGGGTTAGGGTCAGATGTAGGGTTGGTGTAGGGCCATAGAATATACAGTTTGTACAGTATAAAAACCATTACTCCTATGAGATGTCCCCACTTTTCACAAAAACAAACGTGTGTGTGTGTGTGTGTGTGTGTGTGTGTGTGTGTGTGTGTGTGTGTATCCATAGGTTTATGGGCAAACACAAAGTGACTCATGTAGCCACTATGAGCTATGCAGCTCCAGCTGAAAACAGCAATACTCCAGAGTTATTAAAATTCTATCAGTGCTGCTTTCACTCTCACTCCAAACATACACACAAAGTCAGACACACACCTTGCACGAATCCGCAAGACATGAAATATTCACTCCGTGGCTTTCTAGGACATATTTCAATGATGTACAAATAACGTACCATGCAAGAGATGACTGGTTTTAATACCTATAGCAATTTCTTAGTGAATAAATTCACAAGGTTAAATGATTTTGTGTCATCTTGCTTCTAAATGTGGTTGAAGAGATCTCAAAAGACACATGAAATACATGGGTTGCTCCATCCTCACAGAAACAGTACCTGTGAAACAACATCACTGCAAGCATCTGATTTATTCATGTATCCGAATAAGGATCTGCCTCAACGCCGCAACGTCTCCCAGACACACCGGGATCTGAACGTCCTGCTAAGAAAGTACACAGACAGCTGGCAGAGTAGGACAGACTGTTCACAATGTTGTCCGTTTTCTTAAATAGGTCACTGTTGATGAGGAATTTTCTGAAACATCCAGACGGTCATTCCCTGACACTTATAATCTTCCTGACTATGCTGAAGCTCACATGACCATCAGATAAGTTACAGGGTTTACTGATCTTCATGGACCTATGTAATCTCCAAAAGGCTGCATTACAAAATGAATATGACAGTCTAGTGATGCATACAGAGTAATTGGGGTGGGGGGAACAATGCTTTTCAGCTTTTGCTGAGCATCCCTCATGGCACATGGTCCAGGACTGCTTTTAGTGTGGCTCTTGTAAATGAAGCATGAAATGGCTTATCATTGATGGACTCCTTGTTCAAAACAGCCACGGATGCAGCCAAGAATAGCGGCGCTATTGGAAATAAATTGTTTCTTAATGCGTACCTTTGCCCATGCCCACCATCGCAAAGTTAAGTCTCATTAATGTGTGTAATTAACCGTCCGACATTCTCTGCTGGTCACAAGCAGTTAGTGCGATATATGGAACTGTTCATCAGTCCGCACACTTCATCCTGCAGTGACATAGCTTGAGAAGCAGAAAAAATATGGTGGGAACAGGGTTGGGTGGAATTCAGAATTTAAGAATTCAGCTCCTACGCAATTCATAAGTGGGAATTTTAATTGAGAGGAAGTTGATTTTACAGCCATATAGGAATTTCATTAGTAAAACATAAGATTCGTTACAAAATATTAATAAGATTTGCAACAAATCAGGAATAAAGGTAATTTTGAGTCATTATGTATACTTATTGGCTAATGTATTGAATGCATTTTTTCCATGACTTATTAGACAATTTGAACTTTGAGTTTGAATTTTTTGTAGTTTTTATTTCATCATGGTTGGTAAAATAAAGAATAAAAAAATATATTATTCATGATATACTGTATCTATGCCTTTTAATTATAAGGTATTAAATTAAATTTATGCATTTAGCAGACACTTTTATCCAAAGTAACTTACAGTGCATTCAGGCTAACAGTTTTTTACCTAACGCTGCTAACCCAATGCTCTACCACTTGAGCCACAGGAATACATTATATGCATTGCTAATATATGTAACTCATATACAGGCCTGATGGATGGATGGATGGATGGATGGATAGATTTAAACATTAAATCAAAACAAAAATCCTCTAGTCTCTTTAAAAGATATATGTACATTCATACTGTAATTTGAACACCATCCTTCATCCATAATGTTCACATTCTTAATATTTGCTCAAAATTATTAAAGTCAGAGAACATTAGAAAAAGTCCCCTTTTCTCAGTTTCAAAGCAGTGTCACCCGCTGTGATATTCAGGAAGACTGAAATGCATTATCTTCCCTGCACAATGTGTCTGTTCTCCCAGGCAGTGAGCGAAGCCGGAGCGCTGCTGAGCAGCCGAGTGAAAGAGACACCACACAGAGCAAAAAGTGGAAGGGCCTTTTGAATCCCTAGATCTTCAATAACTGCTCTTGAATAGCCTGACTGACCTCCTGTCAGCCGGGCTGCCTTACTCCCAAAGACCCTGTCTGACACATTCTCTCAAATCCCCCACGTCTCCCATTCAATAGGCTAAAGGAATGTGTGTTTTTAAAGAGGATTCAGACACACCTATGCTTTCTCTCCTTGGAGAATGTCACAGACAACAACAGCCCTGTGTGTGTGTATGCTTCAAGGAGACAGACAAGCAAAACTGGGGCCTCCAATAAAAACCAGTAAACTAATAAGAAACTGATACTGCAAAATATGGTTCATTTATCCAGCAGAAATGGCTGTGTTAGGGGTGTGGCTGCTTAAAGCATTGTCTGAAAACAACAGGACTGCAAATCATATGAACACCTAATTGTTTCCTGTATCTCTAGCATCACTGATGGCTATCTTTACCTAAGACAAGGTGGTATTAAGCCTAAGGATTGATTGCTTGCATATGGGTTTTTACAAAAACAGAGAATCTGGTTTTTGTGCACACCCTCTATTTCCCCCACACAGCACAGAAGATCAAGCAATCACTACATAGCAATCAATAACAGAAACTGTTTTATAGAGGAGATGTAACGGCCTCTGAATTGCAAAAACATTTTCTTAATCAGTACGTGTGTCTTGTTGTCCAGTAAAAATATCTAAACATCCTTAAAAAGATGAATTGACTTGTGGGACAAAACTGCATTCGATAATATGACTTTTTTCATGTTTTAATCATAAAAATCACATATTTTATTAGATATATGGATTAAACATTTGCCAGTGGGGTACGACAAATAATCTTAATGTAATATTCTTTGACAACATTGTTAGTTATTTTATGCAACTGCTTCTCGAGTCATTTTTGTTGTTTCAAGGATATTTATTTATTTATTTTTAAACTGTAAAACGTTAAAATTACTGAACAAGAAAATGATTTTTTTTGTGTGTAAGAAGGCTGTGTCCTTGGAAGACAGCCCCTTTTAATCAAATTAGAATTTATTAAACTCTGCACAAGTTGAAGGACATAAAATGAGGCCAATTTTGCCTTCTTTGTCTGGGTCTGAGAAGTCAAATAGCCTCTCAAGATACACTGTCATAATCATTGATTTCTAAATAAATGAGCATGAATCTGATCACCTAGGAATGGAGTTAAATGCAATTTGTTTTTGGTGATGGACGTAGGTCATTTTTTTAAACTATCTGGCCATTATCTCATCATATATGCTATCAGATGAATTCTAATTTGTGCTGCAGTGCAACCAAATCATTTTACTCATACACAGGCCCAGACAGAATGTGCAGACTTTTCAGTGAAATTCTATTTAAACATCATAAAACGTGGTACATGGAGAGTTTTACATTCTTACTGGTAGCTGTTGGCATGATTGAATTAGTAAATGCAATTAATCAATTAAAACAAGATAAATGTATTTATATAAATTATAAAAACAAAATATTATACATTTATTTATTAACTCCATCTCAACTAAATTGCTTTACTTAATTTCTGCCACTAAATCCACTGAAATTCAGCCCATTTTCTTTGCTGTATAAAGTCTTCTAAAGAATTCTTGAGTATAAGAACTTGGTTTCTTTATTGATGGGCTTTGAATTTGTTTCTCTATGCCTAGATGTAAAGTGTAGATAACCTGTAGAATAGTAAACCTGTATTTTACATTACCTGCTTTCTTAGAATTCAAGGAAAAGCAGCACATTTGTAAAATTGCATAATTTATTGAAGACAAATGATTTTCAGCTGTATATGTGCAGCAGGGAGATATTGTGCTGCAAGATCTCAAGAGGATGGGCCAAAACCAACACCACTAGTCTGGGGCTTTTGTTTCGGCATTCATTCTTCAAGATGCAAAATACACCACAGGCTTAAAAGCTTTCACTCCATCTGTAGCATACAAACTGTTTCCAACATGTGGATTGTGAGTTATCAGACTTGCAGAGCTAGACTTCGGACTACCAACACTTTTTTTTTAGACATTTAGGGCCCCATTAATCTGCAATCAATGATTCCACAATAATGCAACAAAGTGGTAATTTGTTCAAATAACTTGGAAGCTGTCTCCAGAAATGGTCAAATTGTGTAGACTCCAAAAGTCATGAATGCATGAACACAATTTTGCACTGAATTATTCAGTCATGCTTGAGGATTTCATTTACTACATTGTGAAAAAAATAAAAAATAATATTCCTTTATCGTTGTAAAAAAAAAAATCAAAGCCATGAATTCCACATACTTTGGTAAATCATCCAATTCCTAGTTTTTTTTTAAAGTATTCAAACTACTTTATGTATTCTGACCACAGCAATCAAGTGTTACAAGCCCAATGTTGTAGACTTGGATGCTTATGTTTCTTATAAACATATTTAGGCCAGTATAGCAGTATTTACCTCATTAAAGGGCACATATTATGCAAAATCCACTCTTACGTGGTGTTTGGATATAAATATGTGTTGGCAGTGTGTGAACCCAACCACCCTACAATGATAAAAAATCCACCCACTCCATATTTTTTAATCCCCATTAAACCAAATCAGTCTCATTAGACCTGATGTTTTGATTCTCTAAGCATCACATTGTTTAGACCCTGCCCACAGTCCATGCCAACTCTTCTGAAGAAGGGGCGGGAAAATGCAGCTCATTTGGACATTTAGACATGCCCCAAAAAATACATTTTCCACATGTTATAATAAATTATCTGTGGGGTATTTAGTTGTTCCGATTCCGATACTAGTATCGGAAATATCTCCGATACCACAACAAATTCTGGCATCGGCATCGGCGAGTACATGAACCCATATACCGATCCGATACCATTTTCAAGACCTAGTTATGAACGCTAGCTTTGCCTAACCGCTGCACGGTTCTTCTTCGCTGCTCAGAATGCATTGCAAACACAGGACGTTGTGCTGTAATGCCACAAGCAACCCTTGTGTAGAGCAGCGAAGAAGAAATGAAAACGCGTTAGCAGCACTGATCTATATATGACTGGATCGCTCATCGCGTTCTAAACTGCCAACAGACAGTGAAGCCGCTTCTATATTATAGATCAGTGGTTAGCAGTATGTCCGCTGTTTAGCAGTATTTCAGACTGGACCAACCAGACAGTAAAACGGCGACTAGGGACCAAGACGGTGCTGAAAATTTTAAAATGTGATGATACCAGCGTCTCTGTAGAACCGGTAGTAAGTTTGAGTATATTCGTTACCCGCAGCTGCGTTCAGTCGCTTCCGTCTAAGCGCAGGGCTCCAGACTGTAGCCGAATATATATACTAGTGTCTGTGAATATTAAACTGCAAAATACTATTTAAATATTACTCCTGCAAAGTCTACATCTCTGTGGGAGACGGGCGCAGATGCACGGGAGCTCGCTGTTTTGTGGCCTCTGCCGTGTGTCACTATATGAGGACATGAACGCATAAACCGTCACTTCATGAGAATTTAACGTTTCATTTGAGAAAACTGTCATATCATAAACACAGACACTCAAAGATCTTCATGGCGAGTAAATTGACAATATATTAAGCTACTGTTGTAGCCTACAGTAGATTTAGCTACGTCTCTATGTAGTAATAATAGGCCCTACGTCTCTATTAATAATAATAATTATGCCTAGACGGTTGCTTGTTTTTTACTTGTTTTGTTGTAAAGAGATTATCTGATTAATATAGAATTTTTTATATTCCTAGACTTATTTGTTGCAGTTTTTTATACACCAATATTGTAAAACTAAAATACTAAAATACCTTTTTTAGTTTGCGGTGTTAGATTTTTGGCTGCATTTGAATTTTTTTTTCGCTTAAGAAATTAAATAATATTACTGTCAAATTCATGTCAGATAATAAAAATACTGTAATAAATACAGTAGTTAACCATGTATTTGTTCATGTTTTATCAAGGGATAAGTCTGGAGCACACCATAAAATAATTCTAGAAATTTACACAGGGCTAGTAGTATATACAGCTGTATATACAGATACACACCCAGGTATTGGATCAGTACTCGGTATCGGCCGATACCCTGAGCCCAGGTATCGGAATCGGTATCGGGTAGATGAAAAAAGTTATACGGAACATCTCTAGCTGAAACTTCACAGACACATTCTGGGAACAACCAATATTACATATTTTAAAAATGGGAATAATAGGTTAGAAGAACAAACAAATGCGAAGTAAGTGACGGAATAAACCACAACATTAAATGAAATTAAAATGGGTGTTTGGGAGTCAGTGAGGCCTGACACATCAAACCAAAAGCAACATGATGCTTTTCTCCAGTGTTATCAACAAAATAGAGGAAATCTTGCCATGACAACAGTGACTACACTCTGTTGCTAGTTCTCAAAGTCGAAAGCAGACCTATTTTAAGTAAGTAGGTCAAGCGGGAAGAGGGAATGAGTCCCGTAGTTGACTAGTTTTATAATTCAGTCACATCTAAACACATCAACTGGTTTAAGTAGGTCCCCTGGCAGAGGAGATCCGCTAAATGCAATTAGGTGGAGTCTTTAGACAGTTCTCAATTCAGCCAGATGAACAGATATGAATAATGCCACATACACCTGATTGATTCACTTCATTAATCGTAAAAAAGGACATTGGAACTCAAATAAATGAGGGAATCATTTACGAACGGAGGAGGTGGACACACACACACACACACACACACACACACACACACACATATATATATAAAACATCTGAATGAAAAATCCTTCAAGATTCAGTGAAAATGAATTGCATAAGGATAGCGTACTGTGTTTTCCTTTTAAATATTAAAAAAATGGATTAAGAAATGCTAACAGGCCAAGACACACTCACGTGGTATTTAAGTCAAGTTAATGCAAAATCTCACACTTTCATTTCAAGTTGGCACGGTCAGCATTTCTTCGAACCCCAGGCATCTCACTGAGGAAATATTCATCATATATCGTATTAATAATTCATCTTGCACGACTTTGACCCTTTCAGATCTTAAAATGAATGCCCTCCCATCATTTTCAGCAGCAACGCTCAGAAGGAGACACTCAAAGCCTTACGAAAGACACAAACCCAAGGAACATGTCAACCATCCCCTCATATACATCCACAAACAACCACAACAGCTTTCATTCTCATCACACACATACACAAGAGACATTGAATATTTCCTTGGGTGACTGAAGATCGTATCAGTATTTTCCTCCTTAAACTGTTTTTGTCTCACTCTCTCTATCTCCTGTCTTTCTGCTCTTATACTTCCTTCTCTCTTCTCTTCAGTGCTTTACAAAGTCCCCGTTGCCCAGTTCCTCTCTCTTCCATTTCCACGCCGGTTTAGTGGTTTGAATGATTAATAAGCAGCTGGGAGCAAGGATCAAGTCGCATCTGTTATGCCTTAATATCTGAAATTGCATTTTTAATGGGAAAAAGAGCAAAACTGCAGTCCATTCTAAAACATTTTCCCTAAATGATCATCCCAGGAATCACTATCAATTCCCATGTGCTTTGTTTTAGTGTTCATAATATACAAGTGTGTACCGTATGTGTCTGCAGCCTTGTAGCTGTGATGTGCTTTCAGCTAAAAGTATTAAACACAGCATGCATCCCATAGTACAAACAAATCATTAGGATATTAAGTAAAGATCATGTTCCATGAAGATATTTTGTACATTTCCTACCGTAAATATATCAAAACTTAATTTTGGATTAGTAATAGGCATTGCTAAGAATTTATCTGGACAAATTCAAAGGCGATTTTCACAATATTCAGATTTTTGCAGATTTTCAAATAGTTGTATCTCGGTCAAATACTGTCCGATCCTAATAAACCACACATCAATGGAAAGCTTATTTATTCAGCTTACAGATGAAGCATAAATCTCAATTTCGAAAAACTGACACTTAACACTTAAGGTTTTGTGGTCCAGGGTCACATATACTACCATAAAAAAGTCAAACCAATTTATAATTTTTTAATTGGTAAAAAAATGCAAGCACTGTTCAAAATAAAGATTAAAACATTCTGAAATGTTGAAACATCTTCATGTATTTAATATTATGAACTACGATTTTTACATTCATATCAATGATGTTTGAAAGTTTGTTAAAAGTTCTTGCAAAAATGGAACTGAGCAGAGCTCTTGCATTTGCAGAAAAGGTTTGGTTTGATATTTATCTAATGCAATGACAATCATACAGTTTTAAGCATCACTTAAGTTTCCAAAAATGTACAAAATACTTTTTAGGCCTGTGTATTTTAGTGATAGTGGAATTTGTCATCAGATGGCCTTGGTTCTCTTGTCTATTCTAAATAAGAGAAAGCTCCAATTTATAATTAATCATTTATGTACAGAATTTAATAAATATCTTATTTATCTTAAATATGTGTTTGCTTCATGTACTCAAAATATATTATATACTGTAGGCATTATATTTGCAGTCGAAAAACCCTCATCATATCAATCATTAATATCTTCCAAATATCACCATCATTTCAATACACATAAAAAATAAAGCCTTCTGAACCTTTAGTAATTCAGAATAAATAATCTACCAGTCTACTGACTGAGCGTTATTGTATATTTCATGTTCTAATTTGCTGTTTAAAATCTATGTATTGCACTTTTAAGAAAACCTTGGCATTAAAAACATTTAATACGTCGATAAGATATGACACAAATTAATTTAGCCTTTTTCTTCATTCTGGTTCATTCAGTACATAATGTCAAAAAACATAAATGAATGCATTCTATAGTAAAAGATCAAATGAAGACGACGTGAACAGATGGAAAAATGGAAAGTAAACAAAAAACTATGTACCTAACATAGACAAACACAGATGTTCAAATGCAAAGCCAAAACTAAGTTAATAGACGACTGGCTTTTTTGCCATGTCTCCACATCTTATTGTTACTAAGCAACCAGATTCGAAAAAAGTCACATTCCAACCCAACAGTATGAAAGGCTGTTCTTAAAAGAAAGGAGATTCCTTGTCAGTTTTGCCCGAAAAAAAAGCCAGTATATGAAGGGCAGTTGAGTGAGAAGCGAAGCTGCAGATCAGAGCGTGAAAGAAACCTGTTTTCTCCCCCCGCTTCTCTCTCTCTCTCTCTCTCTCTCTCTCTCTCTCTTTTTTTTTTTTTTTTTTTTTTTTGGAAGAGAGAGCTTATTCGTCTGGGAGGCGACATCCTACCACAGGAGGAGGGGTTGTGACCAGAATGGAGAGTAGCTGAACTGAATGGACCGGGCCATAAATGCTTTTGGTGGAGAGGGAGGAGAAGCTTCAGAAAGAGACAGTGAAGGGAAAAAATAATGAAAGAGGAGAGAATGCGATGTGACTGGGTGGAGGGTTGAAAAGGAGACAAAACCAACCTACAGAGTTAACCACAACGATGTGACAGAGTGGTGAGTCAATGCATAGTTCCCTGAACTAAGCAGTTATTGACTGAGCTTTAGACGTCCACCACTGCTGGTGTGGGAGAGGCCTCTCCAAAAGCAGAACTTGTTAAGCCACAAGTTACATTACTTCAAATAATTAAACTACTGTCAAACTACTTAGCTACACCACAAGCTACTAACAAAATGTAGCAAACCATACAAGCACTTTAATAGTATTTTAAAATTAATGATTCAATCAGAACAGTACTTATCTGGACACGGGGGTTTTTAATTAATTTATTCTTGATTTGGGTGACAACCATTAAGTTTGAACAGAAATTAACATAAAAAAAAAATCATTATAACAAAGCAATAAAATAATTTATAAAACAATAAAATAATATAGGCTGCTATAAAAAAATAAATAAAAAAAACATAGAATGTTGCACAGGAACTTCTTTTCTGATTTATTTTCAGTCAGTTCCATTTATATGAACCATCCCACTAACAGAGTCACTAAAATGATTCAGACTGTCCAACTACTGATGCCCTGATAGATGTTATTGGATTTTAAGGTGGAGAAGTGCATAAAAAGAACTCAGTTTCACTGGCACCTGAGGGATAATCACTGGCACGTGGGCAATAGGGAAAACTGTACATTTTTAGGTAATCAGTAGTGTTAGTCACACAGCCTGTTAAAAACTATAAATAATATTAAAGTGTGAGAATTAACCTGCGGTATTCTACTGATGTGCGTTGCTAACAGCACTCATCAATATAAAAATAATTGAGATGGAAAATGGAATTAAAGTAGGCGGGGTTTATTGTTCACAAAAACAGAGCATGAATGTCAGCGTCAGTTTAACGTTGAAAGAGAGAGAGATAAGATGGAAATTTGCAGAGTGCAAATTGTTTAATATTAGTTAACTGTTTTATGATAGAAATGCTAAATGACCGACAGCTATACCCAGTGATGCAAATTGCTTGTCTTCTTTTTCTCAAATATGGTCATTTTGAGAGAGAGGTTTGGGGGGGGGAGCATCTACAGATGATATGTAGAGCATCTACATCTTGAATTGTGTTTAAGAAGACAAATAGACAAGTATATGTAAAAAAAAAGAAGAAAAAAAAAAGATATTTCACCTATTTGCAAACATGCACTCCAATCTTGTAAGTTTGTTTCTTTGCAAGAGGATGATATTCCTGACAATACCTCCTACCCCCAAAACGGCTTGCAGCTCTCTGCATGACAGAACACCTAGACATGAAACGCATCTAAATTATGGAGTCGCTTAGCACCCCAGCACTCGCCATCCCACCACCTGGTAAACTTCTCAATGAACAGGCTCATGCAGGAACTTTTTGCATACTTCCCATCTCATGAGTTTTCACAGGGCTTTGTCTCCTTTCGGAGGTGCTCACTACTCTGCTGTGACGGCCTGTCAACGTCAGCCTGCAGATCGCCTGCAGCCCCTCTTCAAACCATTAATCTAAATTAGTGCTCTGACAAAGTGTCAAAACATTGAAGCTCAAATGTGATGTATGCTCCAGAGGACCCCATCCATTTCCCCCCATCTCATGACATTGACTTGTGTAAACGAGTAAAACTACAAAGGATAATCAAAATGATTGCAGGAAAATCCAAGAAATTGGTTGGAATGGGACTACAAGCAATTTTAGTGATGAGTAGCAATCGGTGATCAAGCCCTTGAGCTCTCAAACGCTCCCCATGAGGAATGACAGGAGTGCTTCACTTTTATACTGTATTAATAAAAAAATAATTATAACTGGTGCGTTCACCCAGCATGTCACAGATAACAAAAAAGAGCTCATTCTAGTGTTGTACTGATAAGATGCGAGTTTGGAAGAATAGTTCTCTCTAAAATCATAAACCACGGAGAAAATCTGAAGGCAGCGCTGATCGCTCTTTTACATGCACATCAAATAAATAGGTAATATAAATGCAGTCCATATGAATTCTGTGATATTCTTCTGTAACCAAACGATAGTTTTATGTGAGGAACAATTCTACAGTAGAGGCCTGAATCAGTGAGTCTGATTCACAAATGAATCATTCGGTTATGTGAAGTGGATGAGACGTTTCCTGGAAAATATCGGACAAAGATTAAGGATTTGATTTGGGAATTGGGAATCGCTACTTCTCTCGTGAACTTTCAACTGATTAAGATTTCCAGTAAACAACAGTTATGCAAATCTATCATATGTTTTTAAAACAACTGGACAACTACTAACCCAATTCACTGTAACGGTTAATGAAAAAGAACCAATATTAATAATGATGGATGAATGGATGGATAGATAGATAATTATAAACCTAATGTGTTTTAATGCATATCTATCTATGTGTTTCCTCTGAGTAAAATCAGTTCAGTTGGCTTTTGGTAACCTAAATGTTTCAGCAAAATGATTCATACTACATAGGATGAAGTGATATTTAATCATTTATATACTATATGTGAGTGCGACCACTTGCTCTTTATATCATTAAAGATAGGTCTGAAGAAAAATGGGTACCATGGTTGCTGTTAAATCTAAACAGTAAAATAAAAATGAATTGGTGCATGATTTTCTGTTTATTCAAAGCATGATGCGCTTTGAAGTTATATCCACTCTTTATGTGGTGCATATCAAATGTGAACGTCTAACAATCCATAATATCCTCCAGAGCAGGGTAAGGCTGCAGTATTTTTTCTTTCGTTTACTGACTGAGTTTCAGCGAGAACTGTTGGTAAGTCAGATATAGTGTTTGGAATGCTGCTCGAATCAGTCATTAATACTGAAAAAAAAAATTAAAAAAACGAAAAACTTGGAGACTTTTGGAAAATAAAATATTTAAAAGTTGGCTTAAGGTTCTACTATGGCAGCAAAACAAAAACAACATTAAAAATTCAACACAAATATCATGAAGAACATTCATCTCCACATCAAAATATTAATTATTACACTATACAAATGTTTTGTTTGGACACATTATGGCCATAAATTCTAAAACAGAAAAAATGCAAATGTAAAGCCTTCTTGTAGCTTAAACATCAGATCATGGTACTAGAAAACATATATATATATATCATTTACTGCTAATTTATTTGTAGTGCTTATTTTTTTATATATATATTTTTAAATGAAGAGTTAATCAAGCTAATAAGAGGCTAATAAATAAAATTCTTGCTGCAAATTGATAAAATTGATCCAAGATCAACTTGTAAGTTGCTTTTGATAAAAGTGTCTGTAAAATCTAGAGCACAATTAAATGCTTTTAAAGGGTGTTTTTCCATCTGTTAAATAGTCATGGTAATATTGTTTCTCACACATCACTGGTGCTAACAGGCCTCAAAGCTAAACTAATCTATCTAATTACTTCTTGCATTCATTTGCATCGCACAGAGCAAAGCCTTTGCACATAAACAGCTCTGGCTCGACCTACACCTCGTATGATATAAATGATTAATTTCCAATTCACTACTCTCCTTCTTGCTATAAATAAACACCCCATGACCACAAATTGCTTTTCCATCTTGTATAAATGTCCGCGTGTACCGTGCCTCCCCACGGAGTGACACAAGGTCACTGTCCTGCAGGACCAGGTGGCAACTCTTGGCTGAGCTGGAGGTATCACCCTCCTTAAAAAGCTATGGTAATGAGGTGGAAGCCATTCGACAGTCCAGCCAATGGGGAGACAGAGCATGTTGGTGACTCAGGTGTGGGTATGAAAGAGTCAGAGATGCAAAATTAACGCTCTGAGATGTCAGGATGACTTCAACGACACGCCAGGGGATATGATAAATATAGCAAATGGAAGTAAAGCAGGAAATGTTGATGAATTATCATCTGAGTCTATGCGAGATGGGAACTTTGGGAGGGGGATGTGATATTAAACAGATACTGGAGAAAATGATGAACAGTTGTTTCATTTCCTGTATTGCACAACAAAGCCAAGTTAGTATAAAGCAACAGAAGTAGCTGGTTGGTTCTACAGAAGGGCTGATATTTGTGTCCAACACATAGATTTCCAAAAAATCAACACAAATTCTTTAATGTTGTTTTCTTTATCTTTTGTCATGAGAATGTCGTTTTGGCCTTAGCAAGTATGCATTTTGAAAAAAACTTATGCAAGTCTACTAAGCAATTGCAATTTTTTATCTCTGTGTTTTTTTTCCCCTTTCTTCTATTTCTCAAGATAACACAAAAGATAACACAAAAGTACAAGTCTGAGAAAAAAAGTAAAAAAATAAAATAAATAATAAATAAGTAAATAGGAAATAACAATATACAAAAATATATATATATAAAACACAATATACAAAATAGACAATCGATGGTATTTGTGTGTACAGGTCTATATCTATGTAGAAATAGATAGATAGCTTTACTTACTATAACTAATAATACACACACATATATAGGTATATACAGTACATACACATTTACAAATAAATGTTTACAATCAAATTATTAAATAGGAAAGAGCACTTTTTTTTGACCCGACTAGTATGTACTGATTATTATTGGTTTAAGTAATTTGTATTTTTTTCATAGTTTAAAGGTCTGTAAAACCTCTTCCTGAAGGTCAGTCTTTGTCCACGATCTTAACTGCTCTTTGGCATAAACCAACATTTCCTCCAGCCCATCCTCCAGAGTCTTGCTGTTCTCAAACACCGCTACTTAAATGTCAGGATATCAACTGCTGGTATTTGCACATCCTTCCAATCAGTCAGCAAGACTTGTCTTTAACTCCATGTCAAGGCTCTGCTTTGCTAATAATGAATCATACATGCTGCACCAACTGTTTCTTTACCACCTCACTGCATCTAACCTCATCCTTCAGAAACAAATGAGCGTCTGCTAAAAAAAATTAGCCATTATGATTGATCAATTCTTTTTTCACACATCATAAGTATTTTCAGTTCTCTTCGTTCCATAATTAGGAACAATCACGTGTCTGCTCCAAATGTTTTATGATACTGTAGGTACATATTCCAGTACACTTAGGTTTGGATGTGATTACATGTGATTACATTAGATCAAATAAATAGATTTAAAATATTGCACACTTATCTAACTAGTATTCCTAAGTATTCATTTGTTAAGTGTGGTTCAACGAGTGATCCTTGTGGACAATAATGATATTTCACATACTGTTTAAATAGCATAATAATTGTGTACATTTTTCTTATTTTGGTCTATTTGGCTCAAGTTTTTCAGGTGTATGAAATACTTTACAGATCAATAACAACTTTCAAACAGTGGCACACTCTAAATTAGACTGAATTTGGTACTAAAAGGCAGAGCATTTATCTTTCATATCTGAGCCACTTCAATGTTAATTTGGTCTTGTGTTTATCTCGCCTATAAAGACTTTCTCTCGGGCCCTAGTTTTTCAGCAAAAGGAAGCAGTTCATTTGCACCATCCATTCTTCCTTTGATTTTAACAAGATGCCTATTCCCTCCTAATGAAAAGCAGCATGATCTTATCAACACAGTACTTGACTGTAGGCATGGTTTTTGACTCACATGACTTTCGAAAATATTGCCTGAAAGGTTCCATCCTGCTCTCATCATGGCCACAAAAATCATTTCCCACATTCCGACTGGGTCACGGTTATGCTTTTTGCCGCGCTCCAGACGTGCTTTCACATGGATCTTTTTGAGTAATGGCTTCTATTGTATAACCCTTCTATACAAGCCAGTGTTATGTAGAGCTCTAGATTCAGCTGACACTTTTACTCTTTTCTCAGTTACTGAACTCTGTAGCCCCTTCAAAGTGATTGTTGAGCTGCCGCGACATCTCTCCCAACTCTCCATCACGTTCACGCAGGGAGTTATGAAAGATGACCTTTCCTAAACAGTGACTCTGTTCTTTGATGTAGCTTAAACTTCCTGATAACTGAACTAATGGTGCTCACCAGGACAACCAAACACCCTGTGTCTAATTTATTTGTTTTACTTTAACTTTTTTGAAAAATTCTTTAGTCCTTATTTTCACAGCAGTCATCCTGATTCATGAACTGTAGGGTTGTCTCCAAAAATTGCGTTAGTTATTTTAATGATTCAAAGGTAGAAGCTGTAAAGTTAGGTTCTGGCACACAGTCTTTTTAAAGTTTGGATATAGAATGAGAGGTACAACATCAATGAATTGACAGCTTAAAATAAAATGCACTTTTACATACAATGTGTGCAACTTTGGAAACATAAATGTTTAAAATCCTTGATCCTTCATCAAAGTTTTCTATTGAATTGTGTTTATAAATTGGGATAATAAATGTAAACATTAATTTAAAACAAACAGGTTTACATTAAAAATACTATTTTCTGTGAACTGTGCTCTAAAGCTCTTAAATCATGATTTGTGATCAAACACAATACATTTTGGTTATACTTTATGTTGGGGACCAATTCTTACTATTAACTAATTATTAACTACAACTTTTCCCAATAAACTAAAAATTTGCTGCTTATTACTAGTTAGTAAGTTGTTAAGTTTAGGTATGGGGTAAGATTAAGGGATGTAAATTATGTTCATACAGAATAAGGCAGTAATATGAGTTAATATAAAAAATTTATTAATACCAATATGCTAGTATTATGCATGCTAATAAGCAACTAGATGGTAGTGAGAACTGGACCCTAAACTAAAGTGTTATCTATATTGTATATTAAGCTCCAATGATAAGTACATATATATATATACAGTATATATATTAAAAAAAGTACAAAACTTTCACTGGGGCGGAACCTTTTTAAAGGGTACTAATGAGGTGCTAAAATGTACTTTTAAAGTACTAATATATACCTTGTAAAAGTAAATAAGGTACAAGTTTTTGAACCTTAGGGTACCACCATAGGGACAGCTTTGTACCTTCTTTTACTGAAATTATATGAACTATAAAAATAATGTAAATTACTTTACTCTTCTTACAATTCCCATCTTGATTGCCTTATAAATAAATTAGCCAGTAATGCATTATTCAGAGTTTTTCCATCATTTAATGATAAATGAGTCCTGCTGGGATTGTTTCTGAATACTGAACTCAGTGACCTGTAGCAGTACCTTCACAAATGTTTTGTAATTCAGTTCCCACCAGCACTTCGTTGACAGGACCATAGGCGCCGATACCGTGGGTGCTCCGGGGCTCGAGCACCCACGGAAAATACCGAGCACCCACGGAAAATGAGCACCCACGTGTGCCAGTGCCAGACTGCCAGTAGGCTACATTTATTTAAAATTAAACATTGCAGTTGGCGCTATGAAGCGTCTGCCACACTGTGATTGGTTATGTTGTTGTCAGTGACAGTGACATAACCAGTCGCATGCATGTTCCATATCCTATCCACCAATCACAGCGTTTCTGAAAATGTCCCATCCCCCACTATACAGTGCCGTGCGAGTATGTAATCATTTACTGCTTTCCGTAATCACTAATCATTAATCAGTCTAAAATGGACAGATTTGTTATAAAAAACTGCACTGAAGATTTCGGTTTATTTTCTACATTTTGCTTTGGTTAGATTAGGTTTAGATTAAGGATTGTTTTCTTATATTTTGTTCTTTCCTTTGGCGCCGCTTTCGTTCTTTTCCCATTTTATTGTTTGTTTGTTTACATTTTCACCTTGTACATAGCGCACATTATTATTGTTATTTTACTGGATCTAGTGGCTTTGGCTTTTTGTGAATAAACGTCCAGTATTTTTTCTCTTTCAAAGTTTTGTCTGTCATGTTCTTCCACCTCATTTCATACCCAGCAGTACGTTAATATGTAAATGTTACGGTACATTCCCTAGACTCCTTAAAGTTCGTAACAAGGTTTAAATGGGAACATTTTTTCTGCTCAAGTATAGGCCTATATACGGTTTAAAAGAGGAAAAACTAATGGACACATAAGTAGCCTACTTTTGGACAGAATACGAGTTCTTTGTTAAATACATAAAATAAAAAAAATATTTTTTTAGCCTATATGAATAATGGATTCGAAACCTCAAAGAAAAGCCATGCCACTATCAAAAGAAACCTCGAAACATAATTGAGGTAGACATTCCCAGAAACTCATTATTTTAGTCGCAAAAATCGGTTAATGGAAACGCTGTCCTTTCGCAATAGTTTTTTAATCAATATTTACAAAACATTAATTTCCCAAGAAGCTGAACGCATTAGCGGTGAGTGTCAGTTAAACTTTTCATCTCCAATCCTGTTTGTATTTTTGAGAAGTGACGCTGTTGTGTTTGTTTGTATCGGCCGCTGTCCATTAGCCTAAGGTTCTGAAATGCAATATTTTTTGAATAGCCTAGTCTATTTTTTTTATTTTTTAAATGGCGTGCGCCCTTGAGCACCCACGGAGAAAAACATAAACCGGCGCCTATGGACAGGACAGGTGATCTTTAAAAGTCTCTAAAGCTTTACATATTTATAAATGGTTATATCTGATATTGTGTGTTTTAGTGACTGTTATGAACAAGTATGAATACAATATAAAAATACAGTGAATGCAATGTCACATACATACAGTAATTAAATCTGAGTGTTTGTGATTTAAAATAAACAATTTTTTTCAGTAAAACGCAAAGGGTGTATATGATTAAAAAAATTATAATAGTTAAAATACATGTAGCCCCTTAATTTGCTTTGCTAAGAAGAGGTCATGTTTACATATGATCTGCCATAACCAGTGGAAATCATCATTTGATGTTATAATGGGCAACATATGGCATTTGCTCTAATCAAGTGTGGACAAGTTAGTATGCATGCATCTGTTTGGACTGTTGGCAAGACTACCAGGTCATGCACAACAACATGAAGCAGAACAAGATGCTATTCATATCTCTCTGCACAAGAGAGATTAAAATGTCCTTATCCTATAAAGCGGTTCTGAACTCAGCAACAACATGCATATCAAAACATTCAATCACAGATGTGTATTAATTTTTAGAACATAATTTTATACAACCAAATCTAGGTCAAGATATCTGTAACATTTGAGTAATGAATATGTAAAAGAGATCACTCAATAAAAATCTACAATGCTGCAAAAAGTTGCTTAGTATGCAAGCATCAAGATATGACATTCATAGGCGAATGCAATTTTGGGATCTTGGGACAATGATGTGCAAAACCTTAGATGACAGGCTCCATAGAGATGATTGTTTTCATATTCAGAATTGCCGTAAGGCAAGTACTTGTATTTTATAATGTGCCCATTAATTCTCCTGCACTGTGATATTAGTTTAGCTTTATTAAGGAGTTCTGCTGCATCTCAGTGAAGACAAGAATAGTTGCTAGTACATATCCTAAATGATTCACAAGTCATCCATTATGAATGACTAGGTTAATAAACAAATATACGAAGAGCAATAGACTAAAATATCTGTGTGTGTTACTTTGATGGAGTCTGGATGTTGTCAGTGTATGTTTTGCTATGATTACAGGCAGCATAGAAAAAAAAAAAAATATATATATATATATATATATATATATATATATATACATACATACATACACACACAGAGGAGACCAAAATTAGAGAACAATTCATAAATACTTAATTTTGTCTGGAATATTGTTAATCTTTATCACTCAAGATTTGATGGACTATTAGTCGTAGGTATATAAACACTGTTCTACAGTACTAGCATTTTTTGAAAAATAACCAAGCTGTTTCAACAAAAACCTTTATTTTGTGGAAAACACAGTTATGAAAATTAAGGAACAGTAACACCTGTAGTACTAAAGAAGATTACGACAGATTTTTTAGATTTACAGTTGTCAAAAATGAGTAGGAAGTGTGGAGGCCCCTGCTTTGAATGACTTCAGGACATCACTAGTTTCTCACACTATGCTGGTGTGGTCTTGGTCCACTCTTCGTCCAGTTTCTTCCATAGTTTGGTAACTTTAGTAGTTTTCTTAGCCATAACTTTGTCGCCAAAGATTTTCAATCAGGTCTGGCTCTGGGCTGGCCATTTCATTATTTTATTATTTTATTCAGGATTCAAGGAAAAAGTTTTTTCCATTTTGCTGTGTGAAAGGGAGCATTGTCTTGCATGTATATAGCAGGTTGATTGGGAGATGCTTGCAGGGAAGGAACTGTATGTTGCAGAAGGAGATTCTGACAAACATTTGCATTTACCCTGCCATGTATCTGTAAGAGGCCCAACTCCTGTTGCACAAAACATCCCCCAAACCATGACACTTCCTCCTCCACCTTTAGCTGACTTCTTTATGCACTTGGGGTTCAGTCTTTCCCCAGTTTAATACCGAACATAATGTTTCCCATCTAACCCAAATAAATTTAAACTTGCTCTCATCATTAAAGTGAACATGCAGTAAAGGCGAATCTACGCTTGGTCACTGCAGAGTGTGCTTTCAGTCCGGCTTCACTTACACAGATCCTTAAACTTTTTAGCGTTCAACTGGCGAGCAATTCCAGCTGCAGTGTTGAAATGATTCCCCATTGAGAGTCTCTGTATTATCCTGTCCTCTCATGCAATTGTTTTATGTGGAAGGCCAGTCGTTTTGGGGGACTTAAATGAATTAGTGATATTGTAAAGCTGCAATATTCGAGAAATCACAGATTTGGAATAACCAAATTATCTTGCAATGACTGAAAGAGTCACCCCTTTGGCCTTCAACTGGATAACCTCCTGTCACAGGGTTTCAGTCATCTTAGAGTGGCCCACAATCTTGCAATCTCAGTGAAAATTGGAGGTATGCTGTGAGTTAAAAGAGTTTGTAATAGAATTTAGGAAACTATCACCAGGTGCCAGATTAACACCAATAACTTGGAGGAATCTGTAAGTGTTCTCTAAGTATTTGATCAGAGTTATTTTTCAAATGTAATTTCAATATCATTTAAGGTTTTTTTTAATACTGTGACTCTGAATACAGTTAATTTATGAAATAGTAGTGACGCAATGACCTTAACATTTAAAAAATTGTAGGTGGTTCTTTAAATTTGACCTCCATTGTATATATAAATATAAGGCATAGTAGGAAAAAACTATAGTGAATTAAATGGTAAATTAGATTCATTAATAATGCATTTTTTTTTTTTTTCATGGCGCCTTTCAGAACACCCAAGGTCACCTTACAAGCAATATACAGGTCACTGCATAAGACAAAACAAACAACAAAACAAACAGCATATACATATAAAGTGGATTTAAGTCTCAATAAAAATATTATAAAAAAGCCTGTATAAAAAGATATGTCTTAAGACGCTTTGTAAAAGTCAACAAGCAATCGCTATTCGGAACATCGAGGGGAAGAGAGTTCCATAGGCGGGGGGCAACATAACTAAAAGATCTGGCACCCATAGTAGTAAGTCGAATCCGAGGTACCGCAAGAGAAATTAAAGATGAAGATCTAAGTGCACGTGAAGGAGTATAAACCTGGAGAAGTTGAGTAAGGTATTGTGGTGCAAGATTATGAAGTGCCTTATAAGTGAGTAGCAAGATTTTGAGTTCAACTCTATATTTTACTGGAAGCCAGTGCAATTGCTGGAGAACTGGAGAAATGTGATCAGTATAAGGTGTTCTAGAGAGAACACGAGCTGCAGAATTCTGAACCAATTGAAGCTTATGCAGCAATTTGGAGGGAATACCTGTAAGAAGAGCATTGCAGTAGTCTATACGTGAGGTGACTAGTGCATGAATGAGAACTGCTGTATTATTATTTGAAAGAAATGGACGTAGACGATTAATATTGCACAAATGGAAGTATGCAATCCGTGTGATATTATTAATCTGAGCTTTAAAAGATAGTGTGCTATCCATGATGACACCCAAACTTTTAACCTGAGAGGAAGGACAGATTGCAGTATTATCAATGTGTAAAGAGAAACAATTAGATTTAGACACAGCAGATCTAGTGCCAACAAGCAGAGCCTCAGTTTTATTGCCATTTAATTTCAAGAAGTTCGCTGAAAGCCAGTCTTTAATTTCAGCTAAACAGCTTGACAAAGATGGTGGAGGAAAAGAACCGGTAGGTTTGGCGGACAGGTAAAGTTGGGTGTCATCCGCATAACAGTGAAAATTAATACCATATTTCCTTAAAATATCACCAAGAGGGAGCATATATATAATGAAGAGAAGCGGGCCCAAAACAGAACCCTGGGGAACACCAGCGGTGACTGTAAATAGTCTTGAACTAAAACCTTTTAATTGAATACGCTGACTGCGTCCAGATAGATATGAACTAAACCAAGACAGAGCAGTGCCAGTAATACCAATGGAAACTAATCTGTCAAGAAGTATGTTATGTGAGACAGTATCAAAGGCAGCGCTCAGGTCAAGAAGGACAAGTATAGTTAAAAGCCCAGAGTCAGCTGCCATCAGTAGATCATTGGTTATTCTGACAAGAGCAGTCTCAGTGCTATGGTGGAGACGAAAACCAGATTGGAATTGTTCATACAAGTTATTATTGGACAGATGTTCATGAATTTGAATTGCAATACACTTTTCAACTACCTTAGAGATGAATGGTAAATTGGAAATTGGACGAAAATTTTCAAAATCAAATGGATCACCCCCTGTTTCTTAAGTATGGGTGTAATAATAGCAGATTTAAGCGATGGAGATACAAAACCAGAACCAAGTGAAGCATGAACAATTTTAGTAATCAACGGCAAAAGGGCTGGTAAACAAGCTTTTACTAAAGGAGTTGGTAGAGGGTCTAATTGACAAGTCGAAGATTTAGATTTACCTATCAGACCCACTATCTCTGAAATAGTTGGTAGTGTAAAGTTAGAGAAGACAGAGTGGGGGGGTATGTGAGTGATAGACTGACAGGAGTCATTGTGAAGAGTACCAGTAAGTAATTGCCGATGTACATTTTCAACCTTAGATGTAAAAAAAGTCAAAAAGCGATCACATAAGTCAGTGGAATACATATCAGATGGCAAAGAATCAGGTGGTTTCAGAATATTGTTTACCACCAAGAAAAGAGACCTAGAGTTCCCATTGCTAACTCCAATTACATTGGAGTAGTAATCGGATTTAGCTGTAGCCAGTGCATTTTTATAATTTTGAATATGTTCAGCATACATGTCTTTATGAACAGTAAGGCCAGACCTGACGTACAGCCGCTCTAACCTACGGCCTTTAGTTTTAAGTTCACGCAGTTCAGGTGTAAACCAAGGAGCTGAATGCACAAACGAAACCCTTCGAGTTTTCACGGGTGCGAATTCATCTAAAAGCATGTTCAGTCCATCATTGTAATATTTTACCAGTTCATCAACAGTAGTGAAATCAGATTTACTGGAAAAGATGGCAAGTTCATCAGCAAGAGTAGGCAAATCAATGTTCTTAATATTCCGAAATGTAATCGGGCGACACAGGTTTACCTTAAAAATGGCCAGTTTGGCACAAAATGAGACCAGAAAGTGATCTGATATGGATAGATCAGAAACAGTACAATTAAAAGGTGTTATACCAGAGCAACAAACAAGATCAAGAGTATGCCCCTTAGTATGAGTGGGAAGTGTGTTAAATTGTTGTATACCAAAGCAATCCAAACATGATAGAAATTCGCTTGTAAATGCATTACTGACATTATCTGTATGAATGTTAAAATCACCCAGAAGGATAACATTTGAAGATATGGAACATAGGTAAGTTAAGAGTTCAGATAATTCAGTTAAAAAGGCATTATTGCTCTTGGGAGGGCGGTAGATAGTTATGAGGATGGTTGGAATCGCACCATAGATTTTTATGGCAATTGACTCAAAA